>NW_012267243.1:11695654-11787098 GCF_000151885.1 Dipodomys ordii | reverse complement strand
CCCTCCCAAGCCAGCCCTGGCGCATTGCCAGGCCATGGTGCAATCGCAATAGCTCCTTATCTTTTATTGCAGTTCATGCATCTTCTGGGAATAAAGGTTTCCCTTCTGATTTTCCCCTAAATTTATGAATAAGTCCAAATTCAAATAGGCTGAGGGAAAGGCGATGGGCTGTCTAAAGCTTCCTTCATTAAACTTTATACAGAGCCCGGGGCATTTTGTCACGGTGACTACAGAGGACCACGTACTATCGTCCCTCAGATTTGTGCCAGGCTGCTAGCATGGGGGCGATGGTGGCTGTTTTTCCACAGCTGTTGAGAAGCTTTATGAAAGCACAATGAGCCTGGACTGAGATAGGTTGGAGAGCATTTTCCTCTCTAGCTAAATGACCGAACAAATGATAGTGATTTGATTCACCTCAGAAATAGCACGACTTCCAAAGTTTAAAGCTAGGCCTTGAGGAGCTCCTGGCTGTGTCATGTAAGTGTAGTGGGGTGCTGGAGGGAGGGGAGCAAGTCTAGGGTACAGTGTAGGTATGGTGGGGTGCTGGAGGGAGGGGAGCAGGTCTGGGATGCGGTGCAGGTGCAGTGGGGTTCCAGAGGGAGGGAGGGAGGGGAGTGAGTCTGGGGTGCAGGGTGGGCGTAGTGGGGTGCTGGGGGGAGGGGAGCAAGCCGGGGTGCGGTGTGTTGTGTCACTGTGAAGCCATGTGCAGGCTTTGCCAGGCGTGGTGGACCTGACTCGGCAGTCGCTAACCATCTGCGCGAGGATGGATAAACCATTGGAATAATTGAATAAGCGCCACAGTTCTGATCCTAGAGAGACTAGGCCCTGCGAGCCCTTGGTCACAGGGTTAAAAGCTCAGAACGAAACCCAGTGTTGGTGGCTCACGCCTGTAACCCTAGCTGCTCAGGAGGCTGAGACCTGAGCATTGTGGTTCATAGGAAATCTGTGAGACTCTTACCTGTGTTTACCTGCTAAAAAGCTGGAAGTGGGCTGGGAAGGTGGCTCAGTGGTAGAGTGCTTGCCTAGCATGCATGAAGCCCTGGGTTCGATTCCTCAGTACCACATACACAGAAAAAGCTGAAGTGGCACTGTGGCTCAAGTGGTAGAGTGCTGGCCTTGAGCAAAAGAAGCTCAGGGACAGTGCCCACACCCTGAGTTCAAGCCCCAGGACTGGCAAAAAAAGAAAAGGTGGAAGTGTGGCAGAGTGCTAACCTTGAGCACAAAAGCTCAGGGACAGCACCCAAGCCCTATGCAAGCCCTGTGACTCGCAAATACCCCACCCCCCCAAAAAAAAATAAAAAAGGACTGTAAAGGATATAGGTATTGGATTATTTCCTGATTTTCTATATATTCACAGTAACTTTGTTACCATTTGTTTTGTGAATAGGATCAACCAATGGGAGGCTGGGAGATGATCAGAAAAATAGGAGACACATCAGTCAGTTACAAATATACCTCAAGATATGTGCTAAAAGCTGGCCAGACTGTTACGGTAAGTGAATTTGTTATCACTGAATTTCACGTCATTTGTGTTAAGTAACCGATTAATATTTCAGCAAAAACGGTCGGGCTGGGTTTGCGGCTGCGCGTTGGTGCTGACCATACTTGGGAAGCGGAGGCAGGAGAATCTTAAGTTCTAGGATCAGCCTGGTCACTTAGTGAGACTCTCCAAACAGTTGCTGTAGGGAAGAGCATCTTTAAGATGGGCATACCTTTGACGACAGGAGGGCATTACAACACAAGTACTGTTCAAAGTTTTTAAAAGTTTTCTTACTGAGAGTGGTCAGAGAGTTGATCTTTGAGTTCTTTTTGTTGACTTGGCACTTCATTAGTAGCTCACGTTTTAGAGCCATGTTCACCAGTGAATGAACTAGGGCTTGGCCTCGGGGCCTCTCATTCTCGCTTGACCTTTTTGTTCAAGGCTAGCTCTGCCATTTGAGCCACACTTCTGCTCCTGGCATTGTGCTGGTTAATTGGAAATAAGTCTTATGCAGTGTCTGCCCAGGCTGGCTTTGAACCATGACCCTCAGATCTCAGCCTCCTGAGTAGCCAGGATCACTGGTGTAAGCTACCACTTAGCTTTTCCTGAATCAGTAGATTCACTGAACTAGAAGTTACCTAAATTTTGATAGAAAGCCAAAGAAGGCACCGGCTCCATGCGGAAGGCGGTTACTGTGACCGCTGGTGGCAGGTGTGCGGGAGTTCAGGTCACAGTGTTGCTGAGCTTGGCGTGTGGGGGCTGGGTCTGTGGACTGATAGCCTCTCTCTCTTCCAGATTTGGGCCGCCAACGCTGGAGTCTCCGCCAGCCCGCCCACCGACCTCATCTGGAAGAACCAGAACTCGTGGGGCACTGGTGAAGACGTGAGAGTCATACTGAAGAATTCTCAGGGAGAGGTATGGCTGTCCTGCCAGTCCTGTCGTATTGTCCGCTTCCCCTGAAAGCTTAGTGTCTGAGAATGGCTTCTTTCTTACCCAAGATCAGAGTGAAATGTGAAGCATGGTGTTCATCGTGGTGAGGTAGGGTGGTTCAAGTCCTAGGAAATACTGCTATCTCTAAGAGCCAGGAAGGTGGGAGGCAGACAGTAGAAGGTGTGGCCAATGAAGCAGGAGGAAAGGGGGGCGTGCTGGAAAGCAGAGGGGAGTGTGGGGAAGGCGCAGTGCTGCCATGCCAGCAGGGAAAGGCGCGCCTGTGTCTTGCATCCTTCCTCGCGTGCTTGTCGGTCGCCTGCGCAGTGCTGGCCGTGCCAGCAGAGCCCATTCTTCATCCCGCATTCCCCGAATGCTTTCTGAGGGATGCAATTTTTGGAAAGTCAGATCTGGATCTTCACGTTAGTTCAGGTAAATGCTGACCTTCTGTATGGATAGGAGGCGTTTGCAGAGGAAGCCCTGTTCCTGGCCCTCTTGCTCTTCCCGTGCGTGGCTGCAGATGTCTGGTGTTCTGATGGCTCTGCAGAAGGAAGCAGGGTGCTCCCTGTCTGCCCTGGTCTCCGGCTGGAAGTGATAGGGCATTGAACTGTCATTGTACATTGCACTACAGTTGCCTGCGATTTTGGGGTCTATCTGGGGAAGTTCACCTCCGAACACGATAGGTTTTGAAGGTGGGTGCAGTTTACAAGCTGGCAGCAGTTCACAGAATGCCCGCTGAAGCCCTGGTCTCACTTCCTGCCTGGGGAATCCTGCCCACCGGTGGCTGACGGGATGCTCAAGTGCTAGTCAGTTGCAGTGCCTTTGCTGGTAGCGCCCCCTGCTGGCCCAAACTAGCACAATTTCTCCAAAAATAGGGTTAGAGGTGATGATTTGCCTTGTTCCTCAAGCCCTGTTGGAGGTCCGGGTGATGACCTGGGCTTCCTGTGAGCCCTGGGCCGCGGCCCTACCTCTGCCCATCTTCCCTGGAGGATACTGCGACGCAGTAACTACTGTTTGGCAGGATGTATGCCTTGAAGCAGAGCTAGTCAACTTTAATTTTTTTTAAAATAGATTTTTGTCTTCTTGTTGTGGTACTGGACGTTTTAGAAAACACAATTAAGACCTAAAAAAATTACCAAAAGAGACAAAAACATAATTGAACTGGCATTGAAGTAATGGTCCTAGTATAGGAGAGAGAATCCTATCAAGAGTGTTTTTCTGTGAGAAATGAAAACAAAGCATTTCTCCATGCTTTCCAGAATGGAGAGATAACTGAAACTACAATATGCAAGTGATTACTTGTGTATATAGAGATGTCGTGTGTAATACACAGACAACTGACTCTACCATCGACCAAAAGCTGGCTTTGATTTGTAGCCTCATACAAATGCTTAGTTTTCTGAGTGTAGATTTTCTGAGTGTAGATGGACTTGAGGCTGTGTCACTGGATGAGGAAGTGTGGAGACTTGCACACAGTAAGCCAGCACGCACACATGTCTGGGCTTTGCCATTAGCCGCTGGGGCTGAGTGTGACCACCCAAGAGTTTGCTGCTCTTCATTCTCAGCTGGAGGGAGTCAAGTGAAGCGGTGTGTAGCCAGAGCTTTGTGAGATTCTTGTTTCTGTTGATACCTTGGTTCAAAGAATTGGTCCATTGAATTGATGATGGCAATCATGCTTTTAAAAAATTAGGTTAGGGCTGGGAAGGTGGCTCAGTGGTAGAGTGCTTGCTTTGCATGCATGAGGCCCTGGGTTCGATTCTTCAGCACCACATAAGCAGAAAAAAAAGCCGGAAGTGGTTCTGTGGTTCAAGTGGTAGAGCGAGAGCCTTGAGCTCAAGAGCTGAGGGACAGCGCCCAGGCCCAGAGTTGAGGTCCACAATCGGACGCTCCCCCCCTAAAAAAAAATTAGGTTAATGGCTGGGAAGGTGGCTTAGTAGGTAGAGTGCTTGCTTGGCATGCATGAAACTTTGGGTTCCATTGCTCAGCACCATATACAGAAAAAGTCAGAGGTGGTGCGGTGGCTCAGGTGGTAGAGTGCTAACCTTGAGCAAAAAAGCAGCTCAGGGACAGTGCTCAAGCCCTGAGACTGGCAACAAAAAATTAGGTTGAAGCAGGCTTGGGAACTGATCCACATGTATAAAGATGGACTAATTTCACAGAATCGCAGTTGCTGGTGGGAGAAACTTCATGTACATGCGTCCCTCCCGCTCAGTCGACCTCTGCAGGCCAGGTGCCAGAATCTCAGCCTGTTAAGCCTAGCTACTCACGAGGCTGAGACAGGGAGGAATGTGATTGGAACGCAGACTGGGCAAAAACGTCTGCAAAAATGTATCCTTCCAGTTACCCACCAGAAAGCCAGGTTGAAGGCATGACTCGAGGGTGGATCACTAACTCCCTGAGCTCCAGACCCTGAGTTCAAGCCCCAGTCCTGCCCTACCCCAAACCATTACTAGATCTGTACTTGCGGCATCTGTCCTTGGACACACTTCACATTGAGCTTCATTTCTATGGTCCGGTGTCTTGGATGTCTTCCTCTTTCATTTTAAGCTTGCTGGGCCGTTCAATTGCCGTGGAGTGATCCACCTCGAGCGGCCTTTGGGGGGTGTGGGAAAGAACCGGGAAGCCCTGCAGCACGCTGTAGAACACATCTCCTCTCGGCGCATGTGCAGGCCAGCCTGTTCGTGTCAGTACAGCAGAGCCATCTGTGTTCCAGCCTTCAGAAGTAACATGAGGCTGTGCTGTGTGTCTCCCCCAGTGGGTGGCAGCGATCGTTTGTGTGCAGAGCACGTGTGCTGCTCCTAATTAGTGCTAATCCACTTTGCCAGGCGGCCCCTCGGAAGTAATGAAAGGAGCTGTCCTTCCCAGCTTGCTCCTCGGGTCCTGCCTCTGCGTCCCCCAGATTGCAACAGCTGGCCTCCAGCTTCCTTCCATTCAGCATTTGGGTCGCCCCTTCTCTCTGCTTGGAGCTAAGATCTTTAGGCCAAAAATCATGTTGAGTTGTATAAAGAATTTAGTGTGCAGAAATTGTTCGTACAGAAAGAATTCTTCAGAAACAGTGGGAGAAAAGCATTGGAAACTTCCCAGTGGGCATTTCAAATTGGAGACTAGCAGCTCCCCTGCAGGGAAAATTTAAGGTCTGGGAAGTGCTGCTAATTATGCAAAAGTTCTTGTTCTGTAGCTGCAGAACTGGCTTAAAAAGAAGTCCCTAATCCAGGAGGAATGCTGTTTGTTAAGCACTGTAGGCCCTCCGCCTGCAGCCTTGGGATTTCAGGGGTGGTTTTGAATGTAAGCTTTCTTGGTTTTAGGAGGTTGCTCAAAGAAGTACAGTCTTTAAAACAACCATACCTGAAGAGGAAGAGGAGGAAGAAGAACCAGCTGCAGTGGCTGTGGAAGAAGAATATTTCCACCAGCAGGTATTTTGATTATTATTGTATGCAGGTCCCCTCCCCCTGTTACTTAATGAACTGGAGCAGTAGTCAGATCTGATCTTTCCCAATTAATACTCAAGGTTACACTTTTAGGGGGGTGAGTAGAAAATACTAGCACACCCCCTTCTGTCATTCATAGTTCATTTTCGTCATTTATTTTCTAACGTACATACTACGTTATGGTGGGACATGTATACTGTTTATAAATACTTATGGGCCATATGGTGGAGCACACCTATAATCCCAGCTGACCTGGAGGCAGAGACCAGCTATTGGTTTCACTTAAGCCCTTCAACAAACAAACCAGTGTAACGTGTGTAATCTCCAATCACTTGGGAGTCATTGATAAATGCAACATTTGAAAAAATGTTGAAAAAAATCACTAACGCAGAAAATAGAGGACAGGATTCAAGTGGTGGAATGCCTTCTTTGCGTACTTAGGGCCTAAGTTCAAACCCAGTTCCCCTTCCTCCCCAAAACATACCGTTTGAATTGTGTACTTTAAAACTTTGAAAACTTTAGCTCACTATAGCTCACTAAATCAGAACAAGCCGTTGCATATAAATGATAGGAGAAGGTAATACTCAGTTTCAGTATGAAACAAAAAATCCCGGCTATATTAAGTTCCTAATCAATATCTAATTACAAGATAGATTGCAGCTGATGCTCGGGCTTTTGAGAGCCCTTGAAATAAAAGAACTCCAAATTTGGTTTTAATTAATTGGATTGGAATTATGAATAACTAATGAGCCCTTCAGTTATGCCCTCAAACGGCTTGAGTTTGAGCGTTAATCAGTCCTGTGCCCTGTGCTCATAAGACTTGGCTCCACATCTTCAGGCTGATGAGCGAAGTTCGCTTTGCTTCATTAGCTTCATTTCTACTCTAAGGCAGCATTCTCTCATGCCTCACCTGGGTGACGGCCACTCCCAGAGGGTCACACATGCCGGGGACGTCCACCTGGCTACCTTCTCATGCATTTGGAGGTGTAGTTATGGAGGGTGGTTTACACCAGGCTTTCGCTAGAAGCAAGTACAGAATCCGTCCCCTCCCCTTGCTGGACATCACACTAAGCGTGAGCAGAAAGAAGTCACACGATGCTTTGCACTCGCTTGTCTACAGGAGTGTCTTGTCTACAGGAGTGTAGGCAGGGCGCACGGTGGGGGGCGGGGCGGGCGCCTGGGGAGCACAAGTGTGGAAAGAGTTCGTGTGCCATAGTTGGAGTGATGGAGATTGTTTGGGCAGTAGTGGTGCTGTGTGGCTACATTATTATACATTATTGTTGGGCAGTGGTGGTGCTGTGTGGCTACATTATTAACAAGCCGTCCGAAACTCGGCTCAAAAGCAGTGGCTTCTTTCTTGCCTGGATGCTTTGATGTGACCAGACCACACAGCAGAGCAAGTTCATCAGAGTTGCCTTGAGCCATGAGCGTGGCTGCCTCTGGAATATTCCTGAGGGCTCAGGCTGTGTGGCTCCTGATGAGTAGTAGGTAAGTTAGACCAGGCTGCTGACCACGTAGCAGCTGGCGCAGAGTGGAAGCGGGGCAAGCGGGGAGGGGGTGCAAAGGCCTGGGGACGAGCTTTTAAATGTCCCCATGTTTGTTTAGGGGTGGTCCTGCATTCTAGGAATGTGCTCTACCACTGGCCTGCACCCATGCGCTGCTGTAGTGATGGTTACAGTGCGAGGGCCGCGTTGTCTGTCTGTCAGTCCCACCTGCACTGCCCCGGTGGGGTTAGAAATGAGGCTGAAAGGTGTGAGGCTGACAACTCTGTAGTGAGCTCCAGGGGGAGATGGACACCCCTTTAGTCTAGAATGCCGCCAGGCCCGGTAGTCGGGGGGTGGGCGGTGGGGGCCTGCAGAGGTGGAGAGAGCAGGTAGGCTCGCGACCGAGCTCGAGGGGAAGGCGAGCCGGGCGTGCGGTGAGGCCGGCGGCTGTGTACGGCAGGCAGCAGCGTCGGCGGCGCCCCGGGCTGGCGGGTGAATCCAGCGAGCGAGGGATTCAGGGGCTTCGGTGGCCTTCGCAGACTCCGGGTTAGCCCGGTCCGTGGCGAGTGGATCCTGCCGCGTGGGACGGACGTGGCGGGTCAGGAAGGAGCGCGCGAGGCGCGCAGGGGAGCCCGAGCGCTTGGGCGAGGCTGCGGGACGGTGGCGCGGAGCGCGTGCGGATGGCGTGCGGATGACGTCAGAGCCGCAGGGAGGCTGCTGGACGGTGGCGCTCCGCACGTGCGGATGACGTCAGAGCCGCAGAGAGGCTGCGGGACGGTGGCGCTCCGCGCGTGCGGATGACGTCGGAGCCGCAGGGAGGCTGCGGGACGGTGGCGCTCCGCGCATGCGGATGACGTCGGAGCCGCAGAGAGACACGTTCCTTAATCCAGATCAGCTTTAAACGCGAGTCCGCCCCGAGCAGGGAGCGTGGGCTGGCGGCCTGGCGTGCAGCTGCCCTGTCTGGGGAAGAAGCGGGAGGGAGGGTGGGAGGACGGGGAAGCCGAGCTCTGTGGAGCGCGGTGGAGCTCTGGCGCGCTGTGGAGGGGTGTGGAGCTCTGTGGCGCGCTGTGGAGGGGTGTAGAGCGCTGTGGAGCTCTGTGGCGCGCTGTGGAGGGGTGTGGAGCGCTGTGGAGGGGTGTGGAGCTCTGTGGCGCGCTGTGGAGGGGTGTGGAGCACTGTGGCGCGCTGTGGCGCGCTGTGGAGGGGTGTGGAGCACTGTGGCGCGCTGTGGAGGGGTGTGGAGCTCTGTGGTGCTCTGTGGCGCGCTGTGGAGGGGTGTGGCGCGCTGTGGAGGGGTGTGGCGCGCTGTGGAGGGGTGTGGCGCGCTGTGGAGGGGTGTGGCGCGCTGTGGAGCTCTGTGGAGGGGTGTGGAGCTCTGTGGCGCGCTGTGGAGGGGTGTGGAGCTCTGTGGCGCGCTGTGGAGCTCTGTGGAGGGGTGTGGAGCTCTGTGGAGGGGTGTGGAGCTCTGTGGCGCGCTGTGGAGCTCTGTGGAGGGGTGTAGAGCGCTGTGGAGCTCTGTGGCGCGCTGTGGAGGGGTGTGGAGCTCTGTGGAGGGGTGTGGCGCGCTGTGGAGCTCTGTGGAGGGGTGTGGAGCTCTGTGGCGCGCTGTGGAGGGGTGTGGAGCTCTGTGGCGCGCTGTGGAGCTCTGTGGAGCTCTGTGGCGCGCTGTGGAGGGGTGTGGCGCGCTGTGGAGCTCTGTGGCGCGCAGGCCCGCTGGCGGAGGCGTGAGGTTCCTGGTCACTGACTTACTTCTCTTTCACCCCAGGGATCCCCAAGAGCCTCCAACCGAAACTGTGCAATTATGTGAACTCGCGAGCCCGCGGTCTTCCGAGAAGCATGGTAATCCTTACGCAGTGCAGAGCCTTCCCAGAGCACAGAGTATTTTTATATTTCCTTTATGTGAATTTTTAAGCTGCGAATCTGATGGCCTTAATTTCCTTTTCCACACTGAAAGTTTTGTAAGAGAACCATATCCGTACACCTTGTTGCAAGATGTGAATTACCGACACTGAACTAGCTAATTGTACTGTTTGTCATGGTTTCCTCAGTTTTTTTAAATGCATTTTTTTGGCTTTTTATTTTTATTTTTTTATATGCAAGTATGTGGACTTTTTTTTTCTTCTCAGTTCTTAGGAGAATGGGTCAGGAGGGTAAATAACCACTGTGTCTGGGGATAATTTGGAGATTGCTCATCTAGAATAGCAATCTGCTCTTGATTCTTCTCTGCTCTATTAGAAACGGTGCTGTGAGGGAGGGAGGCATTTTTCATCATATTGAATTTTTGTACTGAATTTTTTTGTAATACGCAATCAAGATGACAATTTTTTTTAAATAGAAAAGAAAAATTTTGTAAGAAGGCAATATTAACCTAATCATCATGTAAGCACTCTGGATGAAGGATTCCGCAAACCTTTGTTTTATGGTCACTTCTCTTAGATTCTTAATTCGTGAAAGGAAGGGAGGGGGTGGAGAGGGGAGGGGTGCTCTATAAATGCATTAGTTGTGTTTTTTAAGATAGCGTAACATGCTTAAATTTCTTATGTGACATTAACAAATAAAAAGATGTTTTAATATGATTTTACTGTCATTTTGTGTGTGTGTGTGTGTGTGTGTGTGTGTGTGTGTTCTGGGGTTCAAACTCAAGGCCTAGGCCACTTCCCTTGAGTTATTGTGCTCAAGGCTAGTGCTCTACCACTTCAGCCAGAGCTTCACTTCTAGCTTTTTTGGTAGTTAATTGGAGATAAGAGTCTCATGGGCTACCCTACCTGGGCTAGCTTTGAACTGATCATCAGATTTCAGCTTCCTGAATAGTTAGGATGATAGGCATGAACCACGGGTGCTTGACTGACTTACTCTTGATGTTTTTTTTTTTTTTTTTGTTTGTTTTTTTGTTGGTGTGGCCTGAGCTCTGTTTTTTAGCCTCTCTGTTCAAGGCTACCTACCACTTGAGCCACGGCACCACTTCCAGTTTTCTGGTGGTTAACTGGAGATAAGAGTCTTATGGACTTTCCTGACTGACTGGCTTTGAACTACAATAATCAGATCTCAGCATCCTGAGTAGTTAGGATGACAGGTGTGAGCCACAGGTGCCCAACTTTGTTGTTGTTGTTTAAAAACCAAACCAAAAACCAAAAAACCCTCTTTTCAAACAGCCTGTGAGGATTGTGGTTCAAAGCCAGACAGGCAGGAAAATCCACGAGATTCTCCAATTAACCAACGAAAAGCCAGAAGTGCTAGCCTTAAGCAAAAAGAGATAAGGGACAGTGTTCAGGCTGAGTTCAAGCCCCAATTCTGGCACATGGGAATATACACACACATGCACATACGCACGAATGTTGTTGACCCTACCATGTCAGATTCCTTATTATACTTTTAATTTCCCCAGCTGCTGTCACACATGAGATCTGCCAGCCTCAACCCCGTGCTAGGATGCCAGGCTTGGTGGCACCAATCTAATTAATGTCCAGCTAACTAGGCCTTTTCACTTGTCAGCAGTGGGGCTGTCCAGATTTTCTTATGGGAAACTGCATTGGAAGAAAACTACATTGCTGTTGGAAGGAAAAATGAAAATACTAATTTCTTAGAGTCTTTTGCTGTTGAGGGACAGGGGGGAAGAAAATAAGTAAAACCCATTTTATAGAGGAATAACTGAATGGTAGGAAATGAAAGGTATTCTGTTGGGTAATGGTAATTAGGGGGTGGCTAGTGTGGTTTGGGTTTTGTTTAGCACAGGCAGGTCTTCTGGCTGGTGCAGAATGTGTGAGGCCAGCCTGGGACACAGGCGATCTCAGGCCCAGTGTGTGCTGTCCTCTTACACATTCCTGCAGTGAGCAGCTGTGCAGAGACTACCAGCTTCACTTGAAAAGAGCTCACAAAACCCCAAATGACTGTGTTCCAGAGATGAAGTGTGCGCTCTGGAGCTGTCGTAGACAGGAGATACATGCCAGGTCAGGAGTCCTGACTGGCGAAGCAGATAAAACCATAGCATCTCCACACAGATTTGTCTTGATGAGCCATGTTTGTGAAACGTTTTGCCACAAGATGGGGTTCTTTTCATCAAACATATTGCAGGTGCTTTATTATAAAAATCAACACTTTAATTAGGCAGTGAGCAAAGCTGGCAGTTGTAATACAGTAGAATTGTATAGTGTCTGGTGATACTTAGAATAAAAATCCAGGACTCAACATTTAAGTAATGGGTGTCCCAGGCTGGGTAGCAGGACCTTGTTGAATCTGTTTACAAACTCAGTGTTTTCTGGAATTGAGCAGCATTTACATCCATTTCCACTGAAACACTGAGCCATTAAAGGTCTTGAAATCGTGTCTCTGTAAGTGGTTATTAGGTAAACAGCATGTAAATCTGAACACAGTTGGATGAAGTATTTTGGAGCACACACAGCACCTTTTGTCTGTGTGCCTTCTGTGTTCTGGTTTTACCATTGTGTTTCGATAAAGATTTAACTTTCACTCCTCGCATCTTCACTAAGATATCTCCACTAAGAACATTCTCAGTACATTTTTTGTTGATGTTTTAGGTTTGAACTCAGGGCCTGGGCACTGTCCCTCAGTGTTTTTGTTCAAGGCTGAAGCTCTAACCACTTGAACCACAGCTCCACTTTGAGCTCTTTTTTTGGCTAGTGGTTAATTGGAGATAAGAGCCACATGGACTTTGCTGTCCAGTTGGCTTCAAACCTTGACTCTCAGATCTCAGTCTGCTGAGTAACGAGGTGTGAGCCACCAATGCAAGTGTTGTTGTTTTTTTTTTTTTGGAAAATTATCTCACCTCATTCTTGGTTCTTAGCGATTTCTTTAGCCTTACATTGAATATCTTAGCTTTCTCTGTGCTATCTTAGTAATACCTTATTTATTTCAACTAAATCTGTCTTCAGTCTGCCTAGCTCTTGGTTGATCCAGTTTCTAACTTCATTTACTTCTCATTTCTGAAGTTGGCTGTGATTCTTTTTCAGATTTTCCTGTGCTTTAAAAAATTTCTATTTGAAAACCACTTTAAGGTTGTGCTATTTTAATCCAGGCAGAAGCATTGTGAAGGCCAGCTGGAGAAAAGCAGTGGCAGAGCCCTAGCTCAGAACAAAAGGACTGTCTGTACTTGGCTTACGTGGTAGGCCGCTTCTCTGGCACGTACACTGGCACATACATGCTTGGGTCCAGTCCTCAACACCATAAAGCCAAACCCTTCAGTCATTGATTTTATAGTCCTGATACTTGTGTTCTAGGGAACTCATTAACTCTTCCTCCTGGGGCTTTTAGGACTGTGAGCGCATCTCCAGCAAAGGCTGTCTGGAGAGAGTCACATGGCAGGGTTTTGGTGCATCTGGTCTACTCCAGAGTTGATGGAGCATCCCTGGTCCATCCTGGTGATGTGTTTCCTTGGCTTATGGTATAAGCCTTAAGCTTGGGATCCTGTTTTTCTTAGGCGAGTTACCTGAACACTCAGGTAAGTCCCTTGGCTTCTGCTCTGGGTTGGGAGGCCATGTGTGGCGATGTAGGGTGTGGGAGCACTGGGGTCCTTGGCTTCTAGCATGTTCTCCATTCTGTATCTGTCCTCCCTTCCTTGGGCCCACTTTTAGGCATCAGATTTCAGGTTTTTTCTTTGAGCTGGTCCTGGGGCTTAAAAAAGGTTCCTGGGTGTTGTCTCAGATTATTTGCACTCTACCATTTGATCCACAGCTCTTCTGCCTTTTTGGCAATTAATTGAAGAGTCTCACAGACTTTTCTTCTGGGGCTGGCTTTGAACCATGACGCTCAGATTTCAGCCTGGTGAGTAGTTAGGATTACAGGCGTAAGCCATGGGCACCTGGCCACATTTCACATTTGGAGGTTTCTGTGATGCCTGGAAATTTCTAGGTTTTTCTCTTAAGCTTGGCTCTATAGTAAAACAAAATTTATTCTGTTTTAGTGGAATGAAGGGGGTGTATGTGTATCTTTCTAAATCATTGTCCTCTCATGTTCAATGGCTTCTTCCCGCCTACTCATCACATCTAACATTACAGAGAAATTGATTTGAAAAAAACATTTTAAAATGAGAGAGGTTTTAAAAAAATCCTCTAGTTAATTCCATCTGGTTCATTGGCTTGACATGAAGTAGCAGTATGAATGCGAATTTTTTAAGAGGTGCTGAGGGTTGGGGGTGGGGGGCGATGGGTTGCTAGAGGTCACTTTTTGAGTCAAGAAGAGAGGGCCTGGTATCATAATGTTTACATTGCCAGAGCCTCACATTCTGAAGTTGGAATGTCTCCTTTTTTTCTGCATGCCTTCCTAAAGGGACTGTCAAACCAAATTGATGAGAATGAGGGAAATGTTAAGGACAAACATATGAAAAATACCCAGAAGTCTTACTTGAAGTTATTAAGAGGAATGACAGTCACATGTGTTGAGCTGGAATATTAGTGGAGGATGGCTGGGAGCCGCTGCTGCTTGGCTATTCCAGAGGGTCACCACAAGGGGGCGGTAGAGCAACGGCCATTTGCCATGCCTTTTCCTTTTCCACAAGAATGCTTTTTCCTTCACAGCACAGTAAATCCTGTCCTCTGCTGACTTTCTCCAGAGACAAAACACACCTGATTTAAGGAGACAGCCCATCCAGGAGCCTAATTACTTATAAGATTATAAAAATCAACACTTTAATTAGGTAGTGAGAAAAGCTGGCAGTTGTAATACAGTAGACTTGAAGAGCATCTGGTGATACTTAGAATAAGAATCCAGCACTCGATGTAAGTAATGGGTGCCCCAGGATGGGTAAATAAAACACATTCGTCCAGATTGATTGTGTGAATTTCCTCCAGCAACTGGAGTTGGAATTATCCGTTTAAAGGGCAGCCAAGTTTGCTCTTAGAGAGGCGCTCTCCATTTCCATGGTTGCTTTTTTTTTTTTAAAAAAAACACATTACTGCATTATTCTGCTAGAGTTGCAGCCTCAGTCCTTGAGGTTGACATCTATGATTTCAAACAAATCCCACCCACTTTTATTGACACTGGTGGTACTTGGCCTGTGCCAGTGTGATGTCCAAACGTTTGCCTTTCTCCATGGTCTGGCCTGGGCAGATTGCATGTGCAGCTGTACCAGGCCAGAGGTCTTTTTGCGAGGTTCACTTACTTTTTTTTGGCCTTTCTGTCTGAGTATTCTCAAGCGGTCAGGTTTGGTCTGCAGAGTACACACGCACATTCCACTCCAGCCCTCTGATAGTCTTAAGTCCCATGACGTAAGTTTGGCCACAGTGCTAGCCAGTGTCCAGTGAGAATCAGCGGGAGCCACAGATGTCTCATTGTGCTGTGGCTGGGAACTGGCTTTCTAGCATCATGGCTGAGCCTGGTCTCCAAGATGACTGCTCATTATCAACTTTCCCAAGCTCTGAGTGCCAGCCCCCTTGTTCCCCTTCCTCCCTTCCCTGCATTCTCCACATCTGAGTCAAGGAGCCTCCTGGGCTGGGCGGCCCTGAAAAATACATTACTTTTTGACTTAGCCCTTGGCATTCGTTCCTTGTCTTTCAGAGGCTGGGGGCGGGGCCTTGCCTTCCTCACCCTCTGCCAGCTTCCTGCGCCTTTGTCCTGCTGGGTCCGAGACTTTCCCAGCTGTCTCGGCAGACCATTTCTCTTTTTAAGTTCCAGGCCTGTTAAGAGAGAAGTTATTAGGAAATTTGCACCTTGGGAAAAAAATGCAAGAGCTGAAACAGTCATTCTTCCTCCAAAGAGAAGTGTTGGGCCGGCCTCCAGTCTCCGGCCTCCAGTCTTGGAGACGCTGGCAGGGGCTACAGGAAGGCAAGTGCTGTGATTCCAGGCCTGGGGAGAAGGTTCTGGGTGACTCAGGATGACCTAATGCCAAAAATTCCACAGGAAGATGGAAACAGGGTCAGTAAGTCCTCCCATGCAGCCGGGTGACACTGCGACTTGAATCAGGTGGACAGGAGTGGGTTCTGGGCAGGGAGGGAAGCGCACACAGGGCTTTCCTGGCCTTTCGTGGGATCCTCGTTCTCACATAGGAAAAGAGCGACCATTCGGTGATCACAGTGCAGCTTGCAACATCCACTCTGCTGAGTGCTGCTGGTGTGGTCTGCAGTTGAGAGAAGGGCCCGGAGGTGTCTCTCACCCCTTCGGTTGGCCAGGCGCTGCTGGACGGATGGGAACGTGAACATGAGAGCGAGTCCTGTGCTTGAAGAGCCCCACTTCTCACAGCTCCAGGTGTGCCTTTCCCGCGGTCCCCCGCATTGGTCAGACAACAATCATCTCGCCAGTTTATGGGTACAAATGTGGCAAGTTTTGGTGGGAACAATTCCAAGCTGTCAGATCCTCCCCAAGCCCTCGTGGAGTCTGTTCTTGCTAACGTTCATCCAACGAATGGCAGACACACCCAACAAGCAAACAGCAGCCACTGTGGACACGGTAGACGTGACCAAGTGTTTCAAACCTGACAGCCCAGCAGATGGGCTTGGGATCCGGGAACTGGTGGTGTTTTCTGCAGCCCACGTTTTTGCTCAACACTCAACTCATTTTCTGCTATTGTAGAAAACAAGTTATTCAATGGACACACGAAATCACGACTGGTGGACGGACCCTTGCCAAGTTGGCTGGGTTTCGGGGTGAACAGTTCCTGCCACGGGGGATAATGAAGTGTGCTGATTTGAGTCTCCTTTGGGAGATGGTTACTACAAGAAAAGCTCAGCAGAGGGTTGGGGTGGCAGCAGGAAGAAAGCGACTTGGGCCTCGACGATGGCTCATGCCAGAACATTACAGTTGCCCTCGTGGGTGGAGGGAGAGGCCACGAATAACAGGAATTATTGGAACTAGGGAGTCAGCTCTGATTAAAAAGGCAAGAAATTTTAACCAAAATCGACCATTCTTTAAAGCATTCCAAGTATAGTCACACATTATGTACATAATTTGTACTTTCCAGGCAGATCGACCCCCACAGACTGGATTCAAATAGAATAAGCAGCATTGCTTTACCTTTGAGCCAGCTCTGAATGGAAGCTCACTGTTAAGAATAGCAGCTGAAGACAGAAAGCTGCTGTCAACTGAAAAACGAGTACTAGGTGTCTCAAGTTCCCTATTTGTAGTGGGACTAAAAGTCCTCTTGGAGAGAGCTGGTGGGAGAAATTAGATTGTTAGATATTGTGAAAATGTCATACCCACATAGTAGGTCTCATGTCAGCAGGAATGTGCACTGGGGCTTGAACTCATACCCTGTTCACACTTCCCTGCTAGGTTCACGTTTGTTAACATTTGGTGTGTCTGCGTGAGGAGTCAATTTCCTCCTCGCATTCGTTGCCATCCTTCAAGCAGTGTAAAGGAATTATGCACAGCGCCCACTCCTATTGGAGCTGCTGAGAAACCTGCCTTGGTGACCCTGACGCTGCTTCCTTTTATTGACTTCCGACGGCTGGCTAAGAAGGCCGCCGGGTGTAGGTCAGTGTGGGTAGGACGCCCCAGGGCTTTCCGTGCCCTTCCTACCTGTGACGTCCGGAGGTCCATCCTTCCCTCCCTCGCTCCCTGGACGAGGGGTGTGGCTGAGCCCTGGTGGGCGTGGCTGAGCCCTGGTGGGCGTGGCTGGGCTTCGTGGGCAGGCAGAGATGGGGGTGTGGCTGAGCCATGGTGGGCGTGGCTGGGCCTCGCGGGCAGGCAGAGATGGGGGTGTGGCTGAGCCCTGGTGGGCGTGGCTGGGCCTCGTGGGCAGGCAGAGATGGGGGTGTGGCTGAGCCCATGGTGGGCGTGGCCGAGACGGTGGGGTGCACGCTGGGAGCGGGTCCTCTGGCGCTGGGGTTTAGACCCAGCCCTTCCCCCCCCTCCCCTGCCACCCCCGGGGACCTGCAGCCTCCGTCCTGCTCACTGTTCACGCCACCTCTGAGGAGCAGGTGGCGGAGCACTGAGCACCGCTCAGCGTGGGCGGAACGCAACCCAGCGTGCGGGGAATGGAGCCCGCTGCGCCCCGGGGACGCAGAGGGTCCAGCCTGCGGTGGTAGTCCGAGGGCGGCAGAGGGTCCAGCCTGCGGTGGTAGTCCGATGGCGGCAGAGGGTCCAGCCTGCGGTGCCCGCCCGATGGCTGCGGAGGGTCCAGCCTGCGGTGCCCGCCCGATGGCGGCAGAGGGTCCAGCCTGCGGTGGTAGTCCGATGGCGGCAGAGGGTCCAGCCTGCGGTGCCCGCCCGATGGCGGCAGAGGGTCCAGCCTGCGGTGCTAGTCCGAGGGCGGCAGAGGGTCCAGCCTGCCGTGCCAGCCCGATGGCGGCAGAGGGTCCAGTCTGCGGGGCTAGTCCGAGGGCGGCAGAGGAGCAAGGCAGACTCAAGGGCAGCCCGGGCATACAAGTTTTCCAGGCTCCGCCTGCCCCCATCACGCGGGCCGGGGCCGAGCCTGTCGCTTCCGGGGAGTTTGGACACACCAGTAACCTGTCTTGAAGACAGCTAAAAGGTGCTGGGGTGTGTGGCTCTGTGTCGCGCAAGCTCCAGGCCCTGAGATCAACCCCCAGTACACATACACACACACACACACACACACACAGATTTATAGAAATATTGACTACTACTATCAGAAGAAAAAACATCAAAATGACAGCATGGATATTCTATTTTGGTAAGAGGAACAATACATGAAGAAGACCCGATGATAAAGATAAAGCCATCAGTGTAGCCCCAAATGCGCAGAGCCCTCACTCACTCAAAGGACACAGGAGAAATAACTGTCACCAGAACAATTTAAATTTCCCTCTAAGAAACTGATAGATCAAACATGAAAAAGCCAATAGTCACACACTTTGCATAGATATGTAGCAGATGCACATATAATTGCAGCAGCCAATCACAGTAAGCCACAAAATTCATCATTTCAACCACTATCAGAGATCATAGTTCTTTGACTATAATGTAATGTCGTCATTACTGAAACACCAAACAAAAGAATAAGGCATTCTTGCCCCCCCATCTCTGTGTATTTGATGAACATTAAAAGCTTACTATATCAGGGCTCTTGGGTTAAAGAAGGATATGAGAAATTTCAAAATACTTAAATTTAAACAAATTATTTTTTAAAAATTGTGGTGGATAAAATAGTACTTATAAAAAACTCTGTAGGGGGCTGGGAAGATGGCTCAGTGGTAGAGCGCTTGCCTTGAATGCCTGAGGCCCTGGGTTCAATTCCTCAGCACCACATAAGCAAAAAGAAAAAAGCCGGAAGTGGCGCTGTGGCTCAAGTGGTAGAGTGCTAGCCTGGAGCTGAAGAGGTGAGAGACAGCGCCCAGCGTTCAGGCCCCATGACTGGACCCAATAAAACAAAAACAAAAACCTCTGTAGGTGTAAGTAATCAGTTCTAAGATAAAAAAGACCAAAATAAGTATGAGTGAAAACAACATGCCCAGTGCCACTAGCTTATGCCTGTAATCCTAGCTATTCAGCAGGCTGAGAGCCAGAGGGTCTGGCTTTAAGCTTGCCTGGGCAAAAATTCCGGGAGACTCTGTATCCAGTTAACGGAGGGCGGAGGTGAGGCTGGAATTATGGCTCAAGTGTTACAGGTCAATTCAAGGAGCTGAGTTCAAAAGCTGGTACTGGCAAAAGCCAAAAACAATGTAACAAAAAAGGAAGAAATAATAAAGAGAAGGCCAAAATAAATGAAATAGAGGATGGAAAATAGTGAGAAAAAAGGTAAGTTCTAAAGCTGGGTGCCAGTGGCTCATGCTATATCCTAGCTATCCAGGAGGCTGAGATCTGAGACTTAAGGGTTGAAGCTAGTTCAAGCAGGAAAGTCTGTGAGACTCTTACCTCTAACCACCAAAAAGAAGTGGAGCAATGGCTCCGGTGGTAGAGCACCAGCCCTGAGGAAAAAAATCTATGGGATGATACCCATCCCAAGTGCAAGCCCCAATACACACACACACACACACACACACACACACACACACACACACACACGAACATACAGTCCCAGCGAAGTAAATGGTGATATGCTGTGATCATTATAGGTTCTTTGTATCTGATACCCAAATAAAAGTCTCTACTGGGGGAAATGGATGGACTTAGAACAAATCATGTTAAGTGAGGTAAGCCAAGCTCAGAGGGATAAATGGAGCATGTTTTCTCTCACATGTGGAAGCTAGATCTAAATACATCAGGACATGGTAAATTATGCAGAACTCTAGACATTCAAGCACAGTAGGACCAAAGGCGGAGACTCTTAGGAGAGGCACACAAAGACACACTTGCCCATATGCATATGATCATATAAAATAATAGCATCAAAATGCATGTCAGCAAATGGAATGTTTTTTAAAAAAGGAAATAAAAATGCTTCAAATGCAAAAAAAAAAATCTCTGCTTGGACCTTTATCTTTTCTTGATGGGGAAACTATCACCTCAGTAGGTAAAATATGTGTTCCAAAAAAGAGTGTTTCAAAACAAAGCAGGACTTCCAAATCACCTCTCCCTGTTGCCAGTATGCATAGAAATGGAGCCTTTGAAAAATAAAAATCCCTAGATATATGATATATGACTGACAATTGCCTCATTACTAGGAATGCAGATGACTGATGAATTGTGTTTGCTTTTCTCTGTTGTTTAAATCCAGACCTAGCAAATTTGTTATCTGCAATGAAGTCTCAATTAGTCATAAGCATTTTCAGGAAATCTCCACATAATTCAAACCTCTTAATCATGTTAGTATTTTCAATGTCCAGAATGGTCTTTTGCAGCCCTCTCCCACCCGCAATCCAATGCTCAATAAATATCTGTTGATTGTTTAAGATTAGCCCCTCTTTAAAAAAAAGTTTAAAACTACATATGGTCATTCAAGTGGATAATCAAAATGGTTCCTTGAGAATCAGACGGTAGCAACAGAGAACGGGAAAGGGCCAAGGGAAGACGTCGCTCTTCCTTCATGGAGTACCGGGAGCTAAGTTCCCCAAATCAGGACAGGGTGAGGTAGACAGTATCCCCATTTTACAGAGGCAAAACCTCAGGCCCAGCAGCTGGGGGACTGTCCCACAACAAGCAGCCGGGACAAGGCAGCGTCAAGATTTGAACTTGGGTTGTCTGACTCTGGCTGCTTTCTTCACTTGACTGCATTGGGGAACAGCCAGAATCACCCAGAGCAACCAGAAGAGCAGAGGACAAGGCAGATGCCGGGAAGCTTGCTGGTGGTCGCGAGGGGGTCACGATGCCCCCCAGGAGGACGGAGGGAGCCCATGCATCTGCAGTGGCTCAGGATTCACTAGCAGAATGTTGGGTAGGTCAGGGCATCCTCTGTGGCCTAGACCGGAAAGGCAGGCATCGGCCAGGCCACTGTGGGTCCCGCCGTCTCTTCCTAACATCATCTGGAATCCTGTCCCTTCAGACTGCCCAAGTCCCATTTTGTTTCTGAGTGTAGGGCCTGGGGACTTTCTACCAGCTGTGGAGACCATCTCCAGGCAGCTTCTAGAACATTCTGGATGGTAGTAGAAAGGAAGCATTGATTTCACTTGCCAGCTGTGTGTCTCCCTTGGAGCGTGGGGAGGGAGCTGTGGCCCAGGCCCAGTTACAAGATGGAGCGGACAGAGGGGCCGGAGGCCCTGGGAGGAAAGGAGAATGCAGGTGAAGCTCCATGTACACCTCCCCTTCTCCTTTGACCTTCTCATGTCCCAGATGACTGACTATCTCTGAAGACAGAAGAATTGTGGCTACAGGTGACAGGCCCCATTACGCAGGGAAAGGAAGCAGGGGAATGGGAGACATCACTTCCAAACGATTCCTTTTTCTTTCACTGGGAAGTGCCGTTCCTCGCGGCGCTGGTCTGTTCAGCTCTCTGTAGAAGGTGCAAGCGGACAGTGCTGCACTTGAGTAGATTTCCCTTCCTGCTTCCTCCTGACTGAATCATTCTCAAGAAAAATGGACTCCAACCACAGCCAGGAATGTAGAGGAACAAGAACCTTGTAAGAAAATCCGTGCAAGAAGTCAGAGCCCCAGGTTCCTTTCCCTGCCCGTGCCTTTCTCTGCCCGGGGTGCTGGGGGCTGAACTCACAGCCCACAGCTTGCTCTACCACGTGAGCCAGTTCTTTTGCTTTTTAGTTTCTCAGGTAGAACCTAGGGCTTTTGCTCAGCTGGCCTCAGATCTCAATCCTCCTACCTCCACTTCCTGAATGGCTGAGAGTGTAGGTGTGCACCATTTCATCAGTGTTTCATTATTTATTTACTTAGTTTTGGTGCCAGCACGGAGCTGGAACTCAAGACCTCTTGAGGCTTTGTTCAGCTTTTCTGCTCATGGCTGGCACTCTGCCACTTAAGTCACATGTCTACTTGCTGCATTTTTGTTGGCTAATTGGAGATAAAGAGTCACTTGGATTTGTTGTCCTGGCTGGCTTCTGAGCCTCTACGCTCAAAACTCAGCCTCCTGAGTGGCTGAGATTACAAGCGTGTGCTGCCACATTTAGCTTTCTTTTTCATGATCTTTCAAAAAGAAAGAGCAGTTAGCAGGGCTAGTGGTAACCCATGTGACTGGGGTCTCTGTGCCAACTAGAAATCCACCCCCCCCACCACCAAAGAGGCAGGTGCAGAGCCGAGGGGCAGCTGTCCCATGCTCTCCTGACTGCATACCTTGCTACTTACGTTACTGTCCCCTAGGCTGTCCTATCTTGGATAACCTTGGGATCTAGAGCCTTCCTTGGTGGCTTCAGTGCTCTTTGTGGCTGCTAGGGGAGGGGTGTCCCTGTCACCCACTCAACTGGGGTGAGAGGGACAGAGGCCTGACACACACATGGTCCTAATGTGTTACCCTTCCCCGCCCTGGAGCCCCAAAGAGCTGCTTGGGACTTGCCTCTGTGTGTGTGTGCGCATGTGCACGCACACGTGCACACGCATGCAAATGTGCACATGTGATTAAATTCAGAGCCTTCTCCTTGCCAGGCAGGTATGTTACCATTTCAGCCATGCCTTTGTCCTTTTTCAAATAGTTTCTCATCTACATCCTGGCAAGTGAGGATCACAGTCCTCTTACTGAAGCTACCTGTGCAGCTGGGAATGGCAGGTGCATACCACCACGCCATCTATTTTATTGGTTGAGAGGAGGTCTTGATATCTTTGTGTTGCACTGGTGGTCTTCGAACTGTGATCCTCCTGTTCCCGACCTCCAGAGTAGCTACAACAGGCAAAAAGAGCCCCCTCTCCTAGCCTCTCGCCTACTTTTTCATTGTCGTTGTATCTCAGCTCATGACCAAAGTAGGTGGAATCTTCTGCACCCAAATTCAGCAGAGATGGATGCTGAGAATGTTCTGGAGGAGGCTGCAGGGTCCTCTCATGAAGGTCCTGCCAGTCAGTGGAGAGGTGTCACTTGACAGCTCAGATGGGGGGGGGGATTGATCAAGACAGCTCAGTTCACGAGCTAGCAGGCCGGACTCTTGGTCCTGGTGGTATAAAGTGTGACAACTGCAGGCAGCCAGTAGCATCCAGCATTTTAAGAAGGTCAATTGAGAAACGTTGATAGTGGTGCAGCTAATGATGCCCGGAGGGACAATATGTGTGTGTGTGTGTGGGGGGGCGATGCCTATTACTGGAATTGAAGAATCTGAGGGAAGAGTGTGAGAGGAAATCTATTATCACAAGCCACCAAGCCCACGGGAACTGGGCACCCAATGCAGCCTTCTGCCTTCACGGCCACGCTGTGAACGGAGGGCTGGGCCGACTCTGGAACACCTGCATCTGCTCCACGCATCTGCAGACAAGGTGCTTCTGGAGCGGACCCACCCTCTGCCCTTGGCTGGCTGTCCACGTGGAAAGCCTAAGGCGGAGGCTGCAAGGATGCTCCGAGCGTGTGGGTCGTGTTCTATAAATCTGGATCCCAGCTTTCCGAGCTGGGCCGGCCCTGTCTCCTCCACGTGAGGGGGCAGCCAGCGAGCACCAGGCTGGTGTTCTCTGCCTGGCTTCAGAGCCATATCAGGTATCACCACCACCACAGATGCCAGGAGCCTCCAAGCCCTTTGCAAAAGTCGATTCCCGCCCTGACAGACCTGGCTGAAGGTCAGAAAAAGGCACTGTAGGGACTGTTTGTTTGTTTGTTGAAACCAAAGGGGTCCGAGACTAAGCGCAGCTGTTAGAACAGTGTTTTGTTTTGTGTTGTGTTGGTACTGGAGCTGGACCTCAGAATCTTGTGCTCATGTTTGGCTTCTTTGCTCAAGGCTGGCACTCTACCAGTTGAACCATACCTCCAGCGTGACATTTTACTAGCTAATTGGAGATGCAGTTTCACGATTTTTCTCTCTGGGCTGGCTTCAAACCATGATCATCAGATCTCAGCCTCCCGAGTAGCTATGTTTACAAACATGAGTTTTATTTTATTTTTTTGGCACACCCACTTGTCAAGTCAAAAATTTAATAAAGCAATGGGGATGCTAATTGATATGCAAAACCAGTCTCAGGTTCCTAGAAAAGTCTAATGATTCTCCAGTTCATTAGGAGTGCAGAATTAAGACAGGCACAAAAGAGGTGGGAGTGAACACCAGCCTTTCTTTTTCTTTTTAAAACCTACATTGGGAAACTTCACAAGTTTTATGATTAAGAAAAGAAAGTGTTGCAATCAGTGTCTTTCACACACTGGATATTTATTATTAGAAAATAGTTTCTATCAGCTGTCAGTACCAAACAAATTGCAAGGAGCTTGCTTCTCAACATATTGTTTTTCCTTCCTTAATGATATTTAAATAAACAGCTCACAGGCGCATGGAAAGTTACCACACTCCCTTTCCCTTTAAAAACGGAATAACTGAATGAAGTTTAGTACAAAACACCCTTTCAGTATGACTTGTTCCGCAGTCATTTTGATCTCTCCTTGAGTAAGAGACACGAAAAAGACCACTCAGGCTATCAAATAACCCCAAAAGAACCCACAGTAGAAACCGGGGAACAGAAAACTCACCCAAACAAAACCCCCTCCAAACCAAGAAACCAGTTTTTACATTGGTTTTTTGATTTTGATTATCATCTAAGTTATATATATATATATTTATATTTATATATATTTGAAATAGTAATAAAAAAGGAAGAATTTAATTGCATCTTTTGAGCGAGACAACCTTCCTCCTAGGTTAAAGAGGTGTTCAGAAAATTCCATACAGTATCTGCTAAATAAACATGTTTGGCAGCTTAGCAAGTATCATACCAGTGCAGCATCCATGATTTGAAGTCAAAAGCATTTGCTTTCTTCGGGCAGAGGAGGCTGTTGCTTGGGCAATGTGTGGACATGGCTCTGGTGTTCTTAGACCCTTAGGTTAAGGACAGGCCTGAGTGTAGCTCAGTGCATGGCCCCAGTGCAGAATCTTCCAATCTCCAAACAACGAATCAACCAAGCAGTCGCACAAAAACCATCAAACAATGGTCTCCTTTGAGTTCCTCTTGACTGAATGTAGGCCCAGCAAGGACTGCTGGTTGGAGGGTATGTTGACAGACTTTGGAATGAGGAGAATCACCCTCTGATTGGTCCGACGCCATTCATTATATAGCCGACAGTGGTACCTAAATGACACCTGGGGGAGGGAAAGGTAAGAGAAGGTATATAGGTAGAAGGTAGGTAGACGTTTAACCAATCCAAGAACTAAGTGCATCACACGTTGAGTAGCTCCTGAGAGCTGGCAGCACTGAGGCCTATGGCAGCCCAGGACAGGTTAGCCTGGTGGCTTCCTTCGCTCCTCCACACACTGGGCACTGTGAGGATATCAACAGGAATGTAAGGTTCTTTCTGAGCTTCAATTTGATTTTGGGCTGGTGATGCTTGGGCTTCAGTGGTAGAGCACCAGTTGAGCAAGCATGAGGTCCCGAGTTCGAACCCCAGTGCAAAATCAGCATGGCTGATCAGACAGCAGGACAGAAGAGCGCCACGGGCAGCCCGTGTCCAGCTGCATGAGCTGGACAAGGGGCCGGCCTGCCCTCCAGGTTCCTCTCAGTGAGGGAGACAGATGCTCGAGCTCTATGTACTTCCATACTTCCACACACTGCCCTAGGACACAGGGATATCTTTGTAGTGTTTCAGGCAAGCAGCACATGTGTAATGTGGTAGCCCCAGGTGTGCAAGCAGGTGTGCACCTCTACTTGTTTTTCTCTCTTGAAGCCCTGGAAGCGTCTCAAGAGCAGGACTGGTGCTTATTGTATTCATCTTTGCACACCCATCACCTGGCTCAGTATCAGACACTAAATCAGACACAGCTGCTCTTTCTTACTGGGTGAATGAAAGCAAAAAATCATTGGGAAAAATAATGATCTTACTAGGTGCTGGTGGCTCGTAGCTATAATTTTAGCTACTCAGGAAGCTGAGGTCTGAGTCAAGCTCCAAAGCCAGCCCAAACAGACAAGTATGAGAGACTTTTATCTCCAATTACCTGGCAAAAGCTGCAGGTAGAGGCATGGTTCAAGTCATAGAGCACCAGCCATGAGCAACAAAGCGGAGAGCTTGAGGCCCTGAGTTCAAGGCCCCAGTAATGCCCCTCCTTCCCCCAAATCTTATGCTTTTCTCATTGTAACACTGCTTCAAATTTGGCCTTCTTACATATTTGCTTACAGTGATCAATTGCTTGCAGTGATCAATTATGATCAATTGTAATATAACTCCACCCCAAAAGATTTGATTTTATAGAAAACCCGAGAATGAGAAACTTGAACCTGTTTGTTTGGGAGGCTAGTATAAATTGATGGCTTGCCTAGAAAATTCAGTGTACAGTTTTGAAGATGAATTTTAAAGACCGGGGAGCAGGGCTGGGGGCCGTGGCTCACATCTGCAATCTAGCTTCTCAGGATGCTGAGACCTGGAGGATCATTGTCCAAGGCCAGCCTGGGCAGAAAAGTCTACTAGGCTCCATCTCCAAAATAACCAGCAAAAAGCTGGGCTGGAGCCATGGTTTCAGTGATAGAATGCCAGCGGAGCAATTCAGGAGGCCCTGAATTTGAACCCCAGTGCAACTCCTCAAAAAAAAAAAAAAGAAAAGAAAAGAAAGAAATCCGTGTGAGTGTTTCTAATTAGATGCCCTGGTCGGTACTATGAAGCCAGGAGCCTGTGAGCTCAAGGTGACAACCCAGTTTTAGGCTGTTTAATTGTCTTGGGGGTAGGTGGGTTGTCTAGACTCCAGGTAGGAACCATGGGAGTCAGGGAGTAGGCTGATCCCATAGTTTTGAACTTAGTCTTTCTGGAAGTAAAGGAGAGTCAGCGGGCCATAATCAGAAAGGGATTATTAGCCTCCCTGGCAGGATGGTGAAATTCAGGGCCACTCGAATTTCTGAGGCGAGGGAGCACATGCCATAGGCCAAGTGCCAGAGACATTTGGGTGGAAATATAAGCTTTTAAACCCCATGCAGATGCGCTTTCTCTGAAAGGCCCTGAACATGCCAAAATGGACCTGTTTGTTTTTCTCTTTTTCAAAGCTTAATTCTCTCCCATCTATTTGGTCCCACGGCTGCTTGGTGCTACAAGGTCTGAGCCCAGGGCCGATGGCTGGGAAGAGTAAAACACGGGTTGGTGCTAAGGAAGAACTGGCCATGTAAGAGCTCTGGAGCCGGGCAGAGCTGCAGGAAAGCCGGATGGCGAAATCAAGAGTTCCTTCCCCACAGTGCTGAAGAGCTGCGCACACCAAGCTTCAGTAATTCCAGAAGAAGCTAAGGCGCCTGAAGGCAGCTGCCTACAGGCTCCAGAGCCATGTGCTCTGGGCTGGTACCCTCCTCATCCTCCACCTAGTGCCCACCTCCTTTTGAGGGTACAAGATACACCGTGATAGTCCAGATAACATACATAAAGAACTCAGCACACGACCCTGCAGGTGTCAGTCGGTCCAGCCTGCTGTCTTTCATATGTTAAATATGGAAAGGAGGAAGAAAAAGAAGATAGTTTTGTGACACTCTTGATAAATAGGAAAATGAAAGGGGGCTGGGTACTGTAGGGAGTGGGGGGAGAGAGGAAGAGAGGGAGAGAGGGAGAGGGGGAGATAGAGAGAGAGAGAGAGAGAGAAATTGCCTAGTTGTCAGTGTGGTCATGAACTGGCTTCATGCTGAGTCTCCTGGGAGCTTGTTAGAATATCAAGAACGTGCCCCCCCCCCCCCAGACCTTAGGAATCAGAGTGCTTCCTAACAAGATCCCAGGTGCTTGCAATGAGCATTCAAGCTGAAGAAGCGCCACTTTCTGGAACACGGGTGTCAAAGACTTAGCAGAGCTCCCTGTCCCTGGGCCAGGAAATCAAAATTTAAAAAGGAAAAAAAAAAGGAAAAATAAAGAAAAGAAAAGAACCCATTTGTGCAGACAGATGAGTGCGCACTAAGCCGTTTTAATTGCTGCTAACCACTACTGTCTTTTAGAAGAAAGCATCTTCTGAAGATGACTCCTTTGCAGGGAAAATAAAGGAAGAGCCACAGGCTGAGAGAGAGAGCACGGGTCTGAAGCAGCCCCAGGTGAATGCCTGCCCTGTCTCTAAATATTCCAAGACAATCCCCCGCCCAGCACTTTGTTATCACAGAAAAAAGGAGGCTTAATTTAGAGATATAAAGAGGCAGTGCAGAAATGACAACATAAACCCAAAACACATCATAACAATAATGTTAGGAGCCAAATTTTGAGGCTTTAATAAAGAAGAGGGCAGGAAGAAAGGGTATCTGGCCATTAGTAAAAAAAGGAAAAGAAATACCTTCCCTCTGGAGCTCACTCTGCAATCCCAGCTACTTAGAAAGTGGAGATTGAAGCCGGGCGCTGGTGGCTCACACCTGTAATCCTAGCTACTCAGGAGGCTGAGATCTGAGGATCACGGTTCAAAGCCAGCCCGGGCAAGAGAGACCGTGAGACTCCTATCTCCAATAAACCACCAGAAAACCGGAAGTGGCGCTGTAGCTCAAGTGGTAGAGTGCTCGCCTTGAGCTGAAGAGCTGAGGGACAGCGCCCAGGCCCAGAGTTCAAGCCCCACGGCCGACCAAAAAAAAAAAAAAAAGTGGAGATTGAGAGGATTAGTGTTCAAGGCCAACCTAGGGAAAAAAATGGATGAGGACCCCCCCCCCCCACAAAAAGCCAGGTGTAGTGGTGTGTATCTGTAATCCTAGCTACGCAGGAGGATCAGGCAAACACTGGTGACTATGAGAAAAATAACCACAGCAAAAAAGGGCAGGAAGCATGGTTCAAGTGGTTGAGTACCATAAACAAGGTGTGAGGCCCTGAGTTCCAATTCTAGTATTACAAAGAAACAAAAGCAAAAATATCCCAGCCTTTATGGGCTGGATTTCCCGAAGTATATTCATTTACTCACCTGAAGAACCTTAGCCAACTTTCTATCCTGGGTGAGGTTTGTTTACAATGAGTTGTAATCACATGAGCAGGGGTGAGGGGTGGGGGGTGGAAGGAGGAGAGGAGGAAAATGTTAGTGCCCACCTCTCCCATTAGGGAGCTGACCCAGGCTGTGGCGAATAAAGTTTTGCTGTGACTTGCAGCGGACCGCTTTCTCTCTGGAAGTCATGGTGTGACTTAAATGCAGCGGTGCAGTCTGGACTTCCGTTTGCTTAGTCACCTTCCTGCCATGAACCTAGCTCACTCATCTCCTACGCAGCCCAGAAGAGAAGAGGGCTGTGAACGGGAGAGCGGCCACGGAAATCCAGCATTCTACTGCAGCTCCTTTAAATAAGCATTTATAGTTGTTATTACTACTACTACTACAACTACTACTACTACCCATCCTAGAGCTTGAACTTAGGGTTCTCATGTTCCTGCTTAGCTTTTTCAGTCAAGGCTGGTGTTCTACCACTTGAGCCAGATTCCACTTAGGGATTTTGGTTGGTCAATTGGAGTTAAGAGTCTTGTGGACCTTTCTGCTCAGGTTGGCTTTGAACTATGATTTTCAGATCTCAGCCTCTTCAGTAGCTAGCATTTAGGCATGAGCCACCAGTGTCTGATTTACAACAAGAATCTTCTTTTTGTGCATATGTGCCGGCCTGGGAACTGTCTCTGCGTGTTTTTCCCCTCAAGGCTAGTACTCTACTATTTGAGCCATTGCACCACTTCTGTTTTTTTTTTTTTTTTGGCCAGTCCTGGGCTTGAACTCTGGGCCTAGGTGCTGTCCCTGAGCTCCTTTTGCTCAAGGCTAGCACTCTCCCACTTGAGCCACAATACTGCTTCTAACCTTTTCTGTGATTAATTGGAGATAAGAGTCTTGTGGACTTTCCTGCCTGGGCTGGCTTCAAACTATGTTCTGGTTGTGAGCTGGCTTCGAGCTCAGATCTCAGTCTTCTTAGCTAAGATTATAGGCATGAGCCACCGGTGCACGGCCTTTCCTGCCTAGGCTGGCTTTGAGCTTGCAATGTTCAGATCTCAGCCTTCTGAGTAGCTAGGCTTCTACTGTAGCCAGTGGCACATGGCTACAGCCAGAATTTAAATGACCAATCCATGTGCCTGGGTGTCATCTTTGAGGCACGGTCATTCCTTTACAGGTACCGTGCTGGGCACTGGCTATGTGGTGTTGAACCCACAACCCCCAGTTCACTCCGTGCCTTCGGCTACTGCCCACTCAGCTTCTGGCCAGCGCTGAGCGTCCCAGAGGAGAACCGTGATGTTTCTGGTATCTTTCCTGTGGGTGACAGCTTGGCTTTCCTGGATTCCAGGCATACCTCTGAACACAGCAGACTGGGTAGGGTGAAGGGTGGTGGGCAGGGTCCCTGAGTTTGGTCAAGTGGGGCCCTGGTGGCCACGTGAGCTGGGAGAAGGCTTAAAGCTACCGAGACCAAGTGTGCTTGCCCACCCTCCTCACAGCACGCACGGCTTCCAGGCCCTTCCAGAAAGCTCCTCTGAGGAGCTGGCCTGGGAGTGAAACAGTGTTTGTTTTTCTGAGACATTTTCACAGCAAATTCTCCTTAAGCTTGACAGCTTGTTTACAATGGGTTCCTGCCGTAGGGCAGTTTCCAAGTGCTGTCAGTCCTGACTTACGGCGCTTGCCACCGCTGCTCAGTGCAGCATTTATCTGAGAAGGAGTTCTTTTCCGTATTCAATAACCTATTCCTGAGCGGGTGCCAAGCACGTTCTTCTCATCAGTCAGAGGGGAGAAATGTCTTTCTTTCCTGCCTGTACTTTTGCTTTTTGTGAGGGTCTGGGAAGTGGGTGTTAGGAAGCCACAGGAAGATGAGTCTGGACACACGCTGGGCTAGGCTCTGGGATGTATATTCTCAGATGTCATCCATCAAATCTTCCCAGTAACCACTGACCTGTGGTTATCAATGATTTCCTCCAAGTACCAGAGGAAGACGGAAAGTTACAGCCAATGCTGGGAGCTCACACCTGTGATCCTAGCTACTCAGGTGGCAGAGATCTAAGGATTACAGTTGGAAGCCAGCCTAGGCTGATACATACAGGTAGCTCTTAATCACCAAAAAAGCTAGACCTAGAAGTGTGGCTTAAGCAGAAGAGTATTAGCCTTGAGCAGAAAAGCTAAGCAAGAGCACAAAGATTTGAGTTCAAGCCTCAGTACTGGAATAAAGAAAAAATGACCAAAAGAAGGAAAGGAAGAAGAGAAAGATATGACTATTAGTATGCCAGAGCTTGGGTTAAACATGTTGCCTGTAGATTCTAAAATGCTGTAGTGGCCGTTGGAGTCCTGTAAGAAACGAACCGTACCAGCCTATTACAGTCAAGTCTGGTCTGCTTCCCACCCAAACCTTTCTTTCACCTGAGATGATGATGTAGTAGGAGAATCCATTTCTCTGAAAGCTGTCTTTCTATTTCTTTTCCTCCTCCTCACCACTCCCAGTTCTTTCTTGTTAGATAAATGTATACTTGGCTAAACAGGTTTGCGTGAAAACCTTAAATTGAGTCTGAAAGCCCAGTTTGTGGGTTTCCTCTCAAACCATCCTTCATCATAAGGACTCTTCCAAGGAAAATCATAGACTAGGAAATATCTATATATGGTAAAACGGATGTTTCATGATGAGTTTCCAAGTACTTTGCTGGGTGCTCTTTCCCGACAGTCTCACCACTCTGGGGGGAATGCACTGTGAGTGCCATCACCACTTCACCAATAAAGACCTGGAGGTCAGAGGGGCCAAATGACTTTCCAAGGTGGTGTAGACAACACGTAGTTAGACTATTTCATTTCTGTGGTGTGTGTGTGCATGCGTGCCTGTACCAGTCTGAACCCAAGATATTTCTTAGCTTTCTTGCTCACAACTGGTTTTCTATCATCTGAGCCATGCCTCCAATCTATCATTTTGCTGATTTAATTGCAGCTGGAATTTTGTGGACTTTTCTGTCCAGGCTGGCTCTGAACTTCGACCTTCTAGGTCTTGGTGTCCCAAGTAGCTAGGATTACAGGTGAGATTCACCAGTTCCGGGAGAGAATATTTAATTTCTTATTTCTAACCCTTCTCTCTTCACAATAGAAACATGCGGGTCAACTTCATTGCTTGCTTCACAATGGAACAGGACATACTTTGCAAGTGTGGACATTTTTAAAGGAAGCACTGACAGTTATGTTCGTCTGGGAGCAGAATGTCTACACTGATCACAACATATGGCAATGCTCTAGCATTAGAACACAGTCAGCTTTCTAAAGCTCAAGTCAGGACCCTGTCCCTGAGACGGAAATACTCCCTCCCCCTTTATTGCCAGAGCCCTCTCCCAGGAGGGAAGGGACAGAGCTGGCAGAGTCACATGATGGAAGCAAATAGGAAGGGGAGTATGAGTACCAGAGCTTCCGCATGCCGACTCTTGTGCTATGGGGAAGCTTTAGACAGGAAATACCTACTGCTTAACAACAGTGCTCTGTTGCTCAGAGTAGAAGCCAACATGGCAGAAGAGTACTGCCAGGAAGCCACGGGCCTGGCTTCTGGATGTATTGTAGAAGACAGCGATACCTTTCCCTGCCATCCCAAGGGGAAGCATCAGGAAGCCAGAGCAATGGTTTGCACTTTGTGTGTGCTGCCACTGGTGCCACAGCAAACATTTTGCTGTATGAAGTTAGAAGGATAAAAAAGAAAAGAGAGAAATGTTGAAACATTCTTCCTGGTACAGAGGCAACACTTATTGGGAAATGTCTTTTCTTTGGTGGCAGCTTCTCTGTTGGATAAATTAGTGCTTTTATGGGCAACATACTCAAAATTCCAACACACAGAATAATCATCAGGGAAAGTGCAACGCCAGGTTCACTGAAGACTTAAGCTGGGCTAGACGGAAGACAAAAATAACCATCCGGAAGGGTTCTTGACACCTGCAGGCAGTGGCCACAGAGACCAAGCGCATCGTTCATAACATTCTACAATCCCAGCGGAAGTGAAGAGCATATGCAAGAGATCTCCATGCCTTAGAACAGATGAGTTCTAGTCTAGCAGTGAGAAAGGGTGAAGGTGTGTGTCTTTGATTGGTGATGCTTTTTAAGTTGACGTGTTCCCACTACGATTGGTGGTGCTTTTTAATTTGATGTTTTCCCCCTACAGTTCAGACAGACAGACAGTCACACACATACACCACCCTCATATACTTCCATGCCAGCATCTGAAGCTCTGTTTTCGGCTGGGCAGGAGAGAGGGCTACAGGTAAGAGGGAAGACCACGCCGTTGTGAGGCCACCAGCTGCCGTTGGCCTGAAGCCCAGGCCCTCAGGCCATACTTACTAGTGTCCAAAAGAGGTAAATGGTGAAGAGTGCCACAGTGAGTGCAATCAGTCCCACGGCTTCGAGCCGACTACTGAAGTGCAGGTGGTCCACAGCACCCCGCAGGCACAGCCAGCCCGAGATGGTGGCCAGAGGGGTGATAAATAAGAAGCACACCATGTCTCCAAACAGAGTCCGCTTCTCGTGCTGGGGGCCGGGATTTCTGAGCCACTGCCAGAAAAGAGACAAAGAAAAGTAAGGGAGAAGGTTAAATACCAGTGTGGGGCAGACACGGTGTCTGTGACGTCAGAATCAGCAGAGCAGCACCTCGATCCTGTTCCCACACCATGAAGAGGCATCCAGGGCTCATTCCCAGGCCCCTGCCTCTGAATAATAATGCTTGTGATCATCACAACGACACTTTACAATGTCCTTCTGAAGACAACCTGCCTTTTGTGAAAATCATCCAATGGCGAGCCTCCTATTCTGAATCATAATGACCGCACATGAAGGTAGAGAGGATGTGGCTCTTGAAGGTGATAGAATTTGGACCAGTGCCCCTTACAGGTCTCTAGGTAAAGGCTTGGTCCCCAGGGTGGGTGTATGGGGAGGTGCTATGAGCCTTCAAGAAGGGGGCTAAGAGGGTTGAGCTGAGGTTGCTGGGACCCTGGCTCAAGATGTGACCTCTTACTCTGATACGTATTCCTGCCATGACATGCCAGTCATCAGTCCAATGGAGCTGCTGACTTTGGCCTTGAACTTTCAGAACCGTCAGCCTATGTGAAACTTTTCTTTGTATATTAAATGCCTCAGGTATTTTGTTTCAGTCATGTGAAGGTAGCAACTGAGGTATGTAGGAGAAGTTTAGTTATGTGACCCTAGGAATGCATGCAGAGATTTAGCCCAGCAGGTCTAGTTGCTCAGATCTGGCACATTTTCAGCAAAGGTCTGTTATTAGGACTGGCTCTGGACTGGTTCCTTTGAAAAGAGGTCATGGGACACTAGCTGAAAAATGAACTAAAATAAAGAAGACTGAGGATGTGGCTCAAATGATCCTAGCAAGTGCCAGGCCCTGAGTTTAACCCCCAGTGTCATCTGTCTGTCTGTCTGTCTGTCTGCCTGCCTGTCTGCCTGCCTGTCTGTCTGACCTGGATACCAAGACAATGTGTGTACACATTTCCATGAATTGTGGCTATATGCATGAGACTGCACTGGAAAAGGATACTGGGAAGCTAAGCAGCCTTGGCTCTGCACCTTCTCCTTATGCGACATAAATAACAAGGCTTCTGAGTCTCTGGGAGTCCTTCCCATGACCCACAAAGCCTGAGGATGGTCTTGGGGACTGTCAACACAGAGTGAGATTCCTGACTTCATAGATTCAGTAACTCCCTTTGCTTGGCCTTGAAGACCCTGGTCCCCTTCACTTAGGATCACTTCATCACCAACCCCAGAAAGGACCAGGAAAATCCATGCTTCCTGGAAGATTAAAATGGAAACTTTACGGTTAAAAGATGGGGAAAGGCTGGGGCTGGGAAGGTGGCTCAGTGGTAGAGCGCTTGCCTTGCATGCCTGAGGCCCTGGGTTCGATTCCTCAGCACCACATAAGCAAAAAGAAAAAAGCTGGAAGTGGCGCTGTGGCTCAAGTGGTAGAGCACTAGCCTTGAGCTGAAGAGCTGAGGGACAGCGCCCAGGTCCAGAGTTCAGGCCCCACGACCGGCCCCCCTCCCCCCAAAAAAAAAGATGAGGAAAGGAGACAGAGATACTGTCCTTCCACTTGGGTAACCAATGGATAGCTGCTGAAATGTTTCTTTTAGGGTATTCTATGAGGGATCTCAATGTAATCCCATGCTTACACACCAATGCCAGGGGTCACTGGTAAGGAGGCTGGTGGATTTTCTTAGATCAGCATGAAAACTGGAGCCCAAGCAAATGACATTCCACCTCACTGGCTGAGGAGTTCCAAGTGGGAGAGAGGCCAAACACCAATGATGGGGTATGATGGGGTAACCTTGGTAGACTCTTTTTTTTTTTTTTTTTTTTGGTGCTGATTCTGGGGCTTGAATTCAGGGCCTGGGAGTTGACTCTGAGCTTCTTTTTGTGCAAGGCTAGTGCTCTGCCACTTGAGCCACAGCTCCAGTTCTGGCTCTTTTGTGTAATTTGGTAGAGATATGGGTCTCCCAGGGTTTCCTGCTTGGACTGGCTTTGACCCACAATCTACTGATCTCAGCCTCCTGAGTAGCTAGGAGTACAGGTGTGAGCCACCGGCACCCAGCTGGACTCTGCTTTTGTCTTGTCCTTACCAGTAAGAGTGGAACATATACCCAGCAGTGCTGTTTGCTAAACAGGAGTGCTGTGACTATGAAGGAGATGCCCCAAATGGTCTGCTCAGTGTATCTTAGCCTAAAGCCCTTGGTGGGAAGAGAATCCTTATGGGATGATAAGAGTGAGTGAGGATGACTGAAAAAGAAGGGAAGGAAGTGTCTCGCTTGAGGGTAGAGAGAAACAGAAGAGGTAGAAAGAGCAAGCAAGTTGAAGGTGTGGCAGAGGCTAACTATGTGAGCAGAAGAGTTTGAGGGAGGCTTTCTTGGGTATTTGCCTCTGTCCCTAAGGCACCAGCTTGCAGGATAAAGACCTTAAAAATGGGCTGAAGCAGTCTCTTCAATACTTGGTGTTGGGTAAACTGGACGCCCATGTAGAGAAGACAAACATTAGATCCCTGTCAATATCAACTCAAAATAGATCAGACCTGAAACTACTACAAGACAGAGTAGGAAAAACATTAGAACCTATTAGCATAGGCAGGAACTTTCTAAAGAGAATCCCAGAGGCACAGCAAATTGGAGAGAGACTTGACATATGGGATTACTGGGGTTTCTGCCCAGCAAAGGACATAGTTACTAAACTAAATGGATAGCCAACAGACCATGAGAAGATCTCTACAAGTTATACACCTGACAAGGGCCTAATATCCACATATACAAGGAACTCAAGAAACGAATTCCCTCCCTTCAAATTAATAATCCAATCTAATGGGCAAAGGAGTTAGAGACTTCTTGGAAGTAAAAGTAGGAATGGTCAACAAACACATAGGAAGTGCTCAACATCCCCCACCATAAAGGGAATGCACATCAAAACAACACTGAGGTTCCATCGCACCCAGTAAGAATGGCCAGCATGGAGATTTCAGACAAAAACAAATGCTGTTGGGGATGCAGGGAAAGGGAACCCTATTGTGCTGCTGTGGTATAAACTGGTACAACCACTCTGGAAGGAGGTTTAGAGATTCCTCAAAAAAACTAAACATAGGCTAGGTGCTGGTGGCTCATGCCTATAATCCTAGCTACTCAGGAGACCGAGATCTGAGACTCATGGTTTGAAACCAGCCCAGGCAGGAAAGTCTGTGAGACTCTTATCTCCAATGAACCACCAGAAAAACAGAAGTGGTGCTGTGGCTCCACTAGAATGCTAGCCTTGTGTGAAAGAGCTCAGGGACAGCGCCCAGGTCTTGACTTTAAGCCCCATGACTGACAAAAAAACAAACAAAAACAAAAACAAAAAATCCCCTAAAAATAGTACTAATCTACGATCCAGTGATGCCACTCTTGGACATCTGCCTAGAGTATTGCAAGTCAGGATACTGTAAAGACAGTTGTACATCCATGTTCATTGCCATACTATTCATAATAGCCAAGTATAGAAATAGCCCAGATGCCCTATGAGTAAGAAAATGTGGTACCTATATTCAATGGAATTTTACTCATCCATTTGAAAGAATAATATTTTGTCATTTGCAGGGAAATGAATGGCTATAGAACAAATCATGGTAAGTGAAGTAAGCCAGGCTAAGAGACATAAATGGTGCATAGTTTCTCTCAATATGTGGAAGCTAAATATAAAATACAAACATGCATGATAATATGTACAAGGATCAATGCATTAGTCACAAGCAAACTGATTAAAAGATGGCATAGACTGGGGAGGAATCCAAAGGTGTAACTCCTCTGAACACCTACCATACTGTTTCTAAAAATGAATACCAGGAAGTGGAAACGTGTTCTGGAGGAGGGCAAAGAAGTAGGGAGGCGCAGGAATGGAGGGAGGAAGGGTGAGCCAGTGCAGTCATTTTATTCAATACGTAACCTGAGGGTGGAGTCAAGAGGAGGTGAATAGGGGGAGGATGAAGGAAGCGGGGGTATTCACCAAGAGCCATAGCACTTATATGGAATTGTATGATTTATGGAATTGTAACTCCTTTGTGTAACTACTTAATATTAATTAAAAAATGAGCTGAATACTGAAAGAAGTCAATCTCAGCTCAAAAGTGGACATAAATAAAAACATTCAGACTTAGGAAAGGGGAAACTCATTTGTGAATATAAATGCACCATTATAATTAAATATAAATTAATATACTTTTTATTATAATATTATAAATATTATATAAATATTATAAATAATATTTAATATAAAAGGCCAAATGATCAAGTGCAATATATTAGCCTGGCCATCTTAGACCTCTCAATAACTTCAAAGAAGCTCAAAGCATTAGCATTAACATTTCCTTGCCTAAATATTAGGAAGATCACTATGACAATAGAGAACAGAAATAGGTTATTATTATCCCAATTACTCAGCAAGGGTAAATGATTGCTCCAGGTGATTTAGAGGCTGAACTGAGAAGAGGGTCAAGATCTTATTACTCTGTGTGTGTGTGTGTGTGTGTGTGTGTGTGTGCAAGCATATATGTGTGCACCAGTACTGGGACTTGAATTCAAGGCAGGGCACTGTTCGTTAGCTTTTTTTGTTCAAGGCTAGTGCCCTACCATTTGAGTTCTACTTCCAGCTCTTTGGTGGTTAATTGGAGATAAGAGTCTCATGGAAAGCCCGGTGCCGGTGGCTCACACCTGTAATCCTAGTTACACAGGAGGCTGAAATCTGAGGATCACGGTTCAAAGCCAGCCCGGGCAGAAAAGTGCGTGAGACTCTTATCTCCAATTAACCACTAGAAAACCGGAAGTGGTGCTGTGACTCAAGCAGGAGAGTGCTCATCTTGAGCTGAAGAGTGCAGGGATAGCGCCCAAGCCCAGAGTTCAAGACCCACCACCACCAAAAAAAAAAAAAAAAAGAGTCTCATGGACTTGGCTGCCTAAGCTGGCTTCAAACCTCCTTCCTAAGATCTCAGACTCCCGAGTACACTAGGGTTACAGGCCTGAGCCACTGGCATCCTCTAGGGTCTGTCTACTCTTATTTTCACATGTTAGTAGTGAAATATTTGAAAATTAAAATTGTAAGACAACAGGTAGATAACATACTTGTCTATGTAGTTCTATGTGCATAGCTAACTTTCTGGACTGTAATTCCCCTTGCTTTTGCTTAAGAATTCTACACCTATTTTATTAAAACTAATTTATTACTTTATTTATCTCTGTGGTTGTTGACATTGCCTAATGCAATAATTCAGAGTTGGAAGGCGGTAATTACAAATCAGTATTTACTCTGATGTAAAACAAATGCACAGGGCCTGGGGTGTAGCTCAGTGGTAGACTGAATGAATTCTATGCATGACGCCCTGGTTCAATCCTCAGCACTCCCATTAAAATAACTTCATAAAGAGCAAAATAAACATGCAAAATAGAAATACTTGTTTCCAGTTTCATCTTTTTAAAAATTTTTTTTGCTAGTCCTAGGGTTGAACTTGGCCTGTGTGCTGTCCCTGAGCTTTTTCAGCTCGAGAATAATCTTCTACCACTTGAGCCACAGCTCCACTCTGGCTCTTTGGATGATTCATTGGAGATGAGTCTTATAGACTCTCCGCTTAGGCTGGCTTTGTACCATGATCCTCAGATCTCAGCCTTCTGAGTAGCTAGGATTACAGCTATTCACCAGATATTGGTGAATACCTGGATCAGTTCATCCTTTTAAATTATAATGTGATCTTCTGAGGATTTCCCAGGCTGCTTTATATATCCACAGTCACCCCCCTGCCTACATTCTACCTTATTAACAATATTTTGGGGAGGCTAAGACTCTTGGTGTTGTTTGTATTTAGGTAGGGCTCCCTCAGTACTATTATGTAAACTCTATTTTCTTTCAAACTTCAAGTGTTGCTTATCTCTCAGACAAATGCAGGCCTCTGGGCAAGAACATCCCTGGTCATCTACCACCAAGAGACAAAATTTGCCCTGAGCCAATGAAGGGCCACTGCCAAAATACCTAAACACATTCAGAAAGGGTGTTTACTTAAGTACAGAAAATCTGATTATAGTTCAAATTCCCTACAATATGGAACAGCCTAAATAAATTATGCAACTGACTTAAAATAGAATACCATAGAGTAATTTCAGGTAATCCTGTACATTTTCTATTTATCAAACATGATATATTGCTGAACAGCAAAAAGAAATTCTGGACAGAATGTATTCTATGGTTCCCGTATAGGTAGTCTATAATAACACAGACAGAGAAATTGACATTTATAAATATAGCATATTTATGTAGGCAAAGACTAGATGGACACCTGGCAAAACAATGGCTTGTTTTGGTAGGAAAATTATGAGTGGTTCTTTTTTTTGGCAGGGGGGGGGTCCGGTCATGGGGCCTGAACTCTGGGACTGGGCGCTGTCCCTCAGCTCTTCAGCTCAAGGCTAATGCTCTACCACTTGAGCCACAGCACCACTTCCAGCTTTTATCTTTTTGCTTATGTGGTGCTGAGGAATCGAACCCAGGGCCTCATGCATGCAAGGCAAGCGCTCTACCATTGAGGACACCTTCCCAGCCCAAGAGTGGTTCTTAAAGTGTTTTGTGTGGATCTTTCTTTTTTTCTAAAGTGGGCATGGATCATTTGTAAAAATAAGTGAATAAACAGTGTAGATAACACACCTACCATATACACACATGTGCACACAAACATACACACTGGTGTCTAGCTACTATAAGAGCAAACGGCGGCAGTAAAAACACTTCTCAAAGGGTCACTGAGGCAAGCTCAGTACCGGGAGCTTGGAGTTTATCTTACTGAATTCATCTCGTGGAGTCTTCTCAACAATCCTGTGAATTCTCATTTCATAGGTTCGGATACTGGGGAGCAGAAAGTTTGCTAAACTAAGGCAAGAGAGCAAGTGGGGGCAGTTAGAGGTGCGTCTCAATCCAGTCGTCTTCTGTTCCTTTCCTTCCATATTAACCTTTGCCTTTTGAATGAGCTTGTGATTGTGAGAGAGTGCATGCTCATGTGTGTGCTAGCCTTTTGTGTTTTCACGTAGGTGCTCTCTTCTTGGAGCTGAATGTTTCTTTGGAGGGCCAGGGTGTTTTCATGATAATTTTACAACATTTTGTTAGGCTGCTGCTCTATTGTATGATAATTCTTTTACCTAAGAAATGAGGTCCAATTTCTGGGCATTTGATCTTAGATACATTATCAAGCATTGTACCCTATTTCATAACAGACAAAAGGTTGATCTCCTCAATTACTGTTCTATTATATGGCTAACTCATGTATGTTTTGACTCTGTCATCAGTTACACGCATCACACATTGTGAACACTATATGTCTTTTGTGGTGGTGCCTCATTCAAGTGACCAGTGAAAGTAAGGAAGGGCAGGTGCAGCAAAAGGCAGCCTTGTCTGTGTGTGCATCTTCCTACTGACCCTCACTGGTACAGCAGTTCTAATACAGTGCCTATCATGTACGGCAATAGCTTGTCTTTCTTAACCCTTCCTATTTGCTAAGCATTATCTTGTGTGTGTATGGCGGGGGGGGGGGGAGCTGGATGCAGGGCCTCGGCACTGTCCCTGAGCTTTCTTTTTGCTCAAGGCAGAGGCTCTACCACTTGAACCACAGCTCCACTTTCCACTATTTGCTGGTAAAGTGAAGATAAGAGTATGGATTTTCCAGCATGGGTTAGTGTGAAACGGTGATCCTCAAATCTCCATCTTCTGAGTAGCTAGGATTACAGGCATGAGCTACCAGCACCTGGCTCCAAGCATTATCTTGTAGAATGTTATAACTTATTCATGCTTTCTTTTTTAAAGTTAACTTTACTGTAGAGGTGATATACAGAGGGGTTACATTTATATTCATCAGGTAATAAGTACATTTCCTTTCAAACAGTGTCATCTGTTTCCTTCATTCTCTCCCATTCCCTCCCTCCCATCTCCACCCAGGAGTTGTATAGTTCACTTTCGTCAATGTGTTCATGCTTTCTTAACAACCACTGAAAGGGCTATCATTATTAACAATACTTATAGCTAGGGAAAAGGAGGCACAGGGAAGGCAACTCATTTGTAAAAGACTGCTCTTGGCTTTGGTCTGGGTAATGTGGCTCCAAAACTGGTATTGCTAACCAGTGTACTCCTTCCTTCCTTCCTTCCTTCCTTCCTTCCTTCCTTCCTTCCTTCCTTCCTTCCCTCTCTCCCTCTTTCATTTCTTTCTTTCCTTCTTCTGTTCATGCCTGACCTGATACTGAAATTCAGGACCTGAGCACTGTCCCTTAGCTTTTTTTTATTTTTTTTAATTCAAGGCTGATGCTCTACCAACTGAACCACAGCTCTACTTCCCACTTTTTGCTGGTTCATATAAGTCTATAGACTTTCTTGCTTGGGCTAGCTTCAAACTGTGATCCCCAGATCTTAGCTTCATAAACAGCTAGGCTTACAGGCATGAGCCACCAGTGTCTGGCTTATATTATTTTTAATAGAACATGGCAGAGGCTGGGTGGTGGTGGGGGTGTGGAAAAGATAACTATATCTTAACAGTTCTCACCAGTACAAGAAAGGATATTTACTTACTGAAGTTCCTTCAGTGTGAGATACCAATTAATTCATCCTGCCACATCTGGATATTGTTTGCAGCAAAAATACCACTATTGGAGAGCTATTGGCTTAATCTTAGTCCTCAGCTTATACTTGGTGGTTAAGTAGTCTATTTTAGAAACCAAGGCCAGTAATTGAGAAGTGTTCCCCTGGCAGTCCTACCTATGGGGCTGCCAGGGGCTCTGTGGCAGATAGGGGGTATCCTTCCTGCTTCTTGTTCTCTGGTTCCATCAAAAACACGAAGTAGACAAAGAGCATGCTGTTGAAATTCCCAGTAGTGACCTGTCTATTTTTCTGTGACTTATTCCTAACCACCAGGTTGATCTATTCTTGGAAAAAAGTTCAACCAACAACACACTAAGGAGAAACTCCACTGTAATTAGTGTGGGGCTGAGACAGAGGAGGGAATGAAGTAGCAGACTGCCACCCATGATACCATGACTGGACATGAGCAGCCCTTGTGGCTTTATCTGTGGGTTTGATTTAATTACAGCATCAATATGTTAAATCGCTGACTAGAAGGTAGGAGCACAAGGGTGTGATGCTGCAGGACATTAGCTTCTGTCTTCCTGACTCTGAGTTAATTGGCTTTAGTCCACAGGCCAATTGTCCACCAGAACCAGACTGCACTCTTTTGGCTTAATAATTCTCCTTGACCATACTCTTCCCATGCAGCTCCTTATTGAGAAACCATTACAAGAATGAAAGAAATGGATAGGAGGGAAATCATGTCAAATTTTGGAACTGGAATTAAAGCAAGTTCTCACAATATTGACTCACCTGACTTTCTCTGAGCGCCTTTGCTTACTCTGATGGCCAGCAGAGTTATTAACCAACCATTTGCCTTATTTGAGATGAGTCTTATTCTGGAAGCCTAGAATATTCTGCACTGAATTGACTCACTTGTCTGTGGAGATGGAATGTGGAAGGGGAAGGGTAATGATCAGGGGGTGACAGGTTCTTAGTATAACAGCTTGTGTGTGTGTGTGTGTGTGTGTGTGTGTGTGTGTGTGTGTATGTGTGTGTGGGGGGCCTTGAATCGTGACCTGGGTGCTGTCCCTGAGGTTTTTTTTTTTTTTTTTTTGGTTAACCGTAGCACTCTATCACTTGAGCCAAAGCTCTACTTTTGTCTTTTGGGTGGTTAATTGGAAATAAGAGTCTCATGATCTTTCCTGCCCTGATCTCAGCCTCCTGAACAGCTAGGATGTTCGTATGATTTAAAACTGAAATGAAATCCATGCTTCTCAGAGAACAAAGTCAAACAAACGCCCATCTGTCTTTAAGTGTCTGAATGCTGCATTCTGCCTGTGAGTCTCTGAGGTGCTGGAGCCACACAGGACCCTTACCAGAGGACTGACTATGTCTTGATGTCTCCCCAAGTTTCCAGATGTAATATTCAATACCACAACGTACAGAGAAATAGAAATTTCTAACTCCATTTGTCTAACACAGAACCACCCCTACCAATCCTTTATTTCTAATTCTTCTCCCTATCAGCCAATGCCTCTCTCCTTGGTGCTTGGCCATCCTGTTTCCTTTCGCTGTCCGCAGGCTTTCAGCGAGTCCTCCTGGGACTGCCTCCAACTACTTCCACAGCTACCACTCCAGTCTGGCTCACCATCATCTCTTGTCTGGAGGCAACAGCCTCTCTGTTCCCACTCTGGTCACCCTACAGTCTAGTCTCCAAACAACTGACAGAGCCAACTTGCAGAAATATAAAGCAAATCATGTTGCTTTCTTGGCTCTAAATTCTCCCATGTATAGAATGAAGCCCAATCTCTTTGGAAATAAAGGGCCTGACTTCATCCCTTCCCTCCTCTGAGTGGGTCTCCTAATAGCTGCCCCTTTATTTTCAGTGTTTACAAACGAAGGCTGTCTCCTCAACATGTAAGTCTCAGCTCAAAGACTCCTTTTCACTGAAAATGTCCCTTACCCCTGTGAGCATTCCCCAGCTGCATTTTGTGCAGGGTGTAGACTACTTTCAGAAAGGATGCCACTTCTGTTTTTGTGTCCCTGTACGGCTACCCGGTTCAAGGAAAGCTGCTTGATGCGGGGACTTTGTTCTTCATTCTTCTGTGCTTTGACCTAAGCACAGAGCTGGAACACAGTGGACGCTCAATCAAAATAATCACACGACTGAGTTGCCCGTAGGCTTGACCAGGAATGATCTTACAGTATTAGTTAGACTAATTAAATGGACTAGGAAGCAGAAATTGTGCTGGTGTGTGAACACTAGGTTGTCAAGTTCATTGCTTTTAGCCTAGACTTAGAGCCAAGAACTAGATCTATGCATTGTTGCTACAAGATGAAAAACGTGTAGCTTCTATTCAAGCTCTTTTGCCAAGGTAAAAATGACCGTGGAACATTATTTATTCTTCTGTAGGTCATGAAATAACATGAGACATCGAGCAGATTATTCAAGGACTTTTGTACTAGTTTAGATACAATTACTTTTTTTTTCCTAGAAGAAAATCACCTTGAAATATTTGAGAAGTATATACAATACCAAATGTCCACTTTAAAAATCACACAAATCTGGTTTAACAAAAATTTTATATTGAATACCTATCATGTGCCAGAGAGTTTCATGAAATTTAATAATACCAGGTGGTGGTTTCATTACGAGTTTGAAACAGGATGTTAAGGCTCAGTGTGGTTAAGGCTCAGTGTGGTTAAGTTACTTCTTCAAGGTCATGTGGTGGAGGAGCCAGTGTTTGAAACTTTCTGCCTAAGACTTTTTTTTCCTTTTCTTTTTTGTTAAAAAGTATGTTAAATGTTTAAAGGGTTTCATCATGGTGTCTCACACATGCATATACCAAACTTTAGACTGTTTGATCGTAGGACTATGCATACACACATGTGTGTGTACAGACAATACCATATGTGCATACATACATACACATATGGTCTAGTGTCCATATCAGCTTAATAGTCTTTCAGCAATTTTCCTTTAGCATGCTTTCGCACTGAAATCTTGACCTGAATATGTGTGTGTGTGTGTGTGTGTGTATGGGGCTTAAATTTTTTTTTTCACTTAAGACTGGCATTCTACTATTTGAGCCACAGATCCACTTCCAGCTTTTTTTCTGGCTAATTGGCACTAAGAGTCTCATGGGCTTTCTTCTGTGTTTTTCAGATTTCAGCCTCTTGAATAGGTGGGATGGATTTATAGGCATGAACCATCAGCGCTTGGCCTTGATCCTGATTTTTATCTACTCCCATGGAGGATGAAGTTGGAGAAGCAGCACTGGGCAGGGGATACGGCCCAGGCTTGGAAGCAGGGGACAGGACACAGCTTGTAGTTTCCCCAAGGCAGTGTGGCTTTTATCTCACTGCATGTGAAAGTGGGAGTCCCCCTGGATGGAGTAGGGAAGGTATAACTTTGAACAGAGTGGTGAAGGACTCCCTGATTGTCAGAGCAGCACTACAGAACGATTAAGTTCCAGCTTCAGTTCAGAACAGCAGCATCCACTAAAAGTATGAGATCATCTGTCAGGCAACCTCCTCTGAGCTCCAGGCTGTGTCTCCAGAGGCTTACTTGATGTCTCCCATGTGGACAACAAACAGCTTAAACTTTACAAGGCCCAAATGGAACACTGGATCCACCACCTGCCACCCCCAACTCTCCAATAAACCTCGTCCTCTGTCAGACTGAGCCACATTAGCATGTAGCAACCAATATTATTTCTGCCAGTCCTGGGCACTGTCCCTGAGCTTCTTTTGCTCAAGGCTAGCAATATTATCACTTGAGTCACAGCACCACTTCTGTATATGTGGTACTGAGGAATCAAACCCAGGGCTTCATGCATGCCAGGGAAGCACTCTCCCACTAAGCCAAATCGGTGGTTCTTTAAATCAGTGTGGTTCCATCTTCATTTCTCTGTTGACCTATTCCTCTACCCCCGCTGCCCATCTATCAGCAATTCCTTTCATATTCCAAGGTGCCTTCTATTTCTCTACTTTTCTCTATTTCTTTCTTCTCTATTTCTCTCTTTCTCTCTCTCTCTCTCTTTCGGACCCAGTCTTACTAGTAGTTCAGGGTGGTCTAGGATTCTCTCTGTAACTCAGGTTGGCCTCAGAAACACATATTCATATTTCTGGTTGTCTCAGCCCCCTAAAGGCTCAGGGTACAGGTGTATGCTATCACGCCCCATGTTTTAGGCATCACTGCTTCCCAAGTCCCTCACGTCTTTCCTCTGAACACTCTCCTCACTTTTTTCTCTTTCATTCCTGTCCATTTCTATAAAGCAGCACAATCATACCACTTTTCTTTCCTAAAATCCCACATTGTCTACAGAGCTCTGCACCATGTGGCCTTAGGTATTTTTGGTACCTTGTGAATCCACAGACCTCTAATGGATCCATGGGAAAATTCACAGGATATACAGGCTATGTGAGTTTGGATGGAGGGGATAACATCTTAAAAAATTTTTTTTGTTGTTGTTGTTTGTGGAGCTTGAACTCTGGGCCCGGGCGCTGTCCCTGAGATTTTCACCTCAAGGCAAGCACTGTACCACTTGAGCCACAGCGTTTTCTGGTGGTTAACTGGAGTTAAGGGTCTCATGGATTTTCCTGCCTGGGCTGGCTTTGAATTGTGATCCTCAGATCTCAGCCTCCTGAGTAGATAGGATGACAGGCCACAAATGCCCAGCATAAATAAATTCTTTTTAGTTGAAGGTGATCACTCCGTTATGTTATATAGGTAGTCTCAGTGGCATGAGCAGTATCTGTGACTGTCATCAACAGAAAAATCACAGACACTTTAGAGTATAGTATGACTGCTGCTGATATTTTGAATATTGCCACTTCAATGGTAATTATTAGATCTACTTTAGAATGATGGGCTAATAAAGAAGCACTTACATTCTATATTGCAACTTTGTCTTTTAATGTAATTCACTTCATTTGTATTTTTTTGGGGGGGTCAGCTGTGGGGCTTGAAATCTGGGTCTGGGCACTGTCCCTGAGTTCTTCAGCTCAAGGGCAAACCACTCAACCACTCGAGCCACAGCACCACTTCTGGTTTTCTGGTGGCTAACTGGAGATAAGGATCTCATGGACTTTCTTGCCTGCGCTGGCTTTGAACCTCAACCCTCAGATCTCAGCTTCCTGAGTAGCTAGAATTACAGAAGTGAGCCACCAGTGCCCGGCTTCCTTTGCATTCTTATGTATTTTTTAAAATGCAATAAAAAAACCTAGGGCTTCCACAGAGCTCCAGAGGATCCACAACAGAAAGGTTGAGCATCTCAAGTCCAGCTCCTGGATTCTCATGCTCTCTGGGCAGTGTTTCTTCCTGTTTCATTAATACCAAACCAGTTCCTGTCTTCGGCCTAAGGGGTGGCTGACCCTTTGCCCAGATGCCTTCATGCATGCCTGGCTCCTTCTCATTCATGGTTTATATCTCCACTCACCACCGTTCTTCAGTGGGGCCTTCCCAAACCTCCATACACATCCTCACCCAGGCATCCAGTACCCTTGGAGCTTGAAGCCAGCTTTGCTTTACTTTCTTGTTTATCCTATGCCTTTCTTCTGAGCAGGTAAGCTCTCTTACAACATGACATTCATCTGGCCTGTCCACAGCTACATCCCAGTTCCTAAAATATCTATGCTTCGTAAATATTAGCTGAAGGAGTAAACAAATTCTTTCAAACCATAGAACTGCTTTGGGCAGAATTTAGATAAATATAACAGAGCTACCGACATACAGAAGATGATTCACCCAGAATCTTCTCATCTAGTTCACTACAGTACATTTTGCTCTGTGCACGTTCGTAGGAGTTGCTCTGGCATTCACAGCTGGGATTTGGCTGAATTGTAAGTCATATTCAAGGACATTCAGGAGATTTGTGACACTCCCTGGAGAAAGTAGGCCAATAAGCTAATTAATGGGTTATAAGGTGCCATAAATTTTATATTTGTGTCTGGGACATTTTAGTTTGGCCCTTGTGCTACATTCTCCTCCTCTTCCTCCTCGTTCTCTTCTTCCTCCTCTCCTCTTCGTCTTCTTCCTCCTCCTCCTCCTTCTCTTCCCCCTCCACCTCGTCCTCCGCCTCCCCCTCCTCTTCCTCTCCCCCTCCCCCTTCCTCCTTTTTTGACATAGAGCTTTGCTATATAAGTCAGGCTGGCCTGCAACTTGTGATCCTCTAAACTCTTCCTCCTTCCTGTCTGTATAAGTGAGCTCCATTACAACCAGCGGCCACACACATTTATACTAATGGTTCCAAAATTCCCAAAGATAAGATTAGTAGCATAGCAGGATCAGATAAAAAAATTATGTTCAGTTGCAACTTCAGATATAAGCAAAACATGAATCATCTCAAATTATTTTATATCATCTGAAGTATAAGAAGATACTGTAGAATTACATGGCATATGTATCAATGTAAAGCCAGACACATAAGAGGACATAAACAATCAAACCATTAAGAGAGGATGGAGAACAAGAAAATACAATTTCCAGAAGAAATAGCTAATAAGATACACAGTACCAAAAACTGAAATTATTTACTTTGGAAATAATTGATTCATACTGTGTCATTTAAAAAAATTAATGATGCAGTCTCCCTATGTAGTCCAGGCTGGCCTTGAACTTGTGATCCTCCTTTCTCAGCCTCCTGAATGCTAGAATCACAGGTATGATCCATACCAAATCCAACTGGTGTAGTATTTTATTTTTTGGCATACTGAGATTTGAACTCAGTGCCTCATGCTTGCCAGACAGGCACTCAGGCACTGTACTATTGTGTGGTACTTTAGAAACTCAGCCTCCATTTCTCTAATACTTTCTTTGCTTTTCCTTGGCTCTCATTGCCCTCTGGATTGTAAGGTTGACAGTACTAATGCCCTCTCTGCTCCCCTGTTGTTAGATTCCAGCTGTCTATGCTTTTGAATAATTACTTCCCACAGAAGCAAACATTAAGGGGTGAAGGTACCAGGATCGTATAGAAATAAGAGCCTAAACTGGAATATAGGAGAAAGAGGAGAATTCAATGCTCTGTTGTCCAAAAATGACATAGGTATTTAGGAGGAACTGGCTAACCTTGCTGGCATTAGACACGTCCTAGCCTACAATGGGGTTGGAACCGCCCAAAGGTTCACTTGAGGGGAGCAGGGAAGGGGAAGGGAAAAGGAAGGGAAGGGAAGGGAAAGGAAAGAGAAAGGAAGATCGTGAATTGTGAGCATGATGGTACCTTATTTTCCTTGAATTTCAAAGAAAGCCGATCATCATAGAAGAAATTTGGAATACGTATGCATTTCAATGTTCACAATGTCTAAGCTGCTCATTACTTTTAAGATTTCAGATGTGCCTTTCACTCACGTCACCAAATCTAGATTAAAGAGTTCTCACTTTGTGTCCATCCCTTTACCTTCAATGGGCCCCTGGACTTCTTGGATATCCTTACTCTGAGACTCAGAGCAAGGCAAAAAGCATTGTTCTGGAATATTTTCCTATGGTGTCTTGGGATACTCTTTGATCCAGTCTAAATTGTCAAGTTTTGATGAATTTGAGAAGATTTGATTGCCTTCTGAGAACCACCATTTCTGCTTAGCCCCTAACCACCCCCAAAATTAAAAAGAACGAAAGTAGGGCACAAAATGTGAGATTAAAAAGATGAAATCTAGGATAGAGTATTGTAGAATAAGAACATAACTAAATTACTAGGCTTAAAGGGAAAAAAGGAATCATACTGAGCAAGGCTGGCAAAGGTTTAGATAATATAAAAAAAATCAATGTACCAATGATTTCCACAAAATAGGAGAGTAAAAAGTAAACAGGCTTCCATCATTTGAACTGTGACAGGGAGAAAGTCAAGTTCCGAGAGGGGCGGAAACCACTGGTCTCCAGCACCAGTTTCCTAATTTTTAAAATGCTCTTTTTATGAACAGTAGGGCATTAAAGTGTCCAAAACAGTGGTACAGTTAAGGCCTCAGGAAATGACAACCAGTAGGAACAGGAAAGGAGGGGAGGGTATGTGAAACAAATAAGAGGAATCATAAACTTTATAAAAGGTATAGCTAAAGCAAGGAACGCTAAGATAAATTTCCTATAAAATCTAGGCCTGACCTTGCAAATGCTATGCTATGTCAAATAAGCCATTCATATGAAATCGCTGAACAGGTAAACTGATAGAGATTGAAAATAGATTAGTGGTTGCTCAGGCTGGGTACAGGGCAGGGATGGAAGACTTCAGAATGGAGGCTGAGGTATGTGAAGATTCTTTTTGAGGTGATATAAATGATCTAAAGTCGATTTTGTTGATGGTTATAGAACCATAAACTAAGTGCTACTGAATCAGTTCATACTAAATGGAGAATAATTGTATGTGAGTTATAGCTTGATAAAAGGCTGAGGGGTGTGGTAGAACATCCCAAGTGGTAGAACACCTATTTAGCAAGTAAGAGGTACAGAATTCAAAACCCCAGTATCTCCACCCCTCATATCTCAATAACTCTGTTTAAAAATGCTGAGACTAGGGGCTGGGAATGTGGCTCAGTGGTAGAGTGCTTGCCTTGCATGCATGAGGCCCTGGGTTTAATTCCTCAGCACTACATAAATAGAAAAAACAGAAGTGGAGCTGTGGTTCAAGTGGTAGACGCTAGCCTTGAGCTGAAGAGCTCAGGGATGGCACACAGACCCAGAGTTCAGGCCCCACAAAGGCCAAAAAAACATAAGGAATGGCTCAAGTGACAAAGAGTGTTTGCTAGTAAACATAAACCAGAGTTCAATCCTCACAACCACAAAAAATAAAAAGGAATAAAAATTAGACTAGAATATTCGTTGTTAAAAACATCTGAAGTTCCTACAATAAATTTCCCTAAAGAAACCTTTCATTTTGCATAAATTCCATTATATGCATTAGGCTATATTTTTATTCAGATATACAACAGACACATCTGTATACATGTATTTATTCTGTCAAGTGAATGACTTCTGGGATTTAACATTAAAATCATAAATGTTAAGCAGATGAGCTAATGTTAGAAAAGTATAGGAGCCATTTCTTATCCTATCTTGTAGGACTTTTCTCTCATCTCCACTAGGTATGTAATATACACAGCACGTAAGTGGAAGTAGGCAGACAGTGTAGAGGAACTACATGATTTTTCTACCATATAGTGACAATTTTCCCTTCATCTCTCAATTTCTGCTTTTACTGATTTTTCCCTGATTGAAGTATTTAGATGTCTATAAATTCTATTATACACCTTTCCTGCTGTGTCTACTAGCCAGCATTTCATATAAACTCTATTAGTCATTTCCCCTCAGAACCTAAAGAGATTTTGAACCCTACTACTTGTTCCAACTTCCTATTTTTAATAGCATTGCTGGAGGTGAAGTCATGACAGAATAGAGTTTACTTTTCTTTCTCTTAATCTGACTTTACTCTTCACAAACAGATCCTTTTACACGTTTATACATGACATATATAAGAATTAAACTTATTTTTTTCAAATTCCAAGCCAAACACTTAAAATCCTTTCCCCTTTCTTTTATGATATTCACACACATTACAATTCTCTGCTAACATACTCACTACAGTTCAAATATATCCTTCTGTCATTTCCTTGAATTATTTGTATAATTGTAATTTGTATAACTGTAATGAGGAGTTTTTTTTTTTTTTTTTTTACTGATATGGGGGCTTGAACTCAGGGCCTCTCACTTTTGCTTAGCTTTTTAAATTCAAGTCTGGCTCTCTATCATTTGAGCCACACCTCCCCTTCCAGCTTTTTGCTGGTTAAATAGCAGTAAGAGTCTCATGGATCTGTTTTCCCAGGGTGGATTCAAGCTTCTGTTCTCAGATCTCTGCCTCCTGAGTGGCTAGAATTAGAGGCCTGAGCCACTGGCACCAAGTAAGAAACAGTTTTTATCTCTTACAATCTCACACGGTCTCATCTCTTCAACAGTGCAGGAAGGCAATTGAGGCATAGGTGGAAATATATTTGCAGCAAAAAACAAAGAAGGAGAAGGATATTGGTGGATCATGCCTGTAATTTTATCTACTTAGGAGGCTGAGATCTGAAGATTGTGGTTTGAAGCCAGCTTGGGCACAAAAGGCTCTGTGTATTTCTTATGTCCAATTAACCATTCAAAAAGTGGAGCAGTGGCTCAAAATAGTAGAGCACTAGCCTTGAGCAAAAGAGCTCAGGGACAGCATGCAGGCCCTGAGTTCAAGCCCCATAACCAACAAAAAACAAAAACAAAAAAGCAAAGACCAAAGGCCAAGCCTGAAGACCAAAGATCTGATGGGGTCTTTTCTTACCTTGACCCAATTTGCTGCACCTGTCAATAGAACTGTAGCAACTAATGGAGACAGTTATACAAGCAATTCAAGGAAAAATGCCAATAATCTCAATGAGACCTTTTTTTTTTTTTTTTTTCTTTTCCTTTGGTAGGTCATAGGGCTTGAACTCTGGGCCTGGGCGCTGTCCCTTAGCTCTTCAGCTCAAGGCGAGCGCTCTACCACTTGAGCCACAGGGCCAATTCCAGTTTTCTGGTGGTTAATTGGAAATAAGAGTCTCATGGAGTTTCCTGCCCAGGCTGGCTTTGAACGTCGATCCTCAGATCTCAGCTTCCTGGGTAGCTAGGATTACAGGCATGAGCCACTGGTGCCTAATAAAATATACTTCACACATGTGTTCTGCCACAGTTTGAATCACTCGTGAGTGGAGGGACAAGGCTCTTAATACTTTTGCATTTACTAGACTTGCTAGTAACGTTCTCCTTTGAAAGAAACCTCAGAAGAAATTGGTGATATAAGGACTTAGTGAAATGAAGACTCAAATACACAAGAAGTAACTAGATGAGAAGAAAGACAAAAACTTATGTGAAGTTTCCTGGAATTAAGAGCAACATTTTGTGGCTTTTCTCAGGGTGGGTAGCCCAAAGTTTTGTTTCTCAGTTACCATAGAGTATGAAGAGACAGAGAAGAAAGGCCACTCTATTGTCATACTCAATCTGGAACATACTGGGATTAAAAATAATAGACTTTATAGCTAGATATTGGTGGCTTATGCCTGCAAGCCTAGCTACTCTGGCGGCTGAGATCTGAGGATCACAGTTCAAAGCCAGTCTGGGAAGGAAAGTCTGTGAGACTTTTTTTTTTTTTTGTCGGTCGTGGACCTGAACTCTGGGCCTGGGCGCTGTCCCTCAGCTCTTCAGCTCAAGGCGAGCGCTCTACCGCTTGAGCCACAGCGCCACTTCCGGCTTTTTCTGTTTATGTGGTGCTGAGGAATCGAACCCAGGGCCTCAGGCATGCAAGGCAAGCACTCTACCACTGAGCCACTTTCCCAGCCCATCTGTGAGACTTTTATCTCTAATTAACCACCAAAAAGCTGAAAGTGGTGCTGTGGCTCAAGTGGTAGAATGTCAATGAGGGCCAGAAACCTTAAATTGAAGCCCAGTACTAGCTCTGTCTCTGTTTCTCTCTTACACACAGGCACATAATAGTCTCTCTCCTATAAACAGATTTTACACTTTGTTTCGTAACAAAACAGAATGAAAAGTAGAGAGGTCCAGTATATCCCTACCCTACCTTCAGTATCAGTCACTATCAACAACCCCTACCAGAACGGCACAGGTGTTGTAATTGGTGAACCTACACTGATATGTCATCATTAACTTAAGGTCCACAGCTTACACTAGAGTTCAAGCTCAGTGTGTTACATTCTATAGCCTTTGACAGTGAATAATAATTTGTGTCCAACGTTATGCCATCATACCAAATTAGTTTCAGTACTCTAAAAACTGTCCCTACTCCATCTATTCATCTGTTCCTCATCCCTAACAAGTCTGGATTTAATAAACAAATTAAGTGCTAAGAGGAAACAAAAGCATTAATCATAATTGTATCACTCTACTCTCTGTTTTTTATCTTGCATTTTGCACTACTGGAAATTGAACCTGGGGCCTCACACATGCCAGATAGACACTCTACTTCTGAGTTACACACTCAGTCCTCAAAAGTCCTCTTTCTGAATTATATCTCAGCCTGTGGAAAGGCTAGTTCTTGGGAAAGAGGTCCTCAGCTCTGAGTGTGCGCACATGTGCATGTCAATAGGCAAAGGAAGAATCTGAGTGCTGTGGAATGAATGTATCTTGAAGTTCATAGTTTGAAATCCCAAGTCCCTTGTTATTCCTTTTTTCTTTTTTTTCTGCCCTTTTGGTTTATTCCCTTTTGTCACTGTTTTTGAATTCTGTACCCTTTGTCTTGTACATAAGTTTATCTGATTTGGGGAGGGGAAGGGGAATCAAGGAAATGGTGGAAAAAAGGGTGAACTAATTCAGCAGTATTACTCACTAGTCACTATGTTGGAGAACTTTACAACCTGGGGAAAAGGGAGTTGGGGTCAGTGGGAGAAAATGGAGGGGTGACACTTCAGAAACAAATGTGCTCATTACCTGACTTATGTAACCGTAACCTCTCTGTACATCACCTTCACAATAAAATTTAAATAAAAAAGAGTATTTGGAGCTGGAGTCTTTCAAAAGTGATTAGGTAACCAGGACAAAGTCCTCATGCTTGGGGTTAGTGCTCTTATTAAAAAAAAATAAAAAGAGAGAGGCCTGAGGCTGGGAATGTGGTTTAGTGGTAGAGTGCCTGCCTAGCATGCATGAAGCCCTGAGTTCAATTCCTCAGTACCACATGAACAGAAAGAGCTGGAAGTGACACTGTGGCTCAATGGTAGAGTGCTAGCGTTGAGCAAAAGAAGCTCAGGGACAGTGCCCACACCCTGAGTTCACAAGCCCCAGTACTGGGAAAGGAAAGAAAAGAAAAAAAAAAAGAACAAAAGAGAGACCCAAGACAGCTACCTGTCTCCTTCTGTCATGTGAGGATATGGGAAGAAGCTTGAAATCTGCAGCTTGGATGAACCTGACCATCATGGCACTGTGAGTTTCTCATAGTTTAAAAGCTGCTCTGGTTAGAATATTTTATTATTACAGCCCCATTAGACAAATAGACCAGGTATGGTTGGAACAATGTAGACTCTGGAGCCAGAGACCTAGATTCTTCTGCCTTCACTTATGTGGTCCTGAGACTAAGACTTTAGAAGAATTGCCAAATGCCTTTAAGTCACAGCTCACTAATTTATAAAATGAGATAATGTCTTGGTTATTGTGACCTTGGAATAAGATGAATATATAAAGTGCATCACATGCCATACTTTCCCTCTGTTTTCCCTCTGTTTAAGAAAAGCAAAACTGTAGTTTGGGGACCGAAGGAATGGCTCAAGAGGTAGAGTGTCTGCCTAGCAAGCATGAGGCCTTGAATTCAAACCCCACTACTACCAGAAAAGAAAAGAAAATTCATGGTCTCATGTCTTAAAGATAAAAATGGATGGATTGAAAGTAAATTAATTAAGGCCACCAGACTGGAGTCAAGATCAGAATGTGCTCTGGAAAATGAAGCTCTAAGTAGCAAACTGTGTGTAGCATGGCGTTTCTGTGACAGAAGGACTGCTGACTTCCCACTGCCTAACAGAAGATATTCTCTACCTCGTTCATTTATGGCTACACAAGTTACAATACTCATCTGTTGATAATAACAACCACCCACTAGTCGGCATTTAACCATAATCATGTACCATTCACAGTAGTTCCAGGCCTATTTCTTTAAAACTAGGTATTCCTCCTTGGGAGTTCAAAGTCAGTTGCTGACACTTCAAACTCAGGAGGCACACGGAGGGCTGGTGGCGAGCACACTGCATATTCTATATCTGTCTGCCTGGGAAATCTGCCCAGGCCTTCTGCAATTTATGTCCCCTTTTGATTCCACCCAGCACCTTGTACCTTGCATAAAGCAATTCCCACGAGTTAATTGTGGCTTGTTATTTCAGCAGGATTCAGGAGAATGACAATAACCAGCTGGAGTCATTCAGTGACATTTCACTGTCTTCGCTCAGACTCTCCTTTACAAAGCTCTCCTCCCAGTGGCACAGGGACACCTTCACCTCCACTACCCCAGCTCCTGTGGAATCTCTCCCATCCCTGGCAGCCAATGATTGCTGTGCTACTTGTTCTCTTACAATTGGACTTAGCCAAGAGTCCAGAATCTTTCAAGATGGTGTCTAATGCTTAGCTATGCTGTGTTTTTCTCCTATCCAAGAATACTTAAGGATGAATTAGTAAAGACAAAGACATTTTCTCTCTGTCACAGAGGCTGCTTTAGAATAGGTGTGTTGCTCACAAAATGCTAACAATTTTTAATTTGGGTGGGGGGGATACACACCCATTTAGGCTATTCTTCAGCCTCCTATTTCTTATGTGGTGCTGGGGAATCGAACCCAGGGCCTCAGGCATGCAAGGCAAGTGCTCTACCATTGAGCCACATTGCCAGCCCCCAGCCTCCTATTTCTTGAAACAGAGAACAACAAAAATAAAGTCATGCAGAACAATTCTTGGTGTTTCTGCCTGCTTGCAGAAAGTTGTCAGATGGGTTCACAAAAGGAATAGCTACTCATAGTGAAACAGATCCTCTCGAGAATGTGGGTTCTAGTACGAATTCCAAGCCAAGTTCACTGCAAGTATCAGTACAATTTAAATAACAGCATCTTCTTGTGTCATTCTCTTTAATGCAGGGAATTGGATTTTTCCCTCCAAATTAATCCTTTTCCAGCAGTGGATGGGTTGAAAGCACAGGCGCTGAGCAGTTAGCTCACTTCCATCTGGCATGGCCATGGGAACATTTCGGTTGGTTTGCTTTTTTAATGAAGTGATTTTTAATGAAGCAAGCTGTGAATTTAATAGATACCTTAAAACAGCTTCTTTGTAGCTAAGCTTTAAGTAACGAAGCAACTGCCAAATTAGCCAGCAAAGCTGAGGAAGACTCAAGGCTGAGCAACTTCAGGATCAGGATTGCTGGAGTTCAATCATCAGAAATGTCATCTCAACCATTGGCATGGATGTGGTCAGTAGTCCATGCGGAGCAGGTGGTTGGATGGAAGGTCAAGGAAATACTTGGTTGGCATCAAAGAATATTCAAATGCAAGGTAGAATAACCTTTGCCTGCTCACCACTGCCCATGCAGGTACAGCAGTGTCTCCTAGAGGTTCATTTCATTTGTGATTTTGTATCAGTCCTTTCAGCTTACTTGTAATGTCGGGACAGGACAGCAAGAAGATCAACTAGATTTAGTCTAGAACACCTTGAAAGAAAGATGTTAATAAGGAAATGCACAGAGAACTCTTAAGGATAGGAGCAATCTTTCAACCCCACAAATCAAAGGGCAGGTGATACAAGCAAGTGAAGAAAGTGGTGTGAGTGTGTGTGTGTGGTCAAAAAGCAATGTCAGGGGGACTTGTAAATGTGTATGCCACTGGAAATACAGCATTCAAACTCCTTAGTGTTAAAAAAAAGTACAAATCTAATAGAACTCAGCGATCACATACTATGACTTCAGATACCTCACTCACTGGTTGGAAGGACTGGATGCCTTCCTATGAGAAATAGAATGGTGACTTTTTTTTTTTTTCACCTGCGAATCTCTGCAAGTCAGTTGACGGTATGGTCTTCCTAATTACCCCGCTGCTGGAGGTGTTTGCTGATGAAAGTGAATGCTCTGACGCAAAATTCTAATGCTTTTTGCTTAAAAACCAAATAAGGCCAAGACACAGTAGACTAAGAGATCCATATGGTATGTGTCCAAGTCAAGTTTAGAGCTAAATGAATCTATCAAAGAGCAAGTGCTGAGGTACAAAGTGGTTTCTCTGTGTGTGGTTGGAGATTACACTGAATCTAAGGCACACTTTCAAATCCTTTTCCTTTAATGACTTAAAAGAAAAGGATTTATAGATTAAAAAGAAAGTTTGAAAAAAAATCTCTAATCCTCATCCTCCTAGTTTTACATCCTATTATTCCGGGTAACTGATATGTGTGAAAACACTTCTCAGTTTCAATTTAGCTAAACTTCTGCCTCACAGGGAACAGTTTTAAATTGTTCATACAATTCTTAGCAATCAGCTGTGTCTGGGTAAAGGGAATAGAAATACGAAAACCTAATCACTTCCTCTGTGAAAAATCACCATGTCTCTGATCAGAGAAGAGCAGGCCTTAGAAAGTTTTATTTTTCCCCATCACATTTCTACTACTTCCCGACGGTTTCATTTTAATCACAATGTTGTTGAGCTGATCTCTAACTTCATCATGAGCTCTGTGGGCAAGGGTGGACATGGCAGGTATATATGTGTCCTAGGGAAGTCTCGCCACTAGAAACTGATGTGTCAGGCTCTCTGCACAGACTGAGATGGACTTCTGTGGCACATTGGTCAACTGGAACGGCAATCATGGCAGAGACTGCAGTCCACATCCACACTCTGGGCAACCAATCCGAGTACTTTCATTAGCTTGCTGTATTTTACCCTTTGTTATAAAAGAATGGTATAAGAGTTCACCTTACAGAGAGAAATGAGGAAAAACTAAAAATGAGCAGGCAGGAGACCATAAAACCACCCAGCCAGTCATTCAGTGAATCCTTTTATGGTTACTGGATATCTATTTACTATGTGCTAGTGGGTCATTATTCTTGGGGGTAATCTATCTTACAAATTGCCTCTGGCCACATTTTCCATGCAGGCTTCATAAGAGAAGTGCTAGCTATGGAGATACGCAGTGCTTATGTGTTAGAACTGTTCTTTTTGCTCTGTTCATTGGAATGCTTCCTTTTTCAGCTTTGCATGATTGGTCACAGACCTTATGAGATTTACATCAGCTCCACGATGGCAGAAATTCATCTACATTTGACTAAACTAGATGACTGCAATGTAGTTCTCTTGGGTTGAAACTGGCTCTGGTTTTATTGGTTCACATTGCAGCAAGAAAATATTTAAGGTATAAAATCTGCAATGCATCCAGAAAATGAGTCTAAAAGACTAAGTCTGGGCATGTTGCTAGGTAGGTGAGACAGATAAAGGGGTAGATAGGTAAGCAGACAGATACAAATATGCACACCAGAAAATTAACGTATTGAGATACAAGTTACAGACAATATAATAAATCTATGTGAAGTATAGAATGATTTTTTTGGCAGTGCTAGAGACTGAAATTTTTAAAAAAAGCTAGGTAAACTTCTCTACTATTGAGCTACTTCTCCAGTCCTGTGTGTGTGTGTGTGTGTGTGTGTGTGTGTGTGTTTTGCTGGTACCAGGGTTTGAACTCAGGACCTCAGCTTGCTTGTTCATGGCTGGTGTTATATCTCTTCAGTTATAACTCCAGCCTGCTTTTATTGGTTATTTTGAAGATGACATCTCATGGCTTTTTCTGCCTGGGTTTGATCTCAGCCTTGTGAGTACCTGCAATTATAGCAGGTATCTGGCTAGAGTGTGTTTATTTTGTGTGTGTGTGTGTGTGTGTGTTTTTAACATAAGAACTTTTTGCTTTATAGAGGTGGAAAGATGTCATGCAAAGCAAAGCTTCTTGCTCACCTCCTTCTGAAGTGAAGTTTAGAAAAACTGAGCCAAGTGACACAGATGGCCACACAGATGGTCAGTGGCAAAGTGGGGAGGTGATTTCCAGTTAGGAGGTCCTAATAAAAATCGGTGCATTGCTTTGGCCACTATGAATAGTAGAAAATCACCCATGTGGTGGGGGCGGGGGAGGGGAGAAAGACTTCATACAGCAGTTTGTCTGCATGGATCAGCCCTGGGTTCTTGAATGGTTGAAAAGAACCCCGGACTGCTGGCTGCAGAGGGAGGGAAAGCACGCAGTGCTTTGGGAACAGGGAATGAAGGCGGATTGGAGAATTGTGTTCAAGGAAGGACTGACAGGGGTTACTGCAAAGTGCCAGACTGAGGTGTGGAAGTAATTCCTACCGACGCTCACATCTAGCTGCTGACGAATAAAATTTACAAATGACTTTTAAAACTGCTTCCTCCAGCAGCAAGGGCTGTTATTGTCACATCGATTTTAAAATTAAACGCTATGGAATTTTTCTGCTTTAATGAGAAGGCTGAGCCAACTAGTAAACAAAGTAATGATTAAAGCAATTAAAAGAGTAGAAATGAGAAATGAAGTAGCAAAGTTCCTCCTAATCCTTAACCCAAACAGGCAGATTTGGCTGATAGACCAAAAAAAAAAAAGATGCTTGTTTATCCTAAGGTAATATTCTTGAGGAGCACTTCTCACTATGAGTAAGCCTGTCCTTTGCTAAGAGGCGAAAAGTCAATTAGTAATGTCATTTGTTTAAAAATCTGCCCACACCTGGTTCTCATTTGTCCTCCAGCTGAGAAACCAAAGACAACTTTTTATTGCTTGTGGTCAAACAGCAAGTTCATTTTGCCCCAGGATGATCAAACAACCAGCCTCTCTCTGCCTGAGAAGAGTTGCCTTTCACTTTCAACTTGTTCAATCATCATTAACTCTGAAAATTGTCACATTCCATTTGTGCAATGAAAATTTCACCAGCGGTGACTGTTTGGGTGAAGTCTGTGTCAGCGAGGCCCTAAATCTTGTAGAGCACCTCACACATTCTCAAGGTCATTTGCCCTATTTCCTGGTTTAATGACAGTGGCCTGAGACTCTGGAGACAGGCTGTGACTGGACATCGGCAACTTTGAAGAAGCTTCTGTGTGTAGGTACGTGTTACCTTCTCTACAATCAGAAAGGTTTACCCAGTGATTTGACACATACATGATATTAGAAAAACCAAGGTGTGTGTACACATATATGCATGTGCACAGACATGAATAGTCCTCTCTTTTTTGTTATCTATTATGTGTATATACAAGGGATTTTTACCATGCCCAAATGAAAGTTTCTTTCTGGAAGATGGCAGTCAAGAAGACTATTGGGTAGAATCCATTCAAGGGCAGGATTTTCTCACTCTGGGAAGCCAGCTCCCTTAAGGGAAGCTGCAGTATCAAATTGGGGAGATTCCAAGATGTTTCTGGAAAGAAGTAGGCTCCTTTTAACTTTTGCCATTGAGCTTGGGAAATTATCTCGTTTGTTAGTTCATTAAATTTCCCCTTCTCCAGGGGCGTTATGAAATGTTAAATCTCAGGGAATCTGGCCCAGGGCCAGGCACTCCTGACAGGCACTCTACAAATACGAATTTTTAAAAGTAGATGTTGGTGGCAAGATGGCTAAATTAAGATCACTTGATGCAGAGTCTTAAGAAAAGTATAGAGTCTGTTGGGATAGGTCAAATAAATTTTGTGCCATTTGGCTCCTATTTGGAGTCCTGATCAAATCTTCAAGGTCAAAACCAAGAGAATGTGCATACAGAGTGCTCCAGAACTGTCAGTGCCTTGGCACCACACATTTAATTGGTCTCCAAGTAGGTTTTTTGATTTCTAGTTCCAGTTCTAACTGTAGGTGTCGCTGGGGTAGCTGCTAGAATATGGGTATAATTTACGAGTCTAGATTGCAGGCCCAATATCTTAGTCCTTTTCTTTTTCTTTTTTTTTTTGCCTTTTTAAAAAAATTAATTTTATTGTAGCAGTGACATACAGAGGAGTTACAGTTACATATGTCTTAGTCCCTTCCTAATAGCTCTACCCCACAATATGTTAAAAATATTTGTTTATTTTTATAAATATCCAGTTTTTAATTGACTAGTAGAATTTGACAGTAGAAGTAACAGAAGAGTCTGATATTTCCCCACTTCCCAATTCTTTTGATTAATACCACAGTAGCTCTTGGGTCTAAATATGAATTTTGTGTCTCTGGAAACACAAAAAATGTCCTGCCATATGTGTGTGTGTGTGTGTGTGTGTGTGTGTGTGTGTGTGTGTATGTATGTCCTATGATTTTAATGACTGGGTAGACAGATGGCCTTTTCAAAAAGTATATGATTTTATTATTATTAAGGTGTTATACAAAGGGTTACTGACAGACTGCCTTTTAAGAAAAGAAATTCCATCCGGGTACCAGTGGCTCATGCTTATAATCCTAGCTACTCAGGAGGTTGAGATCTAAGGATCGAAGTTCAAAGCCAGCCTGAGCAGGAAAGTCCATGAGATTCTTATCTCTAGTTAACCACCAGAAAGCCATAAGTGACACCATGGCTCAAAGTGGTAGAGTGCTATCCTTGAGAGAAAAAGCTCAGGGACAGTGCCTAGGCCCTGAGTTCAAGACCTATAATCTACAAAAAAATAAAATAAAGAAAAATAATGAAAAGAGATTATTGCCACTTGCCAGTAGCTCACACCTTTAATCCTAGCTACTTAGGAGGCTGAGATCTGAGGACCATGCTTTGAAGCCAGCCTCAGCAGGAAACTCTGTAAGACTCTTCTCTCCAATTAACCACCCAAAAACCAGAAGTGGAGCTGTGGCTCAAGTAATACATTGCTAGCCATGAGCAAAAACACTCAGGGATATCACCCAGGTCCTTAGTTCAAGTCCCAGGAGTGGAAACACACACACACACACACACACACACACACACATTCTTGAAAAAGGAATTTGAATTTAGAGTTAGCTGGAAAAAGGCTGTGAATAATTTCCCAGGAAAGGTAGTTTTTATTCGAACACTTCTTCATGTGCCCTGAATTATTGTTTTATATCAAGTAATTTAAAAGGTAGGTCACTTACCCATGCTTACAGAACCCAAGAAGTCTAGGTCAAAACTCCATTGTACTATGCAGCTATATTTTCTACTGGAAAACCTTTTAGGAAATGCAATCTATTCAAGTTGGACAAATGGTGTGCAGAGAGACCATACCTTCAAATTTCCTTTTTACCTTCAGCTTGTTTCTTTTATTTTCTTGTCTCCCCCTTTATGGAGGTGAGATACCCTCTGTCGCTTGGTGATCTCTCTCTCTCTCTCTCTCTCTCTCTCTCTCTCTCTGTTTTACATACACTCATGCACACTATATCAAGTTATTACCATGCCTCAGTGACATTGTGCAGGGTTGCAGGGTATGGGTAACCCAGACATAAAAGCAGACATCATTTGCTCATTACAGCTAAGTTTGCAGGACATGCCCCACTTACTGACCTCCACTAACGGCCTGGGTTTGCGCTCGACTGCAAACCTGAAGTGGCAGAGTTCACAGTAGCTGGTGTTTGAGGATGACAGCCAGTGCTCCAGGCAGCTCCGATGAATTGTCCCCAAGGTCCCAGTACATTCACATGGAGAAAGCAAGTCCTCTTGGCTGCTGCCCTCATGGCAAATCCTGCACATTGGCCGGTCATTGAAGGGGCTGCAAGAGAAGGAGGGGCATCTGCTTGTCACTGGGCTGTGACCCACTACCATGTGGAAGGCCTCTGTGTCCTTTGGGCCCTCCCCAAGGCTAGCTTTTCGGAATAGATATTCGCTTTAACTTAAGGCCCTTTAGATGCTCACACTGGACTTTGGCCACGAGACTGGTGACCCTTGATAAATCAGGGCGCTTGGGCCATCGACTTTACCTATCTAAAGAACTAAGGACTAGCCAGATGTGGCTCAGGGCCAAAAGATAAATGAAAACAAGCAATTTTGGGGGGCTGGGAAGGTGGCTCAGTGGTAGAGCGCTTGCCTTGCATGCCTGAGGCCCTGGGTTCAATTCCTCAGCACCATATAAGCAAAAAGAAAAAAGCCGGAAGTGGCGCTGTGGCTCAAGTGGTAGAGCGCTAGCCTTGAGCTGAAGAGCTGAGGGACAGCGCCCAGGCCCAGAGTTCAGGCCCCATGACCGGACCCCAAAAAAAAAAGAAAAAAGACAATAAGCAATTTTTTGTACTGGTCTTGTGACCTGAACTCTGGTCCAGAGCTCTGTTGCTGGGCTGTTATGCTCAAGGCTAGCACTCTACCACTTGAGCCACAGCTCCACTTTGGCTTTTTTTTGTGGTTACCTAGAGATAGGAGTCTCAGAGATGTTCCTGCCTGAACTGTCTTGAACTGTGATCTTCAGATGTCAGCCTCCTGAGTAGCTAGGATTATAGGCATGAGTCACCAGCACCTGGCTTGCAATGCATTGATTTTTCACCTTGAACATAAATAAGACTTAAGTAAAAGTGCCAATAAAAAATAGAATTAGATCCTTATTATTAAGAACAGAAGTTCTACCTTTCCATCAGTGGCTCATGCCTGTAATCCTAGCTACTCAGGAGGCTGAGATCTGAAGATCACAGTTCAAAGACAATCCAGGCAGGAAAATCTGTGTGTCTCTTATCTCCAATGAACCACAAAAAAGCCAAACTGGAGCTGTGGCTCAAGTGGTAAAGTGCTAGCCTTGAGCGCAAAGAGGCTCAGGGACAGCACTCAGGCCCTAGGACTAGCAAAAGAAAAAAAAAAGGACACAACTTCTTTTGAAAGGACACCAATTGTAGTTTCTAGACAAAATGTATCTCTTGAACAAGGCTAGGGCACTTGTGTACCGAAAGGTTCTTTTCATTTCTCCTTTCAATACTGTGGAGAATAAGAGCAAGAAATTGAACCTAGCAACCAACCCTGGAGCCACCACACAGAACTGCAAACTGAGTCAGGCGCAAAGCTGGGACTTTGAGCCTTTGGAAGTGCTTTCTGGGATGCTAAAGTGACTATACTGAAAGTCAAAAGTGAATATGTACCACTCCAGTCTTACTTCATTTAGGGTTCTGATTTTGAAAAAAAAAACAAACCAATTCCTGTACATTTCATAAAGGCAAATAGTATAACTAACTGTTTCCAGTGCAGGCCCTCCCACCCACTGCCTGACTCACATCCCAGCTCTGAGACTTATCTGCCAGCTAACTTTGGGTAAGCAACTTCACCTCCCTGCACCTTCAGTCTCTTAATCTCTAAAATGAGTACAAAGAATGATGCCTTCCCCATTGTGACTGTGAGGATGAGTAAAGATAGTTCAGATCAGAAGTTTAGAATAGGGATCTTCACATAGCAAATGCCTTGTTAATGTTAGCTAGTGTCACTTGTGGAAAGACTCAGATCAGGGAAGGTCAAATAACAGGACCCTCACCACACAACGTCCATGGTCCATGGAAGGATCCAACTGACATAGAAGCTCTACCTCTCAATGACTACTGGGTCCTTTAGAAGACTATCCTCCTCTTGACTGACATCTTTCTATGTTGCTTGTATTATCCTTTGCTGAACATTAGAGTGTGTGTGTGTGTGCGTGTGTGTGTGTGCGCGTGTGTGCGCGCACACGTGCTGGTCCTCAGGTATGAACTCAGGGCCTACACACTTTCCTTGAGCTTCTTTTGCTCAAGGCTAGCGCTCTACCACTTGAGTCACAGCTCCACTTCTGGCTTTCCTGCCAGTTTATTGGACATAAGTCTCACAGTTTTTCCTGCTAGGGCTGGCTTTGAACTATGATCCTCAGATCTCAGCCTCCTGAGAAGCTAGGAATATAGACACGAGCCACTGGTGCTCAGCAGAACGTTAAAGTATGATCACGACCATCCTAAGATCCGCTTCCTCACACATCTACTCTCTTTTCTCCTCATATCCCTGAAAGATTACAATGACTTAGGTTCTTGACCCATCACTTTCTTTAACACTATCTCTGATCCACATGGAAACACTGCTGTTTCCCAGATGCCAGCTAGAATGTTCCTCAGATCAAGTGAAGGTTAGAATGGAATCAATATAAAGGATTTCCCTCCCACTTGTCCCCAAAGACCCACTCATGCTCAAGGCAGGGAAAGAAATGTGACAGAGTTGACTTTTTTCCTCTGGGCCTTCTTCATTTGCTTTGAGCCAAACATACATATGAGAAAATCTGCAACATTGTGTTGCACATTACTAAGTAGTAAGACAGCCAGTAAAAAATGCCCAATAGACAGACAGAGACAGACATTGAATCACAGGTCTTGGTCAGTTCAACCCAGCCTGGACTCCCTGATCACCCAAGGTGACTGATGGCTGCTAGGGTACTCAGTGCACACAAGTCATCCAATCTCATACTGATGCTCACCACCTCACTGTGTTCCAAGTCCTAACTGTGAGAAGTGCTCTAGAAGTGAGAAATATATATTTTACATATTTTCTCTTTTTCTTTTGTGGAATCCACATGGATATTAAATAGCAGGCATGTAGACATTATTTACAGTGTGTCTGGCTAGGATTCCATGTCTAAAGGCCATCATAGACATCTGATGCTGCCAGTAGGCTTGCTACAGGCACCTGTGGGGAACCTGCAGGCTTATGTCTGCACAAGAGCAACTAACTGACCACTCACACTTAGGTAAGTGGTCAAAGTGTCCTCTTTTCAGGACCAGTAGTTTCAGCACTGACACTTAGAGCAAGTCTGGTAGTGATACAAATGTTAAAGTCATAGGTCAAGAGTCCTATTTACTACTCCTGAAAGAAAGCTGGAGAAGCCAAGGAACAACTATTAGCTTGGCAGCCTACAGCTCCCAGGCTACTACTGGGCCACAGAGATGTAAGAGATGACTCCCAGGAACCAAGTGGTCTTTAAGCCATGCAGAGCTTTCATTCATCTGCTTTGTTCATCACATAGGAGAAAAAGTTGGAATATGTGTGAAGAGCCACAGATGGGGGGCAGTCACAGAAGGTAGAGGAGGGGACCACAGATGCTGCCTTCTTTGAAAGGAAACCTGTCTGGGGGAAGTGGCCCCCACCGTACATCCAGTGGGTGATGCTGAGCAACATGCACACTAGAATGCCATTTCAAAAGTTCTGCCATAAATCCAACCACTTTCACTTAGTTGTCTGAAAGCAGGTGCCTTCTCATTCTAGTCTAACAAAGGGCTACTTCTGTTAGCTACTGGAGACAAGTGTTATTACCATAGTAACGTCACAATAACAAATGTAAAGCAAGTAACCCCACTTGAGAGATCCTTCTCCAAATGGCTCTCTGCAAGGGTGACTTCAAGCAAAATACTCAACAGTGTGAATTTAGCTTTATGCCCTATTGCTATAGAAATGGTGACGACAGGACCTATGTACCCTTTCTTGCCCCAGAGTCCCCTCTCATCTGACACAAAGACCTGCGCATTAATTGAATTCCCTTTGGCATTTTCCATCTGACAAAGAGTTCTCTGGATCAATTATAGATTCATTTATTTCAAACGTGGTACTACCTCTGGGTGGCAAGAGTCCGCACTACTGTTGACAGCAACTGCCCGTCCTTGGCTGAAACTTGCATGACATACTGTGGCTGCCCATTCACGAGGCTGCCACAATCCTCCACGGTCTTCACCACAGGCGCAGCTGAGCTGGTGCAATCTGGCAGGACCTCAGGCAGGTGACTGCAGCGGCTGGTTGTCATGGCAACCGACAGCAATTACTCTGCTAATGGCTTCCACATTCATAGAGGATTTCCATCTGAGAGAGATCAGAAAATAGTTTACTTGGGTAGGGTGGTTAATAGAAGGAGGAGAAAAATAGGCCACTAGCATCGTGGTATTATTATTTAATAAAAATATTGGGGTAGTTCAGATATATCACATTATCTTGTTATCATTACGACAAGCATGTATGCACATGCCTGCCCTACACACGTGCCTGCACCCCACAAGAAACAGAGGATGTGATGCTGAACAGACAGCAGCAGGCATGCCTGTTTGTAAGCATTCAGGAGCCCTGCTTTCTATGAAGGATGGAAGGCCGGCTCTGAGGCCTAAATCTAAAGAGAAGACAGTAGTTCTTGCTGCACCAGAGAAGCAATAAGTCTTTGTTGACACTCTGTGAAAGTTACTAGAATTCTTATTAAAACCGTTTACAACTATTTTTTTCGTGTAAGCAATTTATTCTCCATGCAGCTTCATTCTGACATACTGGGATTAAAAACAGGGAGAGGGAAAGCAAAGACTTGGCCAAAAGGCATATTCTAGGGAAAACCTGCCAAACACATATCAATCAATTATTGTCCCACTTTTCTGAATTTTGCCCTGTGTCCCATAGTACAATTACTACTGAACACCTCTTGAAAACAAACTTCCTCTAAAAAGTTAACCCCTGTCTTAAACGGTCACTCATGAAATGATCAGTTACTGAGGTTTGAACTCAGGGCTTTGCACTTGTTAGGCAAGTGCTCTACCACCTAACCACCAATCCTATTTTTTTTTCTTCAAATGGACATTAAAACAAATACAGTGGCATCAAATTTTATACTGGTTTGTATACTACCTAAAATCCAAGAGTACTCACATCATCATAAGGAAACATGAAAGAGAATGTTAGAAAGTGACAATTGAGATCTCTATTACCAATTACAAATAATCTATTCTCACTGATCATGGCCTTAACGTCCCTGATAGACTCTATCATATAAACTTGAAGGAACTCTGTTCTTTTGTTTGGGGGGGGCCGTTGTGGGGCCTGAACTCTGGGCTTGGGCACTGTCCCTCAGCTCTTCAGCTCAAGGCTAGTGCTCTACCACTGAGCCACCTTCCCAGCCCCGGAACTCTGTTCTTGATCTGTGTGGTACATAGGTAGCTAGTGACCTCAAATGCAAAGCCTTAAGACCCACTACAGAAAGGAACCCCACTGTATCCAACAGTAGGTGGGTCAGTGTGTGATGCATAAGAAATAAAAACTTTTGAAGAAACTTGTGTCCAAAGGTGAGACAATAGAGCCCTCAGGTTCTTTCTACCAGTCTTTTCACCTCAAGCTCCACAGGGCCTGGGCAAGGTTGGCAGTGTCAGGATTGGCTGATAGGTTAATGGCTTGAATTCATGTGACTAGTAGCATGGGTAGTCAATGCCCCAGTCAAAGTAAATTAAGACAACCTTGTCTTCCCTTACTCCCCACTCCAAGACGATATTTAGGACTTCTCATTTGTTTCCTCCCACATATTTGTCTCTATGTATTACATTTGACTTGATCTATAATAGTCTGGAAAACAGGACAACTTCTGTCATGATGTACATCACATGAGCATTCTCAGTTCAGTACTTTTCAAGTCAGTGTTTCCAGGTGAACCTGAGTATACAGTTTCCTTCTTGTCAAGTACATGCTGAGCTGGCATGGTGTCCTGAGACAAGTGAACGTAATCATCATCCCCTCCTTGCTGCTGAGATGTCTCCTGGCTGTAAAGATATCTAGCTGGCCTGCATCCAGAAGCCTCTCTTTCCCACATGCTTCGTGGCCACAAGTCCACACAGGTTGGGCAAATGTCTCTACCCAGTAGCCCTCTGGAACCCACAGTGGGAAGAGACCTGTGCATACGGGGCTCTGCTCCATAATGAGACATGCAGCACGGGCAGGGGCAGTTCCAACCATGCTATTTTTCTACGCCAGTACTGAACATTCAAAGAAACACAGACACAGAGGTGGCTGGTACACAGGGTACAGTTTTGTTTTTTAAATAGGATCTGTTGCTTTATTGTACCTTACAAATGAGAGAAATGAACATCATAGAAAGAAAACAATAAACTCACTGAGATAATCACTATATATATATGTATACATTTGGGGTCGATTAAAAATGTCTTTTGGGCAGAATCGGCAGGGTAGAGTGTGTAGCTAGGATCAGAGTTCTTTTTTCCTCTTTTAAACAGAGTGAAAGTAGCTCTCAGGCCAGGAAACAAAAGGATATTAAGAGATGATCCTCTTCTAAAACTGTGTAAGTCCCTCCTCTAGCCTATGCTGACAAAACCCCATTGACATGATTTTAAATTCTCATAATGCCTCCCAGCCACAAAGTGCAGCTTCCTGGCACAGCTCTCTTGCTTCACAAGGCAGTCATAGATAAAGAGCCAGGGGTGTGTTGGCAGGAAAAGCAGACACAGTGACCTTCTTGCCTCATGGAATCATTATGTCTGGATGCACTCTGAGAATCTATTTTCGGGTTTTGTATAACTCAGCTCAGAGGGCCAGAAGCTTCTTCCCTATGCTAGATGGAACCACAGGGGGCTGGGAGGGGGAAGGGGTGTGAACTGGGAGGGGTGCGGTGTGTCAATGGAACCAGGCTCTCAGGCGGTAGGCAACACCGCTTGGGCACATTTGCTCACTTACATTAGGTCCTCATCAAAGAAAGTCTAAATGTGTGATCTAAATCCACAATAAAATGCCCTTAAAATGTTCTAAAAGCAGAGCCGCCTTTAGGTTCATTTCATATCTGTAATTTCCCTTCTAGATGATGCACTTCATTTCACAAGCAAAGGGGTATCTACCTGATCTCTCATTCCCTCTGCAGAGGGTACTGAGCACTGAGTTACACAAAAAGGGACACAAGGTCCTGGGCAAGTGGCTCAGTGATAGTGTTTGCCTAGCAAGAACAACGCCCTGAGTCTAAACCCTAGTACTGCCAAAAAATTAAAAAAAATACATCAAAGGGGACAAAAGAAACTCACCCCTTCTCCTCCAAGCAATCTAGCTCCTCTTGTGCCATCTCTGCAGAAGCTTGTACCCAAGAGCCTCTAAGCCCTCACTCAACCTAGGACCAAGCTGAATGATATTCCTTCCAGTACAATCCTGCCTGAAGAACACACCAGATATCTTCTATACACCACACACTAGAATATATTTTTATTGTTGTTATTATTATTATTTTGGTTGTTTGTGGGGCTTGAACTCTGGGCTTGGGTGCTGTCCCTGTGCTCTTCAGCTCAAAGCCAGCTCTCTACCACTTGAGCCACAGCACCACTTCCAGTTTTCTAGTGGTTTATAAGAGTCTCATGGCCTTTCTTCCCAGGGCAGGCTTTGAACCCTGACCCTCAGATCTCAGCTTCCTGAGTAGCTAGGATTACAGGCGTGAACCACCAGCACTAGAATACCTTTGACATACAAAGAGTGATGTACCAGCACTGAGTCCCAACCATCCTAAAAGAATACTGTAAATTAACAATGGCGTGGTAGGATTACCCAGAGCATAGGCATGCTTGATCAGTGTAAGGATGGCTAAGTTGGTCCAGCTTCTCAGGATGGATCAAGTCATCTCCTCAAGGAGAAGAGGAGGGGAAGGAGCTCATTATATCCTGATCTTGGTGAGAAGGAAAGCCAGAAGCTGAGATGTAGGGATGGGGAAGACAGGAGTGGACCTGCAGACTGGATACACCAATTGGCATGCATATGTTGCACATAGGGCAGTGACAAATGGCCCATTGCATTTCTGTGTCTTGTTCAGAGCCACCTGGGAAAACAGCAGGCTGTTGTCTTGGAAGCTACAAGGACTGCTAGTTTGTAGCCTGGTATTGGTCTTCCACTGATCTTTCTGCAAAAATTTCAAGCACCTTTTCTTTTATTGTTTTCTTATTAATATCAGTACACTTCTCCAGGAAAAGTAGCTTCCTCGTTCACCCAAGAATTCCTCTCCCCAAGATTTCTCAGGACAAAGACACAGTGCTGGCAGACAGTAGAATAAATACAAACTTGATGTATCAAATCACAGCAGTAGGAAAGGTTCTGTGTTGGCTGAGTTTGATACCTTGTATAATTTCTTTCTCAAGCTGAGAATAGATCATGATTTGACATTGGCCAAACTCAGATTGCACACAGTGGGAAGAGGCGGAGCTGGTGGAACAGAAGGAGACAGTGAAAAGAGAAGAGGTGGCTAAATTAAAGACAGCCTGATTAGAGAACTGTTAAGGTAAAAAAGCCTGTCTGTCAAACTGCGACTCAGGAAAAAGACAGAATACAGATTTTTAAAAAGAGGGAGACCAAACTAATCTGCAGGTAATGATTGAGTTTCTGAGACAGTCATCCATTGGTAAGTGATCTCCATGAGAACATGGCTGGCATCATGAGGCTAGGTTCTCAGAACACAGGGGAATGGATGTAAATGTGTAGGAAAGCACATCTTTCTCACCTCTTCAATCCCTGTGTCAGCAGTCTACCAGCTGCTACCCCCTGCCAAACCTCCCCGAAGATTATAGAGTTAGGAAAAGGGCTCTGTTCTTTGAGACACAACACGTCAACCTTTGCACTGGCTCACTAGCCCTACTGAAGTGAAGTCATTTGGCCTCTCAGACTGTCCTGATTATATGAAATTAAGGTATTATATTTCCTGAGCCATGTTACCTGGTTGGTTGTAAAGCTTAAAATGTTTTAAAGTAAGTTTTTCCATTCTATAGCATAGTACTTAAGGCTAAGAAACTTTCAAAACAAAAAGAGATGTTTCTGGAACTCGTAGTGTTGGAAGTACAGATAGCACGGCCCTGGTCTCATGAGGGCTTCTGAGGTGTCCTGGTGGGAATCCATGCAGGAGATAGAGATTACACAGACAGGAAATACCAGAGCTCTTTTAGAGGTCAGGCTCCCAGGAGAATCAGCTGGGACCTTACAAAACTTCCTTGCTGTCTCTAGAAGGCGGTATCTCCAGTGACCTGATCACCTCCCACTAGGATCCATTTCTTCTTCATAACCACCCCCCTCCCCACACCTTCTTCTGATATTGAAACTTGAATTCAGGACTTTGCATTTGGCAGACTCTCTACTGTTTGAGTCATGCCAAAGCCCTTTGTTGCTTTAATTATTTTTTCATGTAGGTCTCCTATTTTTGCCCAGGCCCTACCTCAGATTGCAATCCCCCTATCTACAACTTCTCAAGTAGCTGAGATGACAGGCACATGCACTACACCTGGCTTATTGATAACACAGGTCTTGCTAACAATTTTTTCTGCAATGGGCTTGTACCATGATCATCCTGATCACTACTTCCCAACTAGCTACGATTATTGGCTACACTACTTAAAGGTTTGAATAACACATTGAATGCCTCATTGGAGACCAAGTTTCTATTAGGGGTGAACTACATCTAAACCACAGCATAAAATAATACATATGACCATGCTTTTTAGGTTCCATATATCTAATTTGTGTGGGTTTTTTTTTTTTTGGTGGTTGTGGGATTTGAACTCTGGGCTTGGGTGCTGTCCCTGTGCTCTTCAGCTCAAGGCGAGCACTCTACCGCTTGAGCCACAGCACCACTTCCGGTTTTCTGGTGGTTTTTGGAGATAGGAGTCTCAAGGACTTTCCTGCCCAGGCTGGCTTTGAACCCTGATCCTCAGATCTCAGCTTCCTGAGTAGTTATGATTACAGGCGAGAGCCACCAGCCCCCGGCTTCTAATTTGTGTTTTATATTCTTGTTCTTTTTCTAGTTTAGGCCACATTGCTAACTTTGGAATATGTGTGCTGGTAGTGGGGCCTGAACTCAGGTCCTTGAGCTGTCACTCGGAGGCTTGCTTGCTCCCCAGTGATACTTTATCATTTGAATTTCTTTCCTTTTCTCTTTCCTCTCCCCTCCCCTTTCCTTCCCTCCCCTTTCCTTTCCTCTCCTTTACTTTCTTTCTTTTTTCTTTTCTTTCCTTTTTTTTTTTTTGTCCAAGACTGGGATTAGAGCTCTCGATTCGACACTTTTGTTCATTGTCTGATGTCTGACCACCTCAGCCATGTCTCCAACTCCTCACTGTTCCTTTAAATACTTCTGGTAAAAATGGTTTTGCTTCTATGCCTTTTGGCTCCAACCAAGTGTACAAAATCTTTCAAGAACTTGTTATTTTTAAGACCTTTCTTGTATAGGGCCCAGCTAGCTCAAAATTCTACTTTATTTCCTAAGGAAAAGTACAAGCCACCAAAGGATCTGGAATACAGAGATGGGAAGGCCTAGCATCTGTGCCTTTGGTAGTTCAGGGGAAGGAAACGGGGCCCTAAGTTGGAGGATATCAATGAGAAACCACCTTTTGGCTCCCACACTGTTCTTCATCATTAACACCGGTTCAGGACCCAGAAGCCTGACCTTTACATGAGCCAATCTGCTTCAGACATAGGCTTTTCTTCCAGGGACTGCATGCTCAGGGAACACAGCCTCCATCCTCCTCTAATGAGATCAATGAGTGGGTAACACAAGCCAGTTAGTGAATGAAATTGGAAAAAATAGCAATAATGGCCTGTCCAGGAACTTTCCTCTTCTTCCAGTTAGCTTTGCAGACTTTGAATTCTAAGAGCAGTCTCTGAGAACAGGAGTGGTCTTTGATAGAACATTTTCCTGGCTCTTCAGGCATGTTAAAACCAGACAGTGCACTGCATGGCTGATGAGCTCAGAGGATCGTGAATGTTGAGAGCACATGAGGAGAGATAGGATATCATACAGTGACCTTTCTTTCCAATGAAAATGGAGAAAATGACTAATTTCAAAGCCATTAGCATGTAAAAGCTGCCTATTTCTTTTGAGAACAGGACACAAAGGCTCTCCAAGGAGATTGCTGGGACATGATTACCAGCAACACAGTAGTTTCCAAAAACACGCCAAGGAGTCTATTCACTGAGAGTGTGTAGTTAAAAAGTAGCTGCTTCATTAAACCTAAATAGCCATGGCAGGGCTGTGCTTACAGACCCACGCTTCCAAATTACACATTTTTTTTTTGGATGCTTCACTGACTTCATTATGTAGAGCACAAAGTTTGTCATTCTAAATCAAGTGACCATCTAACTCTTTATAAACATGTCTATCAGAAACTTGATGTGTCTGTAGAGGGAAACATTGGCTGACCCAATGATTTTTTTCTTTACAAAAAGAGACTTTCTATTTTCTGTTATGTAGAGAGCACAGTAAACAGGTGAAATGTCTGTTTCTGAGCATGAAGGAGGCTTCACTTGGGGGTGGGGAGGGAGAACAGCATGCTCTTGAGATGTGGAAATCTGAACAAGGAACCATGGGGAAGAAGAAATCAGACTAGCATCAGACAAGATAGAAACTGTGGGACTTACTTAACATTGTTCCACTGTCCTATTTTAAAGTTAGATTCAATTATTTATCTTTTCCTATCCATGTAATTAATGCTGATTCTAGCCACAAGAGGTACCAGAGACATCAGATAAATCTTTTTTTTTCTCATTTAAAATCATTATATTTTCTCTTCATCCAGGTAAAAAAAAATCTCATTCTGCTGAAGGCAAACCAAACACCAATTATCATATTTATATGTATTTTTCCCCCAAAGAAGTTCTCATGAAATTAATTCAGATTTTGGAGGCTGTCCATTTTTGCCATTTAAATTTAATTAGATAGATGAAAATGACAATTAAAAATTCCCACAGCAATCCCGTGTGTTCAAAGACACAGCAATAGCTGAATTACACTTGTAAATAACAACTAGTTCTTACAGATTGAGCCCCGCTGAGCTGGTGAAGTGGTGGGGAAGTAGGGTTCATGGATGGGTTCTGGGGGTACAGATGAAAGTTTACACATCATCTTAAAAAGACAGCAAGGGAAAATATGTAATGGTGGTTCATGCCTGTAATCTTAGCTATCTGAAGATCGCAGTTCAAAATCAGCCCAGGCAGAAAAGTTTATGAGATGTTCCTCTAATTCACCACCCCAAACCCAGAAGTGATAAGAGCACCAGCTTTCATCTGAAAAACTAAAGAGAGTACTCTGGCCTTGAATTCAAGCTCCAGTATCAGGGCGTGTGTGTGTGTGTGTGTGTGTGTGTGTGTGTGTGTGTGTGTGTGTGTGTGTGTGTTTGTGTGTGTATGTGTGCGCGCACGCACAGAGCAAGATGCCTCATACCTGCAATCCTAGCTACTTGGGAGGATTCTGTGATGTGAGGATCCAGGTTTAAAACCAGTCCAAGTAGATAAATCCAAGATTCCTATCTCCAATGAACTGGCAAAATGCCAGAAGTAGGTGCATGGTTTAAGTGGTTGAGTGCCAACTTTGAGTGGGAAAGCCAATTTAGATCTCAGGGCCATGAGTCACCACCCCCCCAGCCTCACAAAGGGAGCAGGCAAAACAGAATAAGATATTCTTTGGTTATTAACAGGAGAGGAAAAGCAAAAGTGTAGCCTTCAAATGATATTTGGAGAGCCCAGTGCTAAACAGCCCAGCTACAGAATGACTAAAACACACTCTAAACTGGAAGTTTCTAATTTGTTGCTAGACTCATGTATATGTTCTATTAGCATGCCAGTGAATGAATACCATTGAAGGTGATTGGGAATTTCTTAGTAACTTTAACCCCATCTCCCTCTGCAGGGCAGCTAAGCATTAGTGGTACACACATGCTTACCTCCAGCATCCCTCACACCAAAAGAAAGCCAAGTGCTTAGGCTTTCTCTGTTTCCTGTTCCTCTGAGTCCATTAGGATGATTGTAAGCTTGTCCCTTGGCAGGCCAGCACCCAAATTCTGCATTCCACTAGAGGATGGTGGCTTGTGGCCTGCATATTCCCTGAAATACTTACGAACTCACAAGTATCAGCGAGAAGTGTAGCTGCACTGCCCTCCATCTGCACACAAGGACAACCACACTGCTCAGCTTGCCAAGGAACATTAAGGCAAGTGCAGAGCGAAGACCTCTTTGGATTCTGCTTTTTTAGCATTGACCTTGGCATTAAAGAAATGGACTCCCTACTACAATGCATCACATTGCTAAAAGTCCCCAAACACCACTGTTTTTCACACACAGTTGAGACCACCTATCCGAGTCTCTGGGTGTCACCACATTGCCTTTTTAAAGGTCTGGCATTAGACTCAGGTTCTCTGGGAGTCTTTGAGGGGAAAGGAGACAGAGAGGTTGGCTCTGGACCAGGGAGATCTAGCTTTGAACTGCCATTCATCTACTTAGGAATTCAAGGAAATTGTGTGACATGGAGTCCATTCCTCCCTGATCCTGAGGACATGTGTTCCTAGCACACAGAGGGCTCTGGGCAATGGTGATACTCAAGACCGTAGAGCAAGAGTCATCTCACACAGTGGAAGCTAGGCCATGGAGAAAGTGGTTCCCCCAGATCTCGCCTCTTGGTCCATTCACATAGCCTGCCTGCCTCTGCTTTTCTGCCCTGCTGTGGTCCCAGGCAAGCAAATGGTCAGGGGTGCAGATCCGACATCTTCTTTGACAGTCATATAAACAAAGGTAAAAAATTTAAGATAAACCCTAGAGAATTATGATTATGATTATTGTGCCTTAGGGACTGTTCCCTCTGAAGTACACATAAAACCTACAGATTCTTTCTCATTGGTTCCCCCAAATGGGTCCAGTTTTATGAAATGCAAGAATAAAGAAACACACAGCTAAGGACACAGTTACCTGAGATCACTTTATCACTTAACCACTTCAGTTTGTTTCCTGGATTCTTGTGAACCATGAAATTAGCCAATAGGATCTTTTGACTTGATTACTATTCTTATTTCCTACCTACCTCAACTCAAAGTACTTTGCTAATCTCTTCAAAAGAATGTCTAGAACATTATTTTCCTAACTGGAGCACATGTTGCTCCTGCACATGCTCTTGGTTTGCCTTACCTGCACCCAATTCTGACCTTAGCACACCTGCACCCAATTCTGACCTTAGCACCTGCATCTAAGCACTTGCACGTTCAGTGCTGGGTGGCCTCTTTTAGCCCCACCTGTGGAGTGCTGATTCCACCTGGCCTTTTTCAGCATGAGGATCAGCCTGCTTTCTCCCTATCCTCCATGAAAGTCAAGCATGGAAGCCTATTAGAAATGTCCAAACACATCAACCTACACAGAGGGCTCTTTGCCCATCAGAAGGTCTTCAGAAGTCCCTTAGTTCACCACAATAAATGTCCTGAATCAAATATCCAGTCTGTTCCTTTCTCTGTATAACCTATCTGCCAAAAATAATTTTATATGGACACCAGATTACATAATAATTGAAGACAAACAACTAAATAACACACTGAGGGTTACACTTTTCGATTTTTATCTGACTCGTTTTTCTTCAGAACAGACACAAAATTACACTCTTAATGGCAATAGTGTGAGTGTATTTTTCTATTTTCATAGCACTATTCATTTTCCATTTTCAAAATGCCTAATAAATACAGTAGGTCTTTACTGCCTTACAGGGTGAAAAGAACAGTTTTACTCCCATTTACTTTATGGGCTTAAAACCTCTGGCGTGTCACAAATTAACACAGTGTTCCTGAGGATAGTGTTTTATTCTGGAGTCTCCAATTTCACTAATAATGTGAAAAACACATGTAGCCAGATAAGTCCCTAGAGACCAGCCAGTGCACACTGCCGAAGAAAGCAAGTTATTCTAGCTAAGCTCAGCACTAGCTTTACCACTGGAGACTGTCTCCCAAATTCTCCACCAACTGCCTGATGCGAAGCAATGACTTGGTTTCTAGTTACTTCCTGCAAAGCCAACAGAATAGTTTAGCTTTTTTGTTTGTTTGTTTGTTTTGGATCCGGTCGCGGGGCCTGAACTCTGGGCCTGGGCCCTGTGCCTCAGCTCTTCAGCTCAAGGCTAATGCTCTACCACTTGAGCCACAGTGCCACTTCCGGCTTTTTTCTTTTTGCTTATGTGGTGCTAAGGAATCGAACCCAGGGCCTCATGCATGCAAGGCAAGCACTCTACCACTGAGCCACCTTCCCAGCCCCAGAATAGTTTAGCTTTTTAATGAAGGAAATCTTAAGAAAAATAAGTAAACCAGATGGTGTAGGGGCATGCACCTGTTAGTCTGAACTACAGGGGGGAAGCACAGAGAGATTACAACCTAAAGCTGCCCCTGGACAGGAACTGGATATTCTATTTGAAACAAACAAACCAAATCAAGCTAAAACAACAACAACAGAAAACTAAAGCAAAATGGACTGGAAGCATGACTCAGTAGTAGAGCAACTGCCTAGCTAGCATGATGCTTTGAGTTTAAGTACTACCAAGAAAAAGTTTTTTAAAAGAATCCAGAATTTGTGGCTGGGAAGGTGGCTCAGTGGTAGAGTGCTTGCCTCACATGCATGAGGCCCAGGGTTCGATTCCTCAGCACCATATAAACAGAAAAAGCCAGAAGCGGAGCTGTGGCTTAAGTGGTAGAGCGCTAGCCTTGAGCTGAAGAGCTGAGGGAGAGCGCCCAGGCCCAGAGTTCAAACCCCACGACCAAAAAAAAAAAAAGGAATAATCAGGTAATAACTATTTTGGTCATAGTTCCTATCTTGTCTGTAAGCAAGGAGATGCCTAATATCATCCCTGAGAAAGATTTGCTCTTCTTTTCCTTCGTATGCTATCATAAGAATGTTAAATAGAATATTGTAGAAAATCCACATATATCAGATTCCAATGTAGAAATTGAATCAAGATTTTGTCACTTTGTTTTAGCTTTCTTCCTTTCCTCCATTCTTTTTTCTCCTTTCTCTATCTCCTTCCTTTTTATCTTTCCAATTAAGAATGTCTGAGCAAATCCTAGGAATTATGTTATTTTACCCCTTCAGTATGAATAAAAAAAATCAATTCTTAAGTCACCACAGAGCCATTATTCTACCTAACAAATATAATAATGTTTCATTATTATTGAATCCCTAGATCCTCAATTGCCCTTAAAAAGTCCTTTATGATTAGTTTGTTTACATGGCTCAAGTTGTACATATCACATTTGGATTTATGTATTCTAAGTCTCTCTTATCCATGTACAGCACCTCCCTTTCTTTCTATACCTTCTTCCCTTGTCATGTTGAAGTTGTTTCTACACAGCTTCTCTGGAGCTCTGTCCCAATGTCTACTTTCTTAATTTGGTCCTTTTCTTGTGGTACTCTTTACTTGTTCTTCTATCCCTTATATTTTCTAGAACTATATGGATTTGATGAGTTTCAAGTTCAAGTTGGGCAGTGAAAAATTCATGGACGGTGCTGTGTGCTTTATAGAATACCACATATAATGCAAGTAATGTATGGCTACCCCCATTTTATTGGGCTTGGGGCCTTTCTATTCATGTATTTCTATAGGCCTAGTGACTGCATCTGTGATGACAGCTGCCTGAATTACTTACTTTACTTGTGGCTACATATATATGCTTTTCCAATGATAACTTCCTTGCCCCAGTCAGTGTCAGAATCGTTTTGCGAAGCATTCCTTCACCAATTGTACAACTTGGTTGTCCTGAATTACAATTTACATACAAAAAGCATGATTTCCACTTAACTCTTTTCCATGATTGATAAAATTGAGAGGAAGGGATTGATCCAAAAGTATAGAAAACTGGATGGGTGGACTCCAGGGATGCAAATGAAGCTGATAATATAGTCTCTTCCATCTCATTACTCTCCTCCTCCTTTTGGCAATACTGAGAGTTGAATCTGCGTCTTGAAGTTGCTTGGCAGGGGCTCTATCGGTTGAGCTCCGCCCCTAGCCCTTTTCAGTACTCTTAAGTGGAAGACCCTCACCAGTTTGGGTGTCTAAGACACTTGTCCTCATGGGTGACAGTCTTCCCTTCTTCACACTCCTGTACACAGAGGCTTTCTGTGTTTATGGATTACCATGAAGATCTTTTCTTTTGCTTCCTGCTGTATAGATCATTGGTGCCTCTTGCCCCCTGTAAGGTCCCATGCTCATATTATTTATTAGATACCCCAAACAGGTAGAAGGGGTTGGACAGATCTAAGGCCTCTACAGACCATTAGTCGGTTTGTGCTTCTTAGACTTTGACTTCGATCCATTGGGAATCCATTCTTACCCAATGAAGTTTGCAGGTACCATCTTGCTATCCTGTGTGAGCACCATGACACACACTGGGGATAGCTTTTTCCAGGGCAAGAATATGCACGAATATGAGAACCTGTTCTTCTCTCTAATAAGGGTTAAACCTTTAGGCCATTCATAGGAATTCCCCACAGATGCATTTATAAGCCTTCTTTACGGCGGACAAGTGTCTCTGAAACTGACAGAAATTTCTGTTTTACAGGGACATTTTCGGCCCATTATCATCTTGTTTTACTGACAGACATGTGTCAGGCAGACATTACAGTAGAGTGATAATGGGAAGATAATATGCTGGCTCTGTCCACATATTTCAAGGGGGAGGCATTCAAGAAAAATGTGGATTTTGGGAAACCTCGACACTCTATTTCTATTCTAATGAGTGTAGAAAAGCAAAGCAGCAAGAGGAGGAAGATCAGAGATTAGAGGAGACCCCTAAATGACTCTTCAGATGCCAGTGTGGGGTGGCTGGTCTAAGAAGGGGACTGATGAGGAAACATGCCATGCTGAGGTGCTTGGGCGAGGTTGGAAGAGCTCTGTTCTGCCTTCACTGAAGCTCCGCGAAAGCTGCCGAGCCAAGAACTGGCAGAAAGCATCTTCTAGGACTCTAAGTGGAGGCCTTGTGCACATTCTGAAAAAGCACAATATTTTCTTTGGAAACAGGTGAAAGAAAAGTGTGAGCGTTCTAAATAAACGAACAAAACAATTCAGTTCTTACTGAGAATCGTTCTACTGAGTGGTTCTGTATTGAAAAACAGTATTGTACTTATGAGTGGCTTTCCATGTATATTTTCAGGTCTTGACTTCTTGAGTAATGCAAACCAAACATATCCTCACCAACACACACACATACAGACATTAGACAAAGCCATTCATACACACACACACACACACACACACACACACACACACACTTCTTGGTAATGATAAGGGGCAGTGGGATTTAACTTAGGTACTTTACTCGCTAGGTGTCATATCCTCAACTTTTTTTTTTTTTAACATAAGCCAGTTTTTGGATAGGGGCTCTCATTTTCCCCCGGAGCTAGCCTTCTCTATGATCCTCCAATTTATGCCTCCTCATAGCCAGAATGGCAGGTGTGTACCCTCACATACAGCTATTGCTTGAAATGGGGTTTAGCTAATGTGTTTTGCTAGACTGGCCTTGAACCTCAGTCCTTCTGATCTCCACCTCCCAAGTAGTTGAGATTATATAAGTGAGCCATTATACTAAGCCTAAAGCTGTCTTTATGCTAACAATTCACCAGATACTCTTACCATCCTAGAGATTAACTGAAATATAATCTCTACTGCAAAATTCTAATGTAAGCATAATGGGAAGAAAGGAGGTGTCATTGAATCATGTGGAAATATTCAATCTGACTAAAATAGGAGCAGGAAAGCACCAGCTTCACTGTACTGCTGTAACAGACGTTACCTTAAAATACCTGCTTGAGAACCGGACACAGGAGGTGTTTGCCACAGGTCAATCTTGTATAAGTTATTTAACTTCTCTGTATGTAAATTTGCACAACTGTGGAAAAAGGGAAAGTGACATCCTTACTGTCACTGAGGATTTACCTAGTGAGTGTTGGCATGGTGGTAGCTCTCATTGTCAGTATATTACATATAACTTAGGAGAGGGATTGATAAGATCCTGTGACACTGGGCTGGGGAGAGACCAGAACAAACCTGAAAACACTGGGTAAGACTGAAAATACACACTCAGCCACGTAGAAATCCTTAAGAAACTAGGTATTACCAGAAGGTGAAGTGTACAGAGAACATTAATTAAAACACAGCACAACTACAGTATGAAAACCGTCTTCCCTTTGCTTTTGCCTTTGAGCATAAATATTAGGTTCTGGGAAAAGCCAAATGGCTCACCACAGTGCTGGGAACTTTCCTTCTGTCATTCTGAAGACTAGGTACCATTTTGGCCCCAGAGTGGTGTAGCATTTAGTGAAGGTACAGAGGAATAAACAGGTCTATGATGGGTTGCATTTTTATATGACCACACAGCCTCATGCACTAGGGACTTGATTTCCAGCTGGTGGGGCTTTTGGAATGTGATTGGATCCTTAAGGAACTAACCATTACATTCATCACTAACTTGTTGGATTCATAACAGGATCACAACATTGGGAAGTGGAGAAAAATAGAAGCTGGAGGAGGGTGGGTTTTTGTGAATATCTTGTTATTGGTTACTTTCTGTCTCCCTCTATTTCCTGCCTATGATGAGATGAAGAAGCTACTTTGTCACATGCTGCTACCACTATCATATTGTTCCCAAGGATATGGGGCGAACAAACCATGAGCCCTTTGAAATAATGACCTAAATACATAATTCCTTTTTTTAAACTTTTTTCTCTGAGGTTATCTGGTCCGAGATGTGAAGTCTGACAAATATAGACATTGTAAATCTCTGTACTTTCTTTAACAACAACAAAGGGGAGATCGCAAGCTGAAGTATATTCCACTCTAATCAGTTGATCCAGTATTCACAGGGAGCAGGCACTTCCTTACCTTGCTTACTCAGCGTTTAGCACAGGGCCTGTCTGGGTGTTACTAGCTACATTAGAGTGGAATTTATGGCTTTAAAAAACACAAGGGGATATACTAAAGGGAAGGGAAACTTACAACTGACAGATATCTAGGTCATAAGAATCTGGATGCTTGAAAGGGGCGGGAATACTATTGAATCATGATCTTTATTTAAGTTCTACTTTCACGGTGACATATAATATGCATTCTGTCTGCTAGGGGAGAATGTAACCAAACTAATCTGAGATGACAGTGCATATGACGCAAACAAAGTTAGCTGATCTATCTAGCTTGCTCTCTTCATAAACTGGATTCATTTCTTAGATTTACAAATGATGATCCTGTTAAACAATGGAGTATTCTGCTGTAAAGATGGTATTCTCTTCAGTATCTTTTTAGAGCTGGTAAGTGGGTTTGATGAATACAAAACTAAAGGCTGAGAGATTTAAAAGTTACACAAATAATGAAGATGAGTTCCTAGGTGAATTACCCATTATTGTAAATGTTTGGGGATATTTTCATTAAAAACAGTAAAAAGGCCATCTACAGATACTTGTGTATCTACAAATGATTGTAAAGTCATTGTCTTTATTTCTTTGTAACGCCCACAAGCCTCTTTTATTAGTTTCAAGAAATACAATTCCAATGTGCTTCAGTAAACTGCATTTTTTTTAAAACCACAGAAACACACACAGTTGGTTTTTTTTTTTTTTAAACATGAGCAATCTTCTTTAATGGCAATGTAGTCATTGGGAAAACTAAGGCGTACTTCATGGAACTTCCTTTATCTGATAGCCACTCTCTACCTTCTTTTCTTACAGTATTAGGACCTACTGCTTTTTATGAGGTTCTGGTATGTAATAGTCACTTAAAATAGTTTCTGACTTACTGTATAAATAAATGAATTCACTGCTTTTTTTTTTTTTTTTTAAGACAGCATCTCACTACGCAGTCCCAGCTGGTTGAACTCATGTTTCTGCCTCAGTCTCCTGAGTGGAATGGATTACAAGAATGCCACTATGCCTCATTTTGAACTCATTATGTTTTTTAAATTTTAAAATATTTTTATTGTGATTATAAAGGTGATGTACAGAGGGGAGACAGTTACATAAGTCAGGTAAAGAGTCCATTTCTTTTTGGACAATGTCACCCCTTCCCTTGATCTCTCCCAGTTCCCCCCTCCCATCCCCACCCACAGTTGTATAGTTCATTCTCAACATAGAGTCTTGGGGGGACCACTGCTGCAATTTGAACTCATTATCTTGATAATAAATTTTCTCTCCAGATCATCACACAGTCATAAAGCAGACTTAGACATCCTGCTTAGAAATATAATACTTTGATCTTTATTTTATTTTATACTTATTTTTATTTTATAATACTTTTTTCTTTATTTTATTAAAAAGTTAGTTTTTAGAATTTTTAGTGTATATTGTTTGCATAAAAAACATTGAGTTTGGGGGCTGGGAAGGTGGCTCAGTGGTAGAGCGCTTGCCTTGCATGCCTGAGGCCCTGGATTCGATTCCTCAGCACCACATAAGCAAAAAGAAAAAAGCCGGAAGTGGCGCTGTGGCTCAAGTGGTAGAGTGCTAGCCTTGAGCTGAAGAGCTGAGGGACAGCGCCCAGGCCCAGAGTTCAGGCACCACGACCGGACCCCCCAAAAAAAAAGAACAAAAAAAAACATTGAGTTTACTGACATTTTCATTCATCATAAAATAGTGAGTTTATTGACATTTCCACGCATGTGTATAAAGTACTCTGGTTGTATCTATCTCCCCCATTACTCTACTTAACTCCCTTCCTTTCCTATTGACATGTTTCCTATTTCCTAATAGCCACCCCCTTCTAATTGCATGCCTCACCTTTTTTCTCTTTTGTCCTACCTTTTTTTACATTCCACATAAGGAAGCACACATGTGACAATTGCTTTTCTGAGACTGGTTAACATGATGGCCCCTAGTTCCATCCATTTTCTTCAAATGACATTATTTCATTCTTGCTAGGGCAAAAAAGTCTCTGTGTATACATATTAAATTTTTTCGATCCATTCATCCATTGATAGGCAGGCTGATTCTGTAAGTTGGCTATTGAGAATAGTGCTGCCAAAAATGGGTGTGCAAATATCTCTATTGTATGCTGACTTTGATTTCTTTGGACAAATATCTAGGAGTAGTATAGTAGGGATATATGATAGTTCTACTTTTAATTTTTTGATGAACCAATCACACTGATTTCCAGGATGGTTGCACTGATTTACATTCCTACCAACAGTAATATGGTTTTTTTTTTTCTCCCATCCCTCTACCCAAATTCTCACCAACACTTGTTTTTGTTTCTTCAATGTTAGCCCATCTGACCAGGGTGAAATGAAATCTCATTGCTGTTTTGATTTGCATTTTCCTGATGCAACTTAACTTTTAAGCAGTTTAATTACTATGTTATTGGCTAGTTGCCTTTCTTCCCTTGGACATGAATGATCTTCATGTTCATTTCCAAACTTGAAATCAGTTACTTCTATGTAAAGATCATTTAGAAAAATGAATAGGCAGGTCACGAATTTGAACCATTAACTAAAAAATGCTTGCAAATATCTCTAAAACAAAGCATTTTTTAGTTTGTTCCTACTTGCTATGGGCACAGAGTCTCTTGATGTTGGCATGGAGAGTACTGTTGAAAGAAGTAAAAGAAGAAATGAATGAATAACAGAACATGGGCCAAAAAATACTCCAGAGGCAAAGTGATTTCCATTTCCCCATCAATCCAGGATACTTCTAAAGAGCAAAAGAGGAAGTACCATATTCTAATGGAGATATCAACCTGTCGACCAGGCCCAGGTCCCCAATTCCCTATGTGAGGTGCAGTATAAATTGAGTTGTGTTTCTAGTGCCCTGATTTAACTCATGTATTTATTTTCCCACTGGAAACAGACCAGTGGTTAGAGATGGAATGGTACCAATATTTTCATATCAAAAATACTAAAAGTGGCTGGGCTACTATGAGCGGATTTTAGAATAAAACCACCACATAGCTGTTTTTGTTTGTTGTAACGTATCATGCTTACAAGTTAATGAAGATCTGTATGTTATTTCTGAATGGAGTGAGGTAGTAGTGAACCCACTAGGAATAACTACTGCTAAAGAAAACAATTTTTGTTGTCATTCAGATAGGCAGACAGGCAAAGATGTTGGATACAGTTGTGCAGGCATGATGGGTAATTTTATGTGTCATCTTAAACTGGGCCACTAAGTACTCAGAACATTATTCCTGGTGCTACTGTGAGAGTGTTTTTAGAGGAGTGCAGTGCTCACTATTCCATTGGGTAGACTGAGTAAAGAAAATTACTCTGCCAGGAATTGAAGGCCTGAATGGAACAAAAAGGCTGAGCCTTCTCTGAAGGAGAGCAAGCTCCTGCCTGCCTGTGTAACTTCCATCTGGGTCATCAACTGTTATCTAAAACATAATACTGGCTCTTCCTGTGCCTTTGGCCAGCTAGCCTTTCTAATAGAATATGCCATCAGCTTCTTGGCAAAAAAGCTTGTCAATTTCAAATCTTCATTGTGTGATCAAATTCCTTGTTCTATACATGTGTATAGAAGGTACATATATATGCATATATACACACATTATCCCTATGGGTTATTTTCCTGGAGAAATATGAAGAACAAACAATTTTAAAAGCATGTATAGCCTGTATATGTGTGTGTACACACATATACATATAAATGTACCTGAATCATGTGTTGCTTAATGATAGGGATGCACTCTGAGAAATGTGTTGTGATTTTTATCATTGTGTGAACATCAGAGTATCGTTATGTGAATATGATGGTCATAATATATAACAGAATCTTATGGAAGAGATATTCTTAGGGGACCACTACTGACAATTAGGTCACCAAAATGTTGTTAGGTGTATATGACTATACTAACACATAGTTTTCAGATTTGTATATTTAAGAAGCTTCCCAATTACCCACTTGGTTCTACTCAGAGAATGGGAAGATTAATCTACATATTGTCTGATCTGAGAGAATGGGTGACGGGGGTGCCGCAGACTCCTCTGAACACAGATGGTGAGTGGATGCGTGTGCACAGACACACAGTTAGGCAGTATATGTCAATAGCCACAAAACAGTCCTGCCTTTCCTTTCGGAGGCCTATTTTTTAGGATATAGTATTTGAGGACTTTAATCAGAAATGCAAACAAGGACTTACATACAACCAGCCATGCTTTTTTGTATTCTACAGAGTTCCTTTCTAGTAGCACATGATACAACTGTCCAACAGTTGGGGAGAGTATGTCATAGATTATTGGTGGGACTATTAATCTTACTTTTGTACTAAATGCTCAATGTCATTGGAAAGTAGAGCATGAGGTATGTGGGGAAAAATGGGACATGCAAGTACTTATACTTTTAGTTTCAACTATAATTTATCAAAGAAAGATGATATATCAATTTGTGAACAGGGCTTCTCCTTAGGTAGCAAGTGATTCTTATTTTACTTTGCTTATGCCTTTTGTATTTTCTAAATTTCCTAAAATAAAAGTTATTTTTATTATACATAGAAGAAAAGGTTGAATATATAACATTTTTATAGTCCTGGAGAAGAAGCATATCAAACCACCTCCAGAGAAAACAAACAATAAATACAGAAATCAAATCTGAGCAAGTCCAACCCAAACCCAAAATGTCCACGCCCTCGTCATAAATAAACCAAAAAGGGATAAGAAGGGCTAAGAACTTTACAGATCTCCGGAGAGGAGGGAAATTCAACAGGCTCCCTTCACCTCAGCTTGCTCCAGGAAATAGCTGGTTTAGTGAGGAGACTCTTCAGGCCCTAGGAACACTCTGTTCTTTGCTTTAGGACCACAATCCTGTCATTCACTGCCCCCCTTCAGCATCAAGTCATCTCATCAGCAATATGTGAGAACGAAACCATTCTCTGAGCTATAGCAGGTGTTGTCAGAATAAAAAGAAGGGGTAAATTCACAAATTCTCCCTAGGACAGCACTGTAACAAGTTAACAGTCACCAGTGGTTACCCCCTGATCCCCCAATGGCCCTCTTCCTTAGCTGATGCCAGTCACAGATGTCCAGACAAATTAAACTACTGTTTTCTCTTGTATAAACACAATGAGGCTAAATTAACATTTGGTTGATTTTTTTTCTTTTCAGAAATATGCCGATTTAAATGAAAAACCTATATACTAAAAAAGAGTCATATTCTTGCTAGAGAAGACAAATTTATAAACAGGAGCTAGCTGCAATAATTTCCCAAGCTTTATAAAATACAATTTGTCATGCCTTTGTGGAACTGATACATTCCAAGTGCCTGACCAGCAATTGTACATTTAAACATGTGGTCTTATGGGAACTGTTGGGATGGTCGTCTCTGTTTCACTAGCAGAAAATTAAAGCCAAAGGATTTGATGAGTTTTTCAAGCACCCTAAAGTTACTGGAAGAATCTGATTAATTTCCTTTTTAATCCCAATTTCTTTAATACTGGTTAAATACCACAGGCCCTGAGTCATTTTATTAGGGGGTATGATAGTGGGGTAAAAAGGAAAAGTAAGGTAAGAGGAATAAAAATAAAACACCCACCCCCAAGTTAGACTTAACCAAGATGGTCATTTCTCTAAGCAATGACCAGCATATTCCACCAAATGCCCTGAGTTTCCTAATCACTCTGAGTAAGACTACAGGTCTAAGGAAAAGGACATGTTGTTTTGATAAGACTTGGATTTCACAACAGTAAGAATTCTGGCATTTCATGCTTGGAAGACAGTGTGTCAAAGTTTCGGGATTTCATGATTCAGTCACTGATATCAGTGAGCATTGTTTTTTTTTTTTCTATCCACATTTTACTAATTTAGAGAAGAGTATAACAGAATTCTCAGCTCTGCTGCACTGATGTCACGGAACTTCTTTTTAAAGTAGCAATGAACAGATCAAGTGAAAAAAGCAAAGCAAAGCATAACAAAACAAAGCAACAACAAAACAAGTAGGAAGAACTACTAGAAAATAAATACAATTTAAAAAAACCTTCCCGCTAACTTACTCTCTTTAGTATTCATCCCCAGAGGTACATGCTGTGGGTATGGCTTCTCTATCTGTGAATTATAATGCATTTTTCTAGGTATCACAACTCATCCCCTTCCCATCTTCCACAGTGATTTAATTTCTCCTGCACTGAACTACAGAACTAGAAGCAAGAGAGTTTAGGGAGCTGTCCTACTGAATTACAGAAAATTAGAAGTAGTTTGAGGGAAATAACTTCACAGGTACTTTACAACATAGAAAATGTAATATTTCCTCCATTTTGGAGAGGCCAAAATAAATAATTTTCCTTCGTTTTTACACACAACAAGAAAAAAAATACGGCAATCTCTTTTGAAATTTAGTATTTGAGGGAGTGGAAGAGGAACTAGAAGGTTGTCTCTCATTAATACAAATGAATCCTGTGAATATATTGGCTTTTGAAGTTACATATGGCAGTTTTACTTAGGAAACATGACCATAAGCCAGGCGCCCAGTGGCTCACGCCTGTAGTCCTAGCTACTCAGGAGGCTGAGATCTGAGGACTGCAGTTTGAAGCCAGCTGGGACAGGAAACTCTGTGAGACTCTGATCTCCAATTAATCTCCAGAAAACAGAAGTGGCACTGTGGCTCAAAATGGTAGAGCACTAGACTTGAAATAAAAGCTCAAGCCAGGTACTAAGTTTAAGGCCCATGACTGACAAAACAACAACAACAAAACCCCAAAAAGAAAGCATGGCAGTAGTTTCCAGAGGGTTCTCTGTTTTTGGGGTAGTAGCACTTGTGCAAGTTCATGTTACCACTGATTCAACAGGAAACATAACTTTGTAGTAGAACTGATTTTATCAGGTGACTCTCATCTTAAACATTGTTATGTGTTCACTGACAGCTCCATTCCTTGGGTATTTCTTCCCTTTTTGAAAAGGTTATGTGCACGGCGGCCACACAATCCTTCCCTTCTGCCCTTTCACTTGAAGGCCAGCCTCCCTAGGTGGCGTGAACTATGTGGCCAGGGCTGAAGAAGCTCCAGCTGTGGTTAAGTGCACTCACCACTCCCCTGGCAATGCCTCATTCTTCATTTTTTTTCTCATCCTGACTCTTTCCACATCACTTGTGCTGGGTGATCAGCCTTTACCATGGCTCCTTTTGGGACAAGGCCTAGTACTAAACATAAAATAGAAATCTGTAATACCTTGGTGGGACTGGAAGAAATTCCTGCTAGCACTTTTGAGATAATTCTTTTGTGATTATTAATGCCGGGGATTCTTCTGGACTAAAAATACTTAAGCCACAAAGATAAAACTGAATAGAAAAGAAATATAAGTACTGTAGATTCTTGCTATTCATGGTAATACTCTAGAAATTGCTATAATAAATTAGTGTGAGCTCTGAGTCATTGTTCCTTGGAGAAATATGGGGTTAGGTTCCTATGAGCCCTGGCTACATTTTTTTCCATCAACCAACATATAATCTCCTTTATGAGTCTCTGTTTAAATATAATTAATTATTATATGTTGTTGATTCATTAACACTGAAATCTTGCCTGATAACATGGCTGCATGACTCTCATCAAATGCATATATATTCTCTGCAAGACATGTCATTCTTCTTGCACAAAGAAACAAGAGACACAATTTCAACATTGCCCTAGGAGGCTATTTAAAACAGTGAGATTACTACCCCAAAGCACAAATATGTGGCAGTATTGGACCCCGGGAAGGCAGAATGCTGCCTTGCTTGCCAGCAGGGAATGTGTGTGGAGGGTGACTTAAGCTTTTTAACCATTCTGTGTATGTATGTGAATGACTGAATTTGCTTTGAGTATTTATTGAGGAAAGGTATACAATATTTTAATGAATAAGGGAATTATCAAGTATAAAATCCATGAAAAATAAAGATTTACTATGTAAGTTCTTTTTCTTTTTCTCTTAAAATTCGGTCCTAATCTCATTTTTTCTTAATAATCTCAATAAGGCTTTCATACTAAGCAGTGAGAAATACATTTGTTTAAAAACATGGGAGCTGGACACTGGTGGCCATGTTTATAATCCTAGCTATGCAGGAGGCAGAGGTCTGAGGCTCGCAGTTTGAAGCTAGCCAGGAAGAAATGCCTATGAAACTCTTATCTCCTTAACTGTCAAAAAGCCTGAAGTAGAACTGTGACTCAATTGGTAAAGTGTTAGCCTGGAGAACAAAAGCTCAAGGACAGGTTTGAGTTCAAGCCTTAGGACACTCACACACACACACACACACACACACACACACACACACGCACGCACGCACGCACGCGCACACACACACACACACAGGCGCATGGGCAAAAAAATGGGAGTTAGAATCCTTGATTAAAAAATTAATAGATAATGTGGTGGGGATCATATAAAACAATAGATTCACAAAATGTCTTCCCTTTTCTTATTTTAGAGAAGGACAGTCTTTAGTCTGACTTATAATTATTATTTAGTCTGACAAATATGGGAGTTAATTTTTGTAATCCAGGTAAAACTCCCACTAATACGTTTATAACTTACTCTGGAAAAGGTATCGTCACTGGCTGAGTGTGATGACTGACACCTGCCATTCCGGCTATGAAAGGCAGAAAGAAGGACCATAAACCAAGATCAGCCCAGATTAAAGCTTGATGAAAGTTCATTTCCACAAAGAAGATGATACAGCAGTATATGCCTGTCACCCCAAACATGTGGAAGACATATTCATGACAATGGCCCATGGTTGGCCATGGGCAACAATGTGAGATCCTATCTAAAATATAACTGAAGGAAAAAAAAGGGGGAGGGAGGCTAGAAGGCTGGCTTCAAATGGTAGCATGTCTGCAAAGACAAGGCCCGGAGTCCCAACTCCAGTGTAGAAAAAAAATGAAGAGAAGGAGGAGGAAAAATGGAGAAGTAGGAAAAGGAAGATGAGGAGGAGGAAG
>NW_012267243.1:11650355-11693759 GCF_000151885.1 Dipodomys ordii | reverse complement strand
TTTGGTTGGTCATGGGGCTTGAGCTCTGGGCCTGAGCACTATCCCTATGCTCTCCAGCTCAAGGCTAGTACTTTACTGCTTGAGCCACAGCGCCACTTCCGGTTTTCGAGGGGTATTATTGAAGAGTCTCATAGACTTTCCTGCCTGGGGTGGCTTTGATCCTCAGATCTCAGCCTCCTGAGTAGCTAGGATTACAGGCATCAGCCACCGGAGCCCAGCTTGACTACATTCTTAAGTGTCACAAAATCTCAGTCTTTATTTTAGGTTTGTAAAAAAAAAAAATTAAGAATGAAAAGGCCACCATGAAGCTGGCCATTGGTGGTTTATGTTTGTGATCCTAGCTAATCAGGAGGCTGAGATACAGAGGATTAAATTTAGAAACTAGCCCAGTCAGAAAAGTCTGCAAGAGTTCATCTCCAATTAACCAGCAAAAGCAAAAGCTGGACTGGAGCTGTGACTCAAGTGACGAAGCACTGACTAAGCAAGTTTTGTACTGTAAGGCTCTGAACTCAAACCCCAAGTCCCACAAAACAACAACAAACACTATGAAAAAGCAGATACAGTTTCTGTCCAATAGGAGTTTATCAACAAAAGGAAGGAACATTGATACTAATGTACAAATAAAATAGAGAAATAACTATATACCTAGCAAGGTAAGAGAAAGGTTTAGGATATGTCTAATATTTAAAATCTCTCTAGATTTACTGTATCTTGCAAGTGACGTCTGAGACCATTTAAAGCAGCTAGTAAATGTACACGAAGAAGTATCATTTTATTTAATCCTTATAATAAACTTCTGAGACAGGGGATATTTTCTTAATTATTACTCTAGCAGTTGGAAACGACTGCTATATTCCAGAATCTGATTCCTTATGGAGGCCTGCTCTTGGGCACTCACAAGCCCACCTCCTCAGTTAATGTTCCAAGATACTATGACACATGTGCTCAAGAATCCTTACATACCCATATGGTTTTCCCCTTACGCTGCACTACTTCCCCCCTTCCCAATTCTGCCTGTGTCCAACTACCCTACTTCGCTCAGAGCAGCTATATTGATATGGACAGTCAAGTGAATAGCAAAGGAGTGTGGAGCTAAAATTTAGGAGACCTTGGTCCTCACTCAGGGGTTAGCTGCGTAAGCCCAGGCAGATCACCTGGAGACCTGATTTCTTCATGTTCAAAACAATGCCTGTCCTTTCTGGACAGGATCAAATGACACGATGTATGGGGTGGTAATTTATAATCTGTAAGGGCTGAGCGATGAGCAGCAATTATTTTGTCCTCACATCTCCCATTCTTTCCCTGCTCAGAGCAGTACATGAGGAGACTATGCCTTAGTTTGTTCCATACCAGATCCCTTTCTTGCCTGAGCACTGAGGAGATACTGAGGAGATACAAAGACCCCTTTCTCTCACTCCTTCCCCTGCCCCATCATCAGGGACGACCAGGAGACCTATGTGCTGGAGTCAGTTTTTCATGTCTCGTCCATTGCTTTCCAATTGCCCATTCAGTGAAGCCGTATAGATGCCTTGAAATGGGCAGCAGGGAAGGTATTTATGCCATGGGGCCTGCAAAACGCTACAAATAATTCCCCTTCCCTTACTCATCAACCAAATACCTGGCTGTTGAACACTTACCAGCATACCCCTGGATTTAGAAGCAGAGTAATGACATATCCCAAGTGCTAGGTATGAAACCACAGTAGTGTAGAAGCAAGTGTGAAGTAACTTACCACAGCGCTGAGGTATGGGCAGAGGTCTTCAGTAGTAGCTTGGAGGAAACAAATCTTCAGTAAGAAGTAGCCAGGTGAAGTGAGGGATAAGAGAGCCAAGGCAGAGGAAACCAAAACCTGGAGGTTCAAGCAACTGAGGGCAATTCCTACAGGTTGGTTGCAAAGTGGGAGGAAGGAGAGACGAATGAGGCTGTGGAGGTAAGAGGTCCAACTTAACTCTGAGCACCATGGGTGGTTACCAGTGTACTCTGAGCTGGCTTGCTAAACTCCTAAGTGTGGGGTTCAGAGAGTCAGAGAGATGGCATTTTAATTCTGGCTCTTCCAGCTGGGTGACCTCAGGGGAGTTTCTTACTGCAGATGACAGCCTCACCTCACCTGCAAGATGTACTCACACCTCCCAGGGCGGTGCTGAGGGTGCAGGGGGAAAGCGCGCAGGCCCAGTGCCTGGCTCATCTGAGTGTCTGATTACGGGACTCATTCGGAAGGAAAGAAGGTCCTGTCTGCTGACAAAAACATTGCTCGCCTGCCAGTCTAGGGCAGTGTTTCTCACACTCTCTGGGGGCCTAGCTATTAGCGAGCAGTAAAATCAGTTTGAATTATTGAGCAGCATGATAAAAAAATGAAAAAGAATTAAATAAAAAACAAACACCAGACTTCCTCTTAAGTTGCCCGGGTAGGTTTGGTTTTGTGTGTGAGCTGGATTGTCATGCAAAATTTATGTCTGAGTCACAGGTAAAAAGTGTGAGAACCCCTGCCTGCTTCAACAGAAAGCTTCCTGTGAGCTCTGGAAGAGGAGACAAGCAAGGCTAGTCTGTTCTTCCCCCAGCTTAAGACCTAGAAATGTCTCAGGTAGGGATTCCTTCCTCTGGGTTCCCAAGACTGCAGTTTCTAGTAAAAATGGATGCTCCTTAGTCCAGCAGGAGCAGTAGGCTTTAATGCTCTCCTAAAGCAAAGGAAGAGACGGACTCATAGCAGTGGCCCTAAAGGCCCAAAAGGGAGAGATTCTCCTATGTAGGGTGTCTACGTGTGTGTGTGTATGTGTGTGTGTGTGTGTGTGTGTAGATGTGTGTTAGTAGGAGAAGGCTGTAGCTCTGCTCTGCTTTCAGTAAGAAAAGCTGTTTTTCTCACATTCTCTGACTAGCAGAAACACAGAAACTAGAATTATCTAAGGCAAGATGCTCCCCAACCACTTGGCACATGAAGGGACTGAATACATGAAATTGACTTCTCCTTTGGTATATCCCAGAAAGAGAATTTTATATGGGAACAGATTTTAGGATAATTATTTTCAACCTCAGTCAGAGCATATCCAGTTTGCCCTTTGGAGCTGCAATACGATTTGGCATTTCTTTTTCCTTTTCAATTTAAAAAAAAAAAAAGAAAGTCACGGCAGAGGCCTTGGTCAGTACTTGGCCACAAAAAAAAAAAAAAAAGAAAAAGAAAAAGAAAGAAATGCACCTCAGAAATGATTTAGTCTCCTTGGGTTTTCACTGGGCTCACTCCCCAGGCAAATGCAATTGGCACTAGATTAGCTGCCGACATTTATTGACAAAGGAATTAATCTTCACCAACGATGTTTTTAAAGCCCATTCTTTATAGGACTCTGGGACTGCCACCAGGATCCCTTCACTTTCCGTCTTCCCTCCTTTCCCTCCTGTTAACACTGGCGAAAAATAACCTCTTAAATCCTGATTCTGCTGAGGAGTGGACAGGAGGAAAAGAATGAAGGAGCCCGGGGTGTGGAGAGGCACAGCGTGGCGGTCCGGGGGCAGTGGGCCTCTCTGGATAACACTGTAGTACAGGTGCTTATCACTGCCCATGTGTCAAAACCATAGGACTATGCAACACCAGGAGAGAACTGAATGTGAACCACAGGCCTTGGATGAGTGTGATGCGTTACCGTGACTTGCCCATTGTAACTCAGATGCCACCCCAGTGGGGATTGGGAATAATAGGTCAGGCTGTTGGTGCACACAATGCACACGGAAAATCTCTGTAGCTACTTTAAAAAAGGAAGTCTGTGGAGGGTGTGTGTGTGTGTGTGTGTGTGTGTGTTCCTGAACTCAGGGCTTTTTACTCTTATCTTGGCTTTTTTTGCTCAAGGCTAATTGCTCCACCACCACTTGAACCACGGCTCCATTTCCAGCTTCTTGCTGGTAAGAATTTTTCTGCCTGGTCTGGCTTCTAACCATGACCCTCAGAACTCAGTTGCTAGGATTATAGGTGTGACTCAGAGCCCAGCAAAAAGCAAGTTTTTACTGAACAAAATGAAATCAACAAATTGAATATATAGTACTAGAAAAAAAAAATCCCAAAGCCATATTGTGGAGGGTAGTCCAAGCCAATTCAGGAAGTCACGAGACACATGTCGTATGAGGACACTTCTCACATAGGGGTGGGAGTGTGTGTGCCTGGGCGTGGGAGGTGTGAGAACAGGTTTGTAAACATGACAATTGTGTCCCATTAATGATCCATAAGTGCTCAGTTCTTGGCTCGTCTGCTCTTGCCTCCATGTTTCTCATGCCTCAGAGAATCTTTTAGTGGAAGAGAAAGAGCTATCCACTTCTGAACTCAATGAATCAATGTCCACTCCTATTCCCCAGGCATCACTGGGAGCTCTCCTATCCCAGCCTTGATGGGCCACTGCCTGCACTGTCAGGCACCTTAAGCAGGACTATCTGTTTTCCTACCTGTAATTTCTATTGAGCAGCTACTGTATGTGCCAGACTAGGAATTATGCAGGAATATCCAAAGAATAAAGAAATATTACTATTGTAACGACTCCACCCCATGGAGAAGTAACAGAGAAGGAGTGTGGAATGACAAACAACAGCCTCATGTGGTCGTCCTGGAATTTCTCTGGAGTTGTTTTTGGGGCTGGGGGGCATTTATCCTAGGGGATTATTTCTTAAGCACCCATGAATTTCATCATGAATGTGTCACGGTCAGCAGCGTGAAGGTAGTGACAGACACGGAAAGATTCTGATGTATAAAAAGGCATGAACCCACCATAGGTTGGGACTAAGGACATGTACTGAAGCGGATGACTTAAATATACACCTCTAGTAGGAGTAAGCGGACGAAGGTGTCATTAGGAGTGCATTTGAGCTTTGGTGAGTGTTTCCATCACCTGGCAGCTGTGAGGTAGAAGGGCGTGGGGGGGGGAGGTGAACATCTGGACAGGTAGAGAGGAGGAAGGGCTGGTTCTCACTTTGTAGGACAATCCCCTTGGTAGCCAACAAATCTTGTTATACAAGAATTCTTACTTTATTAAAAGGAAATCCCAGTGGAGAAAATACCTTAAAAGACATTGCTTAGGAGATAAACACAGTGATAAATGCCTTCCAATCTAAATGCCAACTCCTACATGAACATATGTTAAAGAAAACAGGCACTTGCAAGGTAATAAATGATATGAAATCTCAAATTAATCTACCCGGGGGGGATTTAATTATCTTGTGAAACTGATTTCCATTGAAGATCATAACATGAAGATCAATTTAAACCAAGAAAAATAGGAGGATAGCATAATGGCTTGTCTATAAGTAACATTTATAATGGTTCTGATGGAACAGAAACATAGCATGTTTTCTAGGACAAAGTGATGGATGATATATCATAAGGTGAGAACCCTCAAAAGTAGAACTGCCGCCGAGAAAGGCTGAACCGGGCTTTGTCTTTGCAGTTCTGGTCCAGGAAACGAACCCAGAATGTGCAAGGAGAATCCTTCTCTCCTTTCTAACAGTCCCTCACCTAAGCTTAGCCGCTAGCAAGAGAGACCCTGAAGGGACAGCCACACAGCAGATTGGGTTTCCCTCCCTTCCTTCCTTGACAATCTCCTGGTTGCCAAAGGAACAAAAATCCCCAGACCAAGTTAAGAATAGCTATTAATAGGGAGTTGGAATCAGAGAGGAAAAGATGCTTACAGAGAATAGTTAACTGGGGTTAGGTGATCTGAGAAAGAAGGGATTGAATGTTTTGAAAATTTAGGGAGAAAAAGCAATTGCTAAGCAATTGGGGTAGCACAAGTGATAGAGATCGGCGATCCTACTGTTATATTTTAGAAAAGGGTTCTAATGGGTCGAACGAAATTTGTATATCCATATAATGGAATACCACATGTGACAACTTAATCTCTGAGCAACAGCGCTACCTTTCCAGTTCACTGCTCCAGTATTTCACCTTTAGGCCACTGATGCACCTTCCTTTTTAGTTTCCCTATTTCCCTCATTGTTTTATTCACTTCAGATCAACTCTAAACATGTAGTCCCATCATTATTAGCAATGTTGTCTTGTGCCACAACTCCTGTCTAATCTCTTGGGAAAAAATCGTGATCAAATTCTACACATGCTGGGGAAAACCAGACAACTACATTGGATGGTCTTACTTTAATGTCATGACCGCAAGGCTCAGTGAAACTTAAGGGGGCCAGCAACGATCCCTCCTTCCATCTATTTGCATATTTGACTCCTTACATTTTTACACTGTCCATCTTCCGTTCAAAGCTCCAAGACCTTCTCTTGTATCCTCACTCAAGAGATAAGCTTGCCTGCCATGGAGAAAAATCAAAGTGATCTGGAGAAAACTTCCACAAACTCTCTCTGCCCCATTTTCTCACCTATGGTGCGTAGGTAAACTCCAGCTCTCTGACTGTCCCCTTCTACATCCATCCTTCCACACACCTGTCTATGTTATGGGATCATGAACAACACTCCCTCTATTGGACACCCACTTCTGTCTAACCAGTGTCAACAGCATACAGCATATGGTTATTTCTCTTGACCTGAAAATAAAATCTTCCTTTTGTCACATGTCTTTTGGAGCTCATCATCTCATTTCTCTGTTTCCCCTTGTTAAGAATCCCCTTAAAAGAGAAAATTTCTCTATATCTCTGCCTTTTTTAGCTTGGTATATAATTGAATACCCTCGGTCACATCGTGTGTATTCTGTGAGACCACTACCACAGTCAAGACAATGGAACTTTTCATCATGCTGTTTCCTTCTGCACCTTTCCCTTCTCTCTGTCACCCATTTCCACTCTGCACATTCTTATAAGGTCACCGTTATCTCCATCCCAGTGAACCCTCAGTTCTCATCTTGTTCGACCACTACACAGAGGAAGTCCTACCAGTTTTCTTTGTGCATTGTAGGTAGGGTACTTTCTTCACCTGACTTCCTTTCTCATCTATGCCACTATGGAAAGAAGCTAAATATACAGAGTTACCATATGACTTAGCAATGCTATTCAGAGGCAGACACCCAAGAGTAACTAAAAACACAGGTCCCCACAGAAATCTGTACATGAATTACATAGCAACATTGTTCATAATTGCCTAAAAGTGAAGATAAGCAGAACGTTTATCCACAGATGAATCAACAATGTGGAATAAACCACACCACAGAATTTCATTCAGCCAGAAAGGAATGAAATAATACCACAGGCTGCAATATGAATGAACCTTGAAGTCATCATGCTAAGTGAAAGAAACTAAATATATAAGATGACATGCATGGTTCTCTTTATATCAATGATCAGAAAAAAGCAAAGCTATACAAATCAAATGAATTAATGGCAATGAGAGGCTAAGAGGAAAAGGCACTAAAATGTGACTCCTAATAGGTACAGTTTTTTTTTAATGGTAGCAGCAAAGCCAGTGATGTTTTAGAATTACACAGTGGTGGTAGTTGGACAACTTAGTGAATACACTACAAACAACTGAATTTTATACCCTCAGAGAATGACTTTCTAGTATGTGAATCAGTATCTCAATGTACTGAATGCTTTCTCCTTAGATATTTGCCTGTATATTCCTCTACCACCCCCAAGGCTTTGCTCAAACATCATTTGTTCAATGAATACTGTAATTTTTCTACTAGCCCATCTTGCTTGCTCCTTCTAACCCTGCTTTTAAGCCATATACTTCATGATATATACTTCATGTCTTACATTTATTGTCATTTTTCTCTTCTGAAATATAAGTTCCATGAACACAGGATTTTTGTTTTCCTGGTCACTTATGTATTATAAATGTAGAGAATAGTGCCGTGTACATCAATAAATATTGACTGAATGAATAAATTAATACCAAGTAAACAGTAAGTTGATATTGTAGAAGAATGTTGAATGATATGGAAGAAAATTCACTTATCTTCAAATGAGAAAAATGGCTTACCAAACATGTGTACAGATAATCCAAAAATTGGTTAGAAATAGTATTACATATAGAAAATACACTGGAAGGATGAAATGTAACAAAATACATTGAAGTCTCTGAGTGTTGGAATTACAGATATTAATTCGTATCTTAAAGTATGCTCATTGTTTTCTACACTCAGAATGTGGAATCAGGCAGACGTGGGGTCAGATCTATGCCCCATTTCTGACTGGTTATCTAAGTCGAGTATACCACACTTAGTGTGATGCCTTCAATGTTCACCTATCATATGGTAGCATGTAAGTTTTTTCAGCTGTCAGTGACTCCGTTTCCTCATCACAATTATTAATCTCTCTGAATACTTCTAGAAACTAAATATAGTCATACAAGTGAACTGTCAGCAGAGTACGTGGCATGCATCGGACATTGAGTATTAGCACCATTACTTCTTCACAATAATCAGGGATGTCACAATGAATTTATTTCCACGAAGTAATTTGAGGCATGCTTTGACTATGGTTACTTCTCTGAGTGAACAATGAACTTGAGTGAGCCTTACCTTTGTTATTATACCTCTCTATACTCCCCCTTAAGCCATTCTGAGCCCATTTAATTTTCTGTCTTCTCTTTCAGGATGATTTTGAGTGATGTTTGATGACTCTGGTAAAGATACACACAGCAGCTCTGTCTGTAAGCCATTGACTTTCATGTTTCCATTTCATCTCTTTGGAATTTTTTTCTCCATTGTTAACATTCCCTTTATGGGATTTTGATTTTTAGTATAGTAATCGATGCTCCCTACTCTCTAAGAAGGATACAGAAGTTAGCAGGCAAACAGCAAGCGCTCGCCTCTTCTCCATCCAGACTCTATTCGGGTCTGGAAGAAGAAAGATGAATCAGAATTTACTACAAGAGGAGTACATTCTCATGACAATGTAAATGCACTCATTAAAGGAGAAGGCATAGCTTCTCCAGTTCACTCACCAACTCTAATCTCAGTATTATTGAAATCACGCTTGCTTTTATTTATTGTGGGAGTGTGTCTATCCCTCTTTTTTTTTTTTTTTGCCAGTCATGGTGCCTGAACTCTGGGCCTGGGCACTGTCCCTCAGCTCTTAAGCTCAAGGCTAGTGCTCTACCACTTTAGCCACAGCGCCACTTCCAGCTTTTTCTGCTTATGTGGTGCTGAGGAATCGAACCCAGGGCCTCATGCATGCAAGACAACCACTCTACCACTGAGCCACCTTCCCAGCCCTGTCTATCCCTCTTTTGATTTATTTTTTTATGCTTGTACCAAACTTAAAAGTCTTAACTTTTGCTCAGCTGTCACTTTACTACTTGAGCCATGACTCCAGCTTGACTTTTTGCTGGTTAATTGGAGAGGAAGTCTCATAGATTCTTCTGTTCAAGGCTGACTTTGAACCATAATTAAAGTAGGTGGAATTGTAGGCATGAGCCACTGGCATACACCTTATCAACTTTTAAGTAGTTTATATTAACGCCTTTTAAAAACTTAGCACATTACCTTTGAATCCTTCCTTTCTCCTTTTTCCAAATTTGATTTTATTTTTACCTTTAAGTTTTCTCCTGTATTTCCATTGCTTTGACAGACACTGGAGAAGGTCATCCTCAAGGAGAAAAAGTTTAATTAAGCTCATAGTTTCATGTTTTAGTCCATAATGCTTTGGACTTGTGGCAACACAATTCAGTATGATAACCAGAATGCAGAAAAGGACACAAAGGTTCCAATATCTCCTAGCTTCCCCAATGGGTTTGTCTCCAAAGACCTAACTTCCTTCTACATTAGGCCCATCTCCTAAAGATTTTACTACTGCTAATAGAACCATAAGCTGGCAAACAAGCCTGAAACACATTAACCTTTTGAGGACATTTAAGATCAAAACCTCAACAGTAACTTTATAACCTTAAATAATATGCCCACAATCAGATCTCTTAACCAAGTGCCAATTGTGCAAGTTGAAGAAACTGGCACAATTTCTCTTTCCTCAATTCTTTCTTTTTACACTACCCAAATTCTCTCGGACTCATTGTCAATTTTATATTCTTAAGGTTATAATTTGAATTTGCCTATAATTCATAACTATCTTACACTAATGATCAAGAACTGCATTCCAGAAAGTAAAAACCAAGAAAGAGCACTTCACTATTATAATTCTAAAAATATTCAGTTCAGGACAAAGTACTGTTTGTATCTGGATCCTGGGTCCCGTTGCTATGTTTGAAGGAAACGTTTCAAATATCAAGGTCAAACATTTTCAAATTTTATTTCACCAATTGTTAAAAATCAAAACAGATTTTCATTTGCTTCCTAGTTGGAAATGTTATTTCTCATGGATTTTTTTTCTGACAGTTTTCATTGCTTTCTTTTTGACAAAAGTAACATTTTATAGCTACAGCTGTTTAATCAAATCATTACAGAAAACCCATGTTCTTCTTGAAGAAAAATTTTCTACTTTTTTCCCCCTGAATTCATGTTATACCTCAGGCATCATTTTCTAAACCTGACAATACTCTAGGATTTTTATTCACTATGCCAGAGCCAGTATTTCTTCAAATGATATTTCTGTTCTCTTTTAGGTACCCTGCTTTTATTTGGTAGAAAAAATTTCAATTTTTTTTCACTAGAAATTGTTTTGTTTTTTTGTCGGTCGTGGGGTCTGAACTCTGGGCCTGGGCGCCATCCCTGAGCTCTTCAGCTCAAGGTTAGCGTTCTACCACTTGAGACACAGTGCCACTTCTGGCTTTTTCTGCTTATGTGGTGCTAAGGAATCCAACCCAGGGCCTCATGCATGCAAGGCAAGCATTCTTACCACTGAGCCACCTTCCCAGCCCCTCTCTAGAAATTGTTAATTCAAAGGTTTCTTAATATTTTTATTCTGCTTTTATATTGATTAGTATCTTAATGATACATACATTCTAGGTTGAAAATAATTTTCTCTCAAAACTTTGAAGTGATTCCTTTTAAATTGTTGTAAAATATGTACTCTTTTATTGTCATATTGTTTTAAAATATAGAAATAAATGGCAGTCTGATAGCAAGGCATTAGCCCGTGATTCTAGCTTCTTAGGAGGCTGAGATCTGAGGATCACCGTAGGGAAGCCTGTGAAATTCTTATCTCCATCAAAAAGCCAGAAGTGGAGCTATAGCTCAAGTGGTAGAGTGCTAGCTAGCCTTGAGCAAAAAATGCTCAAAGATAGTGCCCAGGCCCCGAGTTCAAGCCTCAGGACTGCCACAAAAACAATAATAATTCAATGTAATTATGCCTGCACACACACATGTGCACACGCTCACACACATGCACACATGCACACCTATGCATGCACACACACACACATACACACACACATACACACACACCAGTCTACTCACATTTCTTTTTAGCTTTTCTGTCTCTGTATATTGTTAGCATTTTTCTGTGCCTTCTGTGTTAAAAATTTTATGAGGATTTGCCCTTTTAATCTGAAGGCTCTCTGCTTTTTTCAGCTCAGGGATAAGTTCTATTGTTCGTGGTTACTTATTTGTTCTGGTTTTTGTTCACTCTTAGGGGAGCTCTTACCAACCAGCTGTTGGGCCTCTAAGATTAGGTGACAATGCCTATTTAATTTCCTCTTGTCTGCGCTATCTTCTTATCTTCTTGTTCTGTCATCTAGGAGACTTGACTTTATTTAAAATCCATTAAGTAAATATAAAATTTTATTAATTTCTACTGTTTTTTTTATTATTACTTCCATTTACATTGTAATCTCTTCTTATTTTAAAGGAACAAAAGGTTCTTTTTATTTTGAAAGTTGAGTAGAGAAAGTAAGCACTCATGGTTTTACCAAGTAAAATTAAAGTTGAATTTTCTTGCTCTTATTAAAAAAAATAAGGCTTCAAACATAAAGTGAAACTTCCATTTCTCAATTCCTCCCCTGGCTCTATTTCTCCCCTTTATTACTATTTTTTATCTTCCTTCTTAGAAGCAACCAGCATTATAAGTTTTGTTTGTCTAAGACTATGTTTGCACATTTCCAGTAAACATTTAAGTAGCTCTGAATACACTGTATTTCCTTGCATATTAAAATTATATCATAACACAGATATTCCAAAATTCCTTTGTTCACCCATTCTTTCTAAAATCTATGTTGATACTTATAAAAAATCTAATTTCTTTTTTTTTTTTTTTTTTTTGGAGCTGTTCTTAGGGCTTGAACTCAGGGCTTGGGCACTGTCCCTGGGATTTTGTGCTTAAGTTAGTGTTCCACTTAAGTAGTGTTAGCCACAGCTTCATTTCTGGTTTTTGGGTGCTTAATTGGAGATAAGAGTCTCATGAGCTTTCCTGCTTGGGCTGGCTTTGAACTGTGATCCTCAGACCTCAGCCTCTTGAGTAGCTAGGATTACAGAAGTGAGCCACCTGTGCCCAGCTAAAAATTTATTCATTTTAAACTGTTGTGTTTCACTATATTTATTCATTCAGCAAAAATGTGTACATATCAACAATGATCCAGGAAGTATTCTGGTGGCAGGGGACACAGCAATAGAAGAACCAAAAATTATGAACATATATTAGGTTTTCCCATGACAAAAATTTGCTTCTTTTTCAGGATTTCTGTTACAAGTACATCTTTAGAGACTATTTGTTTGGAAATAGACTATGCTTTCGATTTTACCTAGTATGGTATTGCCATCTTGCCTTTCAGAGTGGTGTAACCAGACTATATTCCTGCAAACTGGGAAAATTCTTCACTCCTCTCACCCTGCACAGCCCTTGGACAGTCAAACTGCTTTATTTCTGCCATTCTGAAGGGCAAAGAGTACCATTTTGTTTCAGTAAGCATTTCTCCTCATCAGTAAGGTTCAGCATCTCTTCTTGTATTTATTGATCCTTTCAATCTCCTCTGTGCATCTCTTAAGATATTCTTTGCTGCTGCTTATTTTTGTAGTCAGTGGTTTCTTTTTCCATATGGATTTGTAGGAATTCTCCATCTATACAGTCTAGAAACCAATGTGTTTTCTAGTCTATGTGTTAAAAATGTATTAAAAATATCCAAGGTTGTTGTTTAACTTTATTGATAGAGGCTTTTGCATGAGTTTTCCTTCTTAATATAATCTCTTCCTTTATGGACTCTTTTTGTGTACTGACTGAGAAATAATCTCTTCCTTGAAGTCATAAGGATATTTTCCTGTATTTTCTTTTTAATAATTTAAAAGTTTTATTATTTTTTTTACATTCAGGCCTTTCGTCCATCTAAAGATAAGATGAAACATTAATTCATTGTTCTTTTTCACAATGAGAGCTAAATCATTATTAAATAAACCTTTCTTTTCTCACTGATTTTTAAAAAATGCTTTATCTGTCCCATACCAAGTTCCTATATTTATTTTTGGAGATTATTTCTTGGTGTTCTACACTATTAACAATGAATAGATCTCAGCCTTTAGTCAGAATTGTGCTTTAAACAATCATGTTTTGTTCTCCAAATTACCCCATCATTTCCCCAACCTTAGGACATTTCTTCACTTATACTGACCATAATTTTAAATCAAGCGTGTTTGTTTATAAGGGAGAGATGGAGATATAATGATCGTATTCTTTACATGCAGGTTCATACAAGAAGACAATTAGAAAGTGCAGATGGGTTCTCCCTCTTCCCCCCTCCTCCCTTCCTTCCTCTTTCTCTTCTTTCTTGTGTCAATACTGAGGCTTGAACTCATAGTCTCTTGCTCTTACTTGGCTTTTTTGCTTAAGGCTGGTACTCTTACCACTTGAGCCACACCTCCACTGAGGTGTGTTGTTGGTTAATTGGAGATAAGAGTCTCATGGACTTTCCTGCCCAAGTTGGTTTTAAACTGTAAGTCTCAGACCTAAGTAGTTAAGATTACAGGAGTGAGCCACCACACCCAGCTTATAGTAATTTCTACATATACTATAGTGCATTTCTAGGTTATATATCACTTATCTGTCTATTCTTGTGAAATAACACATTCACAAAAATTAACATTATAAATAATTTTCATTATTGAAACAGAAGATATCTAAAATCCTCAGATGTACCTATCATTTGTTACTGTTTATTATTAGTTTGTTAATCTTTGTGCCAGTACTGGGGCTTGAACTCAATACCTCACTTTCTTTCTTTGCTTTCTTGCTTTGGTTTCTTGTTCATGGCTGATATTCTCCCACTTGAGTCAACCTCCAGGCCAACTTTTGTGCTGGCTAATTAAAGATAGCATTTTTCAGACTTTTCTGCCTGGGCTGGATTTGAATTGTAATCCTCCAGATCTTAGCCTCTTAAGTAGCTAGGAAAAGAGGCATAAGCAACTGACACCAGCTTTTCTTCTTCTTTCTTCATCTTCTTCATTTTCTTGTTGACTCACCATTTAAAATGCTTAAAAATATATCAGCCTGCATAATAATATAGAATTAAATCCTGAAGGCATTTAGTCTTCTTATTCAGAAATATAGTGTATTTTAACATTTTCATTTATTTTGATCAATAAAGTATTTCAGTTTCCACATGTAGATTTATTACTGAATATTTTACATTCTCATGAGTGCAATCTTTTCCATTATATTTTGGAACTATTCACTGCACAGGTTCAGAAAAGTATTGACTTAATTTATGTTGTATATATATATATTTATTTTTCCTTTACTTATTACCTTCTTTTTTGTTGTTCCTGTTATTATAGGTAAACAGAAATACAACATAAAATTATGATTATCATTTTTCCTTTCCCCTGAATTTTATCTCTTAGATCATCTGTGGCTTCCAGAATGATGTTGATTGGTCATGATGAAAATGAATTTTGTTCCTGATAGTCCATCAAATGCCTCCAGTTTACCTTAAGTATACTTTAAGTCACTTCCATAGTCAAGACATTTTTTTAACTGTATTGAGATGTTAGTTGGTTTCTTGAATTACAAATTAAAAAATACATTCCTGGGCTGGAAAGGTGGCTCAGTGGTAAAGTGCTTGCCTTACGTGCATGAGACCCTGGGTTCAGTTCCTCAGCACCAAATAAGCAGAAAAAGCCAGAAGTGGCAAAAGTGGTAGAGAGCTAGCCTTGATATGAAGAGCTAAGGGACAGTGCCCAGGTCCAGAGTTCAGGCCCCATGCCTGGCAAAAAACAAAAACCAAAAAAACCCCCTAATTTCCAGAACGCACTGCTTTTTTATTCTGTTTTTGTTTTTCATTATCTAATTCTTTATATTTCATGTCCCTAGTTACCTCTGATATAATCTGGTCATCATCGCCTTTAGAATAATTATCTTTGAGTCTAAAAAGGATATCTCACTGGGTAGGTTATAGGAGCAGAAAAATCAAGGGCACTGAGTAATATCTAGCTAATAATAAGATGTGATTCATGTTTTTTAAGTATCACCTATTCACTTGCAGAATTGATTAATTCTTGGCATATGAAGGAGAAAAGCTGCCAGCTATCATTTAATTGATTTTTTGTACCATAAACAATGAAAGACAATCAAAAATAAAACATCCAATCTTACATTAATAGAGCTATTTCAAAGGGACATAGGATCCAAATGAATAAGCTCTCAGTAGTTAAGGGTGGAATAGTCACAAAATAAATTAGTATTACATTACAGCCTAATGTATAAATAACTACCCAGTAGTTCATACTGTTTCAAATAAATGGTTAAATAAATAAGGGTTGGCAGAGGCAAATCTCTTATATGGGAGAAATCCAACTGTTTTATGCTTCTCTCTCCCTCTCCCCTTCCCCTCTCCCCCTTTCTTTGTCTGCCGTTGGGCTTGAATTCAGGGCCTAGGCACTGTCCCTGAATTCTTTTGCTCCAGGATAGTGATCTAGGACACTGTGAGCCACAGAACCACTTCCAGTTTTTTTTGTCACTAATTGTAGGTTATAGTCTCATGGACTTTACTGCCTGCGCTGGCTTTGAACCATGATCCTCAAATCTCAGCCTCCTGAGTAGCTAGGATTATAAGGCATGAGTCACCAGCACCTAGCCTAATTTATGACTCTGTCTGACCTCAAATAGATGGAGTACAATGACCTATCCCTTCAGTGAGGGATGAGCAAACTGACTTCTTCCCAAAGAGTGTAGCACTGGTACGGGAAAAGGATAATTATCATAAAACAAACAAACAAACAAATAAACCCGACAAACACAACCTCAGATGGGTGATCCAAGACACACTGATAGCATGTTCGCTTATTATGATGTAGTGCAAATTACTTTACCTCTATTGTCTTCCTTCCTCAAACCTATAACCCCTGTCTATATATAAGAAAAACAGATGTTCTGCACAGGCTCACATACTGAAGGCTCAGCTGCCAGCAGGTGGCACTGCTCTGGAGGGGGTGGAACCTAGGAGATAAGGCCTACCAGGAGAAATGAGGGCATGTTATTAAAAGGCACAGCTTGGCCCTCATCACTTTCCTGTTTCCCCTCTGCTTCCAGCCACCATGAGGTGGGTAGCTTTGCTCTTCCACCATGACATTCTATTTCCCTACAGCCCAGGAAAACAACGCAGCCAGCTGACCATGGACTGACACCATGATGCCTTCCTTCCTTCCTTCCTCCCTCTCCTTCCTTCCTTCCTTCCTTTCTTCCCTTCCTTCCTTCCTCCCTTCCCTTCCTTCCTCTCTTCCTCCCCTTCCTTCCTTCCTTCCTTCCTCCCACCCTCCTTCCTTCCTTCCTTCCTCCCTTCCTTCTTCCTTCTCTCCCTTCCTTCTTCCTTCTCTCCCTCCCTTTCTTTCCTTCCTCCTTCCTTCCTTCTTTCCTTCCTCCCTGCCTTCCTGCCTCCCTTCCTTCCTCTCACCCTTCCTTCCTTCCTTCCTTCCTTCCTTCCTTCTTTCCTTCCTTCCTCCCTTCCTTCTTCCTTCTCTCCTTTCCTTCTTCCTTCTCTCCCTCCCTTTCTTTCCTTCCTCCTTCCTTCCTTCTTTCCTTCCTCCCTGCCTTCCTTCCTCTCACCCTTCCTTTCTTTCTTTCTTCCTTCCTTCCTTCCTTCCTTCCTTCCTTCCTGCCTCCCTTCCTTCCTCTCACCCTTCCTTTCTTCCTTCCTTCCTTTCCTTCCTTCCCCTCTCTCTTTCCTCTCTTCTCCCCGCCTCTCCCCCTTTGGTGCCTGTCCTGGGGCTTGAACTCAGGGCCTGGGTGCTGTCCTTGAGCTACTTTTGCTCAAGGCTAGTGCTCTACCACTTGAGCCCCAGCTCCATTTTCTGTCTTTTTACTGGATAATTGGATATAAGAGTCTCATAGACTTTCCTGCCTGGGCTGGTTTCAAATCTCAGATCTCAGCCTCCTAAGTAGCTAGGATTACAGGCACGAGCCACTGGTACCCTGAATGACCAGGACTTTTCAAAACTGCAATAGACATTAAAAAACAAGAGAAGTCAAGGAAGAAGTCTTGAGAAGCCTAAGGAGAAAATGTAATGTAAGATCCTGGGATGAGATTCTAGCACAGAATAACTGTATTAAATAAAAACTAAGGAAATCTGACTTGAGAAAAGAAATATGTTTACATGTACTAGAACATTACATAGTGTCACATATGTATGATTTGATGTTCCTATAATCATTTAAAAATGATGATTAAATTAAAAAAAACCAAAAAGAAATCTACATTAAGTATTGATTTAAGGGTACAGAACCTTTTTTTCTGCCAAGGCCATTTAGATATTTATAACACTACTAAGGATCAGGCAAAATTATCAATAAAAGTAGACAGGCTAGAGTTAGTGGACAAGAAGTATGCATGTCTGTTCTACAATGTGCCAAAGATTTTGCTGGCATAGTACTTCTTGCATAAAGTCTCAACTTTGGTTCATTAGTTGTAAAAAAATGTAAACACTACCAGTAGAGCCAATAATAAGGGGAATTAACAAAGTTAGCTATGTTAACTTCTTATACCATTTTTACAGTCTTTTCTACAAATATAAAATTATTATTAAAAATAGTTTATTTTCACTTATTGCTGATGGCTCTCGCCTATCATCCTAGTTACTCAGGAGGCTGAAATCTAAGAATTGAGGTTCAAAGCCAGTTCAGGAAGAAAAGTCCACAGATTCCATCTCCAAAGTAAGCAGCAAAAATTCTGGACTAGAGACAAGTCTCAAGTGAAAGAATATTAGCTGTGGAGTGATAAAGCTCACAGAGCAGGAGGCTATGAGTTCAAATGCCAGTATCAGCACACATACATGCACACAAACACTGGCACATCTTAAATAATCATAGCCAATAATTCTCATGCATTCTTTTTTTTTGGGGGGGGGTCTGGTCGTGGGGCCTGAACTCTGGTCTTGGGTGCTGTCCCTCAGCTCTTCAGCTCAAGGCTAGTGCTCTACCACTTGAGCCACAGAGCCACTTCCGGCTTTTTTCTTTTTGCTTATGTGGTGCTGAGGAATCGAATCCAGGGCCTCAGGCATGCAAGGCAAGCGCTCTACCACTGAGCCACCTTCCCAGCCCCTTCTCATGCATTCTTAAAGCTGTGATCACTATTGTTTATGGAAAACAACCCAATAACCAACAGACAGCTAGTCTTATTTGGTGTTCCAGTATTGCTTCCTAAGACTGATTACCAATATACCTTTGTCTCCAAGGTTATTGCTTAGTATGGTTTCACAGAGGGTACTCAGTTATTCTGTAAGAGCTCCTCTGAGAAAACAGCAAGAACAAATGGACATAAATTGCAGCTGGGGGTGGTGGTGGTGGTGGAGTAAGAGTTTTGATGTGCTGTGAAATCTAGCTATGTAGTACTCTTTAAAGGATGAGTTGACCAAATAATGGCTTGGTTTGTTTTTAGCCCATGATGGGAGTAAATCTGACAAGAGAATGCATTTCTACAGTTTCTAGGAGGTCCTAAGAATTTTTATATGTTAAGTAGAAAATTTTCATAAAGTAATAGTTGAGATAAGTGGTACCATTCACCTAAAAATCATTCATCAAGTTGTTTTCAGTATCCACTGACACATGATTTATTAATTTTGTTCTAGAGATTTGATTCCAAGCTGTATAAATCACAAATGAAGATTAGTTTAATAGTCCCAATGCCTCCTGGGACAATGTTTCAAGGGAAAAAAAATCTTAAAATCATTGCAAAATAAAAACAGTTGTACCAATATTTGCAAATTGAAATAATATTCAATGCCCTTCCAGAGGCAGAGAATAAATCTTGTTCCTGTTTATTTTATACAAACTCTAAAAACTTTCTTAATTTTTATTTTTATTAATATTTCCCCACTGAAAATATTTTTAAAAATAATTTTAAGATCTTCTTAGTTTCCAGTTATAGAAAGTACTAGATACTGACCCCTTGCTACTGTTCCGATGGCTTCAAATACTTTGTCCTAAGCTGTTTATGACAATCATATCTTGCTATTTTTCATAAATTAACAAAAGAGACACACACCTGGCAAAACTATGGTATTACCATAGTTTTAATATTCAAAGTTATATTACTTATTTTTGCTGGCTTATTATTGCCTGACTCTTTAACTTCTATGAAATTCTAATTATTCATATACTCAAATATGTTAATTGTGATGTATGGCCAGACAATAAATACCATGGTTTGAAGCTAAGACTCATCAGCATGAATGAATAGTGGCTAAGAGTAAGGAGATATTGCTCCTTGTTCAGGTAATTCGATGTTCCTATTATTTGTATTATACTCCTGTAGCTGATGATGTGGTTAGTACAGAATCTAAGATGATGTGTCTGAGGCAATTTGAGCTATGACTTCATATATTCAATGACATCTCTTGTAATACTTATTTCAGATGTCTGAATCCCGGATGGGCTGAATGAAAAATACAGCAAGCAGAACTAAACAAACCAGTTTTTCACAGGAACTTCCTTCTCCACTTCACTAATGACATGTTATTGGAAAAGTTTCAACATATCCCCTTCGCAGAAACAAGGAACATTGATCTACATGCGGGGTTTGCGTCGAGGTTATCAAAATCATCAGAGGGCAGACTTCGCTGTGTTCAGCCCAGAGATGCCAAAGCCCAGAGCCAGACAACTGTCTTTCAAGCCACCAAACATAAGGCTGATGAAGGAGAGTTCATGAGAAGGTCAAAAAAAGGAGCCAACTGCTGTACTGAATGTTATAAAATACATTTATGATAAGTAATATAATTTGTTCCTTTCTTGGTTCTGTTATCCTCTATTCACTTGTATAACTACAGTACTTAATTTATTTTATAAGCTCGTGTTTGAGAATGAACAAAAAATGATTAAAATTCAAATTATAATTCGATCATGATATAGTTTGCCCTGGTATCCTCTAGATCTAATAAGAAATTATGCCTCATCAAACATATATAATTTACTTTGAAGTGGTAATAGTAGGAAGCCAAATTTATAGTATAATAAAGTTGTCCAGGCTGGATATTTTCATTTCAGAGTGCAATGTATTGGGTAACCCGTCCCCAGGCAATGGTTGAGTCACTGGTACATGCTTTGGGTGGGGCTTGTTTACATCCTGTAATCATACCATTACCAGTCACTGCTAAATATAAACACAAAGCAATATTGCTGGTTGCTTCACAACCCAAGTGATACCACAGACAATAATTTGGACAGGCTGGTGACTAGCAACACTGCAGCTACTATGGTTGACTAATGTAAACTAACACAATATAAAACAGCAGGCATCTACAAAACTTGACAGTAATAGGAAATAGGTATACTTGACTGGCCAAATTAGAAAGGAGGTACTGGAGAAAGAAGTCAGTATGAATCAATGACATTAATATGATAATTTTTCAATGTGAGAACTCAGGGAAAGAAGTTTTGGACAAATTGCCAACATTCAGTGAACTCATGTTCACAGGAAGCACAAGATATATACATCTACTGATTGATTCTGAAATTCAATTAACTGGCTATGTCCCCGTGGGTGAATCATTTTACTTCTGTGGTCCTTAATTTCTTCATTTGGAAAATGAGAATATTAGATGTTCCATGGTCATTCCCTTCCAGTCTAACAATAATTATGTGTGTCATCTTTATGAATATATATAACTACACGCTTTCAACAATAATAAAACTAATATGTACCTGTGCTTATGTAACTTATTACCAAGTCCATTTTATAATTATTATATTGAATAACAAAGGACTTTCTTTCTGCCCATGTAACTTTGGGCAAATTGATGTTCTTTAAGCCTTAGTTTTCTTATGTGCAAAATTAAGGTAGAAGTGGCCATATCATTGTTTATAACATGTTGTGAGCATTAACCAGATGACATATGTAATGTTTAGCCCAGTGCTTGGCACACAATGAACACTCAGTAGATTTTTAAAAATTATTTTCTAGCCTTCTTTATTTTGCTTATGAAACAAGCAAGCAAAGAATGTGTAGTCTTGTGACTGTGTAATTATATAGGAAACAATTTTGTTTTGGTATGTATATATATACATACGTATATTTGGACAGTCCCATAGTTGACAAGTAAAAAAAGTCTAATTAGGTGGACACTAAACATGTACCATCATGCCTGGCATCCTAACACTGGGGAGGATGTGGCTGGAGGAGCCCAAGTATGAGAGCAGCCTGGGAAATGTAAAGTATAATAAAGCATCTCACATGGTTGGCTTAACAACACTGACTATTCTGTGTGAGTGTATATATGTGTAGGTATGAGTTTCCATCTGCCAGTACTGGAGCTTGAACTCAGGGCCTAGGCACTGTCCATTAGCTTTATCTGCTCAAGACTGGCACTCTTAACACTTGAGCCACAGCTCCACTTCTAGCATTTTAGTGGTTAACTAGAGATAAGACTTCCCTGCCTGGGCTGGTTTTGAACCAAGATCCTCTGATCTCAGCCTCCTGAATAGCTAGGAATACTGATGAGCCATCAGTTCTGACTAAGGAAACTACTTTTATGAGTTGGTACAAAAACATTTTTGATGAATTGCAGTTAGAAAAGAAATGCCTAAATTTTGGCAATACATATTTCCAACAAAAAAAGAGACTGTGATAATGTAATTCTTTAAAAGATAAACTAATTCTATATCAGATTTGCTAATTTGTATGGCAGGTCCAGACAATAGTTATAAACCAAAATAGAAGATTTGATCCATCTTAAGTCACTTGTCAAAATTCTCAAGGAGAAAAAAAAATCCTTAGAAAGTTCTTATTAATTACATAAAATGGATATGCTTTTAACAGCAGTAAAAAAGAAAATTACGAACAAAACAAACTCACCTACCAATATCTTTCCCTTCGCCATGCCTCATGTGCCCTTGGTCTGATGGTGGAACTACTTCCATAGATCACAAAGCATTACACATGCAGAGATGAGGGTAAGAGTTGCCTTGGTGGGTGTTCCAAATGAAGAGTTTGATGTCATTCAGAGTCTGATTATGCACGGGCACACACACAAATATACACACACTACTTTTTAAAAATAAATCTACTTATTGGTAACACTCATTTACTTTCGGATTGATAGACTCTGATTGTCAGATTCAGCAAGCTGGAGAAAATACAATACTGGCTACTGCACAAAGGCTGCAAATGCAGGGGCAAAGTGAAGTGTTGATACAGCATTTAAGTGAAAAGCTTAAGACTGGGCAATTTCCCTTTTTTATGCTTCAAAGTTTTTTTTTTTTTTTTGTATTTCCTAGAATTTTAAGAGGAGTCTAGTGAGTCCTTTTCCTATTGTCCTGCTATGGTTACTTATCAAGAGCAAGTAAGAGATTCCAGAGCCTAGCTAGTCTGGGATTCACATAAGCAGGTGTATCATAACTCTTCTGCCTAGGTTCTGTTAGCATGTGGAAGGTCAAGGCCAATTGCTGAAAGGAACAGGATGCTTCAGAGAGAGGTTAGTTGGGACCATTGCAGAAGAGAGCCACATGGTAAGCCAGGTGTCTCAGCAAAGGAACTAGCCTGGAACCAAGTGAGAGAAGGCCCACATTCCCCTCTCATTCCAGTCAGCAAGCAGCTACACAGGCAGGAAACAAATAACCTTGAGGAAGGAAGCTAATGGACCGAGAATATCTGAAGCAGAGAGGGAACATTCTCTAGGTCAAAGCAAAAGGAGAGGGGATTTATACCCTACAATACATTCCTGTGTTTCTTAAAATGACCTTCCTTCAATCACATTGGAACACATCTTCTTCAAAGCTTTCATTTGTTGAGCAATAAATATGACTAGGAACACTGCCAAAGTCTTTACATAAATGAGATCATTGTCTTCATAACAATCATATGACATATGGGTAATAACGACCGCTACTGCCCAGATTACAGATGAGGAAACCAAGACTCTGTAAGTTAAAGTGTGCCCATGGAAATATGCCAAGAGTCTCACACTGGTTTGACCACTTCTTCAAGCTGGAGGGTTTTTATTTTGTTTGTTTGTTTGTTTAATCTGTATTGTTCCTCTCTCATGAACAAAGGTGCTGGCTTTTCACAGTAACTTAACACACAAAAGGGTAGCTCACAAAAACTGCCAAGACCAAGGACTCATTCATTGCCTACTTACTGGAAAAGAAACAGAAGTAAATAAATACTGTTTAAAAAGCATTTTCTCAAGAGAAATGAACCCCAAGATAGGGACACAAGTGGTTTTTTCTTTCTTGCTATAGTTTCTAATGTATTTATAATGTACCATATGATTTTTTTGTTTCTTTGTATGTTTCTCCCCCATGGTATAACCCCTGTTTTCACTGTATTTGATGTCGGTGCCCTGCATCTTGTATATACACTTCTCTAATTTGGGGAAGGGAAGGGAAAAAACAAAATGCTTAAATAGGGATACAGGTTGACCCATTGTAACAATGAGATGCACAAGACACTATGTTGAAAAAACGAACTTTACAATTTAGGCAGGGGTGGGGGGTGAGGAGGAGTGTAGTTGTGGAGGTGGGAAGGAAGGGATGGTAGGGGAAAAACAAAGGAGGAGGTAAGAATGCTTGACAGGAAATGTACTCATTACCTTGCTCATGTAACTGTAACCCCTCTGTACAGTATTTTTACAATAAAATAATAAAAAAGCATTTTCTCTTTCCTCCCCCTCCTCCTCCTCCTCTTCTGCCAGTTCTACCCAGGGTCTTGTGCATTTTAGGCTGATGCTCTATCACTGAGCTACACATCTAGCCCTCGGAAGCCATTTTTAGCTGTCAGTGTTTGGAAAAATAAAAACAAAACTTTACTTATCAGTAGTATAGCATGAATAATACTTGATTGAAGCTTAGAAGGGTTTAGAACCACATGAAAGAACATTTATATAACTTCAAGGCAAAGGTCTGAAACATTAGACAAAATAGTGAATGAGTCAAAAAAAATTCAAGGTCAGTTGTAGATGTTCACTACTATAATCCCAGCTCTTTAGGAGACAGAGACAGGAGGATCACAGTTTGATCTTTTTAGCCCAGCTGCAAAAAGTTATCAGACCCTATTTCAAGGAATAAGCCGGAAGTGGTGGTATGGACTGTATTTCTACCTACTTGGGATGGCGGAAGAGGTTAGAGGATGATGGCCCAAGACTAACTTTAGAAAGAAGTATAAGACCTTACCTAAAAACTAAAGTAAAAAAGGTGGAGGTCATGGCTCAAGTGTTAGAATAGCAAATAGCAAATGCAAGAGATTGACTTCAAACCCCAGTACTACCTAAATATAGGCGCGCGCGCGCACGCACACACACACACACACAATTTTTTCCTCACTGATTTGTACATCAAGGTTATAGGCTTTAACTGGCCCATTTGTGGATTGCTAGTAGGAGTATAAAGTGGTGAAACTACTTGGGAAAAGAATTACTTAGTTTCTTCAAAAGTTAAATGCCTATTGAACATATGACCTAGCACTGGATATACACCCAAGAGAAACAAACACCTATGCTCATAGAGAGAGGAATGCATTTTAATTCATACAAAGAGATAATCTGGAAAATGGATGAATAATCTGTGGTATATTTATATGGTGATTACTATTCAATAATAAAACAGAGTGAACCAACGTAGGCTAAAACAAAGAAGCTAGACTCAAGAATATATGTATAGTTTGAGTCTGTTTATATAAACTCTTGAAGAAATGTTAATGGTGTCAGAAATTATATCAATGGTTTCCTAGGATCAAAATGGGGAAGGGGAGGGGGTTTGGATGACTTCAGTTGGGCCCAGAATTCTGAGGAGGTAGAATTTTTCTACGTGTTGGTTGGTTTGAACAGTATATATATACATTTGTAAGAAGCACACAACTAATATGTTTAAGAATTTTTATTAAATACAAATTATACTCTCAGTAAAGTTGTGCTAAAAAAAAGATCATAGCTTAGAAGAGAGCATATAGTAGAAAACAGAAACAGCTTTTCCATCTCAATTTGACTTCCCCAAACAGTTTTCTGTATCCAACTCTTGTTATTTTCCTTTAGTTTAAAAATGTCAAGTAGGAAAATTGGGAGACTTTTCAATTAAAGCTATTAAGGCTTTTAAATCAGATTTCTGAGATATTTGATGTCTTAAGACTGCAGCAATCTCTTTTTTTGTTGTTGTTCTTGGTCCTGTTTATGTGTTATTTCATTGATATACCTATCGATGTATATTGAACTATCTTATTTGGTCAGTCCTAGGGTTTGGGCACTGTCCCTGAGCTTTTATAATCCTAGTTACAGTTCAAGACCAGCCCATGCAAAGTTGAGACACCCATCTCAAGAGAAAAAAACAAAACTTGGTATGATAATAGGTTACTGTCATCCTAACAAGAAGTATAGAAAGGACTGTGATTCAGGCTTTCCCAGGGAAAAAGTGAGACTGTCTCAAAAATAACCAGAGCAGAGCTGGGTGCTGATGGTTCAAAGCTAATCCAGGCAGAAAAGTCTGTAAGACTCCATCTCCAATTAACCAACAAAAAGCTCAGTTGATAAAGCCCCAAATGTGAGAAAGAAAGTTGATCATGAGGCCCAGAGTTCAAACCCTAAGCCAGTGATCCTGCTTGGAGACACATACAGTCATAGTGTACAAAGTAAGTCAAAAGACTACAAATACATTAAAATTTCTAATCACCAATAGCCTCCTTTCAGGTTCTAGTCTCAACTTCAGGGTCTAGACTTAGAGTCATTTTTCAGCTGTCATTTTGGCACTTGGGGAAGCATCTTAATTTTAATAAAATTAGCAGGGATCATCTTTAAAAAACACTTCAGGTTTTTTTTGGTAGTTTTCAATAGATCTGGCTCAAGGCATGTGGACATCAGCTGTGTGAATGCTATTCAGGAACATCCATGGTGTTTGTGATAATGTGTTTGACCTGTGGCCAAACGGTCCTCTGGAGAGATATGGCTGTGACTTTGACAGATTGAGCCAAAGTTAAATTCTGATGAATTGTGAAGAGATTTTATCAGTCCCAGGATGGTTGCCAGCTGTGTTGGACAAGAAGTGACTTTCCAAAAATGTCCAGAGCAATCTACTTTTATTCTGTCACCTCAATTTCTAATTTTCTCAGGAGTTGGCTCAAAGCTTTATTCTCCTACTTTCTACCATTTCCAATACCATAAGCTTAAATGTGAAAACCAAACGGCATGCCATGTTCCTGCCTCTGACCAATCAGCAAGAGCAGTTTGGTGATGAGAAGGGACGTTACACTTTGCTGGTATCACTGAGGCAGAGACCTCAACTTGTGTGGCTTGTCAGCAAAGAAAATAAGCAGAAAATGTGTTTTTGTTGGTAGATTGAAGCATTTGAAGAATAGAAGAATCTGGCATGTTGGCCCTAAAAAGACATTTTTGCTTTTATGTTTTTATAGAAATGAATTAACTTGAAATCAAATTAATTATATTTGGAAAAAACCCAGATCATTTGCTTTAAGAATAATTATACAAAGACACAAGCTCTAAGCCAGTGTCGTCTCCAACATCTGTGCCTGACTGTACTTTTGGCTCTGTTCTCCCATTATTCTCATGACTCTCTAGGCCTCTGCCTCACTTCCCTGACCACCCATAACAAGGCTTCCCATCCATTACCTGTCAGTCAAAACAATGCCAGCCTTTCTTTAAAACAGACTGCCACCCAACCCAAAGGGAAGCTAGTTATCTCTGTAGCCACATGTCCACCAGAGGAAAATGTGTGTGTACCATTTTAATCTCAGTGAGTGATATTAGTCACTGGGCTTCTGAGAAATTTGACACTTTATTCCTCCCCCACCTTTCTAACATAAAATGGCAGTACAAAAATTACCCTGAATGGCTAGCAACTTCATTAAATTACCATCTGATTCCTATTTTACCAGTACAAAATAGTTGATCTCAGTGAACTGGCAACTTAGAAACTTAGGAGGCAAATTAGAGCAATTACTAATAAATTATACGTGTGCTAACTAACAATTTGTCTATCACAGAAGTATGAGGGAAAACTGCCAGACTCCCTGGCTCTGCAATTCTGAGCAGGTCTTTTCTTTCTTTTTTCCTCCTGCTTTTCCAAACCAAAAGCTTTCATTATTCACATTGGTTATGCCATTACCGTGGCTGCTTTGGTCGACTCCAACATTTACAATACAAGTGAGGAATAGTAAGAGGATAGGATATGTACTCTGGAACAGAGGGTCTGACTGCTTAAAATTAAGAAACTAAAAAAAGGCGCTTTTTTGGGTAAATCTAAAAAATAATCATTCCCTCAAAACAAACAAACAACAACAACAATATAAGAAGTGAGTTCCATAGCAGCTTTCCTGAGGTAAGTTCATAGGGGTAATAATGATAAAAGAGGCAGAGGCCAAGTGTGTTTCATTCATAATCACCACTGTGCCTGTTTCTGGGTGAGGCATTTGATGCAATTAAAGGAAGTTAGGTGTTACAAATCCTGCATAGCTATAGGGGAGGAGGTGAGATTAGGTCAATTAAGAAGATACTATCTTTCTTTTTTCTTCCTGTTTGTCTTACTAGGCCTGGTGTGCCATTCCAACATGAAAGGTGTTGGTGCCATTCATTAATTGAGGGCCAGATTTTTCCATCATCTTGATCCTCCCACATGGGACTGCCTTCCTACCGTCTACTTACATTCCCAGCTGGTTTCATTTTATGTGGTTGAGGTCAAAACTTCAGTGGAGGGAGAGGAGGCTGTTAAAACTGTTTGCTTGAGTTCATTCTCATGGATCTCTTATTTGAAATAGAAATTAAAAGTGCCTGGATCTTGGGGGAAGGAGGTCCAATGTCTAGACTAGACAATGAGACAGGATGTACAAAAACATCAACATCAAAACAAACAAAAATCACCTGGCATATTTGAAAGGGCTTTGATACCAATTCTAAATATTCTCTAGCAATGGAAATTTTCTCTGCATAATTTATGTATGATATTCACTGCCCTCCTCCATAGCCAACAAAAATGATGTATCTATTTCTCTACATCCACAATATCTTACCAGTTGTTTTTTTTATGTCTTTTTTTAAACCTGGGATATAAATGATCCCTTTGCTCAGCTTCATATTTTCACATATTTCACATTTATAATTTCAATATTTCTCCCCATGTTTTTTTTTGCCATACAAGCTAGCTGTAGGACTGAATTTCATATCACCCCATCTCTCTGGACAATCATGTGGAAGATTTCTCCCTTGAGAAGCTCTGAATTTGAGAAAATAGAAGTATAATCAACTTTCATTGTTTTCTACTAAGGCAACAAGCATAGTTTAAAACAAAGCCAATCGACCCATGAATTCTAAACACCTTTCTAAATGACTCTGGGTGCTGTTTCAAAATCTGACCTACATAGTTCTTCTGGGCTGCGTGGGAGTTAAGTTTATCTCAGGTCCACATGTTTGTGTGCTGGGTCACACTAAGCCAGCAAACATTCTGCAGCACACTGGGAATTGTAGAGGTCTGAACACTACTGGAGGAATCCACCTATGGGGCGCCAGTCAGGTGGAATAAAGCTGAAGGAAGGCTACCTGGGGTGGGGTGGGGTAGGGTGGTATTGTTGCCCTGAATCTCGGACAGCCCCAAGGTCCTACTGTCTATTCAGACCACATCAGAACCTCTCACTTACTTAGACACTAACAGATACTCCTTCCATACAACCAAGAAATGGAACCAAGATGTTTATTATTATTTTTTTCTCATTTGCTACCGTTTTTGTTTCCTGTATCTTTTGTCTTGTATGTAAGTTTATCTGTTTTGGAAAGGGTAAGGGGAGAGCCCAGATATGGTGGGACAAAGGGTGAACAAATGCAGCAGTGATACTGACTTGACTAGAAACTATATTGAAAATGAACTATACAACTTGGCGGGGAGTAGGGCGGATAGGGAGGGAAAAACTGGGAGAAAGTGAGGGAAAGGAGACACTGTTCTTAAAGAAATGTACTCATCTGACTTATGTAACACCTCTGAATATCACCTTTACAATAACAATAAATTTTAAAAAGTATAGAAGGTAGAAAAGAGTGCCAACGCTCCCATTTCTTTACATTGTAGTAACTCTGTTATTAGTTCTATAGTACTACAGAATGCATCAGAGGATGGATTACTGCTTCTGAGCAACTATACAGTAGTAAAATATTGGTGTTAGAACATATATGCAAAAAACTATGTAAACTGCTTAAGATGAGGGCAGAAAAAAATTAAGAACATATATTATGATTTGTGGATTGAAGGATGCCTTAGAAGATATATTACTTAGCATCTATAATACTAAGCAAGGCTAATTTTCAAGGCAAGGAGCCTACAATGAAGTCCAGGAGACCTGGATTGATGGGGATGATGGTACAGGTACCTAGGTCCCATCTTCCCTTGTCTAGGTTATATCTAATTAAGGGGTACATAAGCGAACAGATTGTGGAGAAAACTATCCTAGGATGGAGAAGCTTCCTCAGTATATTCTACTTCTGCCTTCTGTTCTTTAGATTTTAAAAAGTCCTCTGCTCTCCTCCTCCATATTTTGGCATTGTTCTCTGGCTAATCAGAGTCAGAGGGAAAAATAAATAACCTTTGCATAATACTCCTGCCCTTGTGTTTTGTTCAAAACTCTGTTACCAAGGAAATGATTAAGAACCTCCATTGGAGGTTTTGAAATTAAAATCACTACATTGATCAGAAGTAGGACTTTGTAGTGCTGTTCATCTGATGCACTGTTTCAAAAGAGATTTTCAAGGAATCTCAGCCAAAATTTTCAGATCACCATGTTACAGTTCTGTAGATTGTGGCTATTTATACAGAGAAAATAGTCTCTTTTTGTAAGCTAAGAAGCATTCCTTAAGCTTTTATATATTCAATCATTAAGTTCTTAATAAAAGATATATGTTACATGCAACAGCTAAATCCATACTATTTTCAAATCTTTTTATAGTAGAATATGGTATTTTTATGTTGAATTTTTTGAAATAAACTTTCATGTTTTCCAAATAAGGTTCAAATTATTCCTTTTTCATATTTGGTGCCACGACTAGGGTTTGAACTCAGGGCATGGGTGCTTTCTCTTAGCTTTTTCACTCAAAGCTGATGCTCTACACTTGAGCTATAGCTCCACTTCTGGCTCTTTGCCAGTTAATCAAAGCGAAGCATCCCATGAATTTTTCTGACAAAACTACCTTCCAGCTTTGATGCTCAGATCTCAGCCTTGTGAGTAGCTAGGATTACAGGCACTAAATCAGTGCCCAGGAAAATAAAAATCATTCCTTAATTAATATATCATTTGGGAAAACAGCCTTTGTTGGTATCCAATGTCCTCATCAGGGACATTCTACCAAGCAGAAGCCAAATGCTCTGGGAAACTCACTCGTTCTCTTGGAGAGAGGCAGAATATGAACACAAGGAAGCTGCTCTCTAGGTCTAGCCAAGCAGTATCTATTAGCCCACTGATGTGAAGGGTAGTAGGTTTTTAAGTAGTGGATGAAGGAGGCTAAAAATCAGCATGGTCAAACTCATGATGCACCAGGATAAACCTAAAAGAATCAAGGAAAAGCTAAATACATCAATCTTCTCTAACTAGAACTTCTATCTTATTTTCTCCCTTTGCCATGTCCTATCCCCCATATGCCTGTGCCAATATCTCCTTTAGTTTCTTTTACTCCTTTTGTAGCTGCCTACGATTCTTTTGTGCCTGTCTCTACTATGGTTCCCCAGGGTGATACTCAAAAAAGAACTTCTTCAATCAGATGAGCTTTCCACTGTCTTCCTCCCTTGGGATAACTTTCTCCTACTGGCCCCAGGGAATGACAAAGGGAGGTATTTTTCCTTCTGTATTCACAAAGCTAAGGCACAGTTTCTTAACTTTTGATTTCCTTCTGTTCACAGTGCATTTTTGATGTTATGTCCTTCCTCTACTGGACGAGTCTGGTTGTCCATACTACAACGTGTCCGGTTGTTCTTTGAAGGTGAGATCATCAGTGGAATTTACAGACAAAATCTCTACAACTCAATTACTTTTACTTTGAACCGTGACAGCCCAGACTATGGGATTTTTTTGAGGCTCATTTTTGATTAGTTTCCACGGCTCAGTTGAGCTCTCTTTCTGCAACTCTGTGGCTTGGTCTCCAGTTCCACAACCTCTGCTTTGGGTCGACTGGCTTCCTAACAGAATTACCTGACCCTCTACCAGGGCACTCCGCTGTGAACCAGAGTCCCTTTCTATTTGTATAGGCCTCCTTATCTCTTCCTCCTGCCTCCTGTTCACCCCACAACAGGGGCTGCTGATTAGCTCAGTCTCCTCACCTAGCTAGGTCACTCAGGGTGTCTCCTGTCTCCGGATCTCTGTTCGGGTCAGGGACTGAAATGCACCTAGCTCCTTCAGGAGCTCCATTTTTGGCATCTGCAGTCTCATAGGTGGCCTCTGGCTCCCCACTCCTCTGAGATCCTTGTCCCTAGTCTTGGGCAGAAAGGAGAGCACACCCTTCTGGCGCTCTGTCCACTCACCTGCTGGTGACCCACACCTCCTGCCCAGGAGAGCTGCTCTGAACTGGTTTCCATTTACTAATCCAAAGTTTCTTTCTGGGCCCACCCTCCAAATGCAATTCATAGAAGCCTTAAAGCAAGAAGAAGGTCTGCATATTTGAGCGGTGAAGGCTTCTCTGAGTGTCAGTCGATCTGGCCATACTGGGTGGCAGGGGTTGGCTTATCAGTCTAGGCCAGGTGTTCCCCACCCAGCAGAGCCAGAACATACGTGACGGAACAGAGAGCTCTGCTCTCAGATGTGTTGTGGGGTTCAGGGAAATGGACAGGGGTGTGGTGGGGTCACATAAGGTCATATGGCTGGAGACACTGATGCACGGCACTGTGGCTTTTTCAGAAGGCTCCAAGACATAGCTGTGTTTCCAGCAGTAGATTCTATAATTAATTCGCTTTCCCTTTTAAACAGCTGCCAGAAAACTTATTTGAAGTTGGCCTACGGCACAGAATGAACTTGAATGAATTTTAAAAATAATCTTAATAATTAGTCCATTTTATGTCCTTACTTTTGTCTTCTTCTCATTTACCTTTGATTTACATTTCCTTGTCAGCCACTTCAATCTATTCCTGAGTTAAGGTAGGACATGAATAAACAAACCTATAAAACTAGGTAACTTCTGAGAACTGAAACAGTCTTTCATACATAGTTGCAGTAGCTACTAAATGTTATAGTACACATATTCACGACACAGAAATACCAACTCTAGAAATTTACCCTACAGTCACACTCATCCAAGAAGGAAAATAAAAAGAACATAAATGCCCAGGAATGACTAAACATATCATGTTTATGTAGCCATTCAAGGTCCTAAGATACAGGATGCCTTCAATGTATTCAGTGAAGGACAAAGAAATTTGTGGCTGGGAGTGGAGAGAGTGGCTGTGTGTTGTTTAAGTCTCCTCCCACCCCTATCACAATTATTGGAAAAATTAAGAGGGTCTTGAAGGATGTAGAATACTAATGAAATTGTCATCCCCAGCAGAGATTTTTTTTTTCATAATTCAAGGCAGTTTCAAATAACAAGAGTGAGGAAGCAGAATGGAGGAAGCTGAGGGAGCTACCTTCTCTGAAGTAAGAGAACACAGGCTGCAGAATGAAGCTGTGGGAGAAGCCAAAGGTGAGTGGCTGCCCTTTGAAGAGAAAGGCTTTGGCAAGTGAGGGCTGGGTAATGGGGATTCTGTGATGTTTCTGCAGCATGTGGTGAGTTTTCTTTCACGTTGTCTCCCAAACTCTCAGTAAAAACCTACCTTATTTCCCAGTACTTTTGCAGTTGGGTTTGTTTTGAAGGAAATTTGATAAAGTATTGCATTTTGATTTAAAAGGATAGAGGGTGCACAGAGAGACTGGTCCTATCCAGCCACCAAGATAGACAGGCCTCAGGTAGAACCAGCTTCTTGCATATTGGGAAGACAAGGAGAAAACTGAAAAAGAAAGTAGGAAGGGGAGAGTAAGAATCCACACCAACCCTATGTAAAAGCAATAAACTGGCTTCATACATGTTGGGATTCCTGCGGATGCCAAATGTTGATGCAAAAAATGGGTAAAAAGGTCACAACAGAGAAGATAACTTCAGAATTTAGTACATCAGAGTGGCTACAATTGCACATAGGACAAATAAACGAAGCGTTAACTCTGTTGACCTTCCTCATTCTAGAAACATATGCATTACCTGAAAAAAGACATACAAAAATCCTGTCATCTCATTACAAATACTTTTCACTTTCCCACTTTACTTCTGTGTACCTCCACCCCTTACTGGTACATAGAAGTGGCTACTTCATCTGCCTTCTTCTCTTTGTGCCTGACTCCCCATCCAGATCATGCTTCTATATCTATCCTAAGACCAGCCCAATGAAGATCTAAATGAAGCAGGCTGCTTGGTTGGGCTTTGGTGGGGGGCCCAAATCCCTGGAAAATTACCCAAGCTATTGTGGACACATATTTTTTTTCTAGGGAGAAGGCTCCGATTCAATTACTGTGATGACTCTCCAAATGTCAACAACCTTCCACTAAAAAGCTTAATGTAGAAAGAAGTCTCCTAGAAAGAACTTCATTGTAGAAAGCTATCATATTTAGATCCTCATAGACATACATCTAAAGATTGCATGTGAAATAGCCTTTAATTTAATATGTTTTTGCCGTGGCCCCATCAGCCTATTGATGCTTCAAAACAGTGCAGTTACTCTGAGGAGCATTTCTTTAGGTTATTGACCCTACTTGTTAGCTTTTTTCCCCATAAGACGTGGACCACGTGTTTTTGTGCTTTTGTATTTCTAAGTCTTAGCACAGACCTTGACAAACAGCTGGTATTTTATAAATAATAAAAGGACACAGCAACTGAGTATTCAGAATACACCAGACATACAGGTGTTTATGAACATGATCCTGTTTTACAGAGGAGGAAAAGAACGTCTTAAATGTAGACCCACGTTTAGAAGACTTTAGAGTTTATATGCCTATCATTCTGTGAATTTGGTTGAATGAATGAGATGTAGGTGATGGCATTCATACTTTCAATCATGTGGGTAAAGAAACTAGGAATCAGTATGAGGAAGGGCATTGTTTCAGAAACCCAGGTTATTTGACTTTCAGTTACATATGCTTTTTCCTTATCTTTTCCACCTTTATTCCTTACTAAAAATTAAAGGGAAGTCTGGTATACGAAGCTGAATTAAGCTGAGCTCATTTCATTCATCTCTGATTCTAGGACTTGTACGTAAGACTCTTTTATCAGTGGATAATTGATAGGGAGATTGTCACCAGAGACATCTGTACAAAAGCAAATTTTTCCTCTTTAGGGCGCCTTTTCTTGTTGAAGGACTCAGACTCAAATGCTACAAAGCTAGGTGGTAATGGAAGTGATACATATAGGCTGAGCAGAAACTGATGTCTAGAAGGGGAGCTCTCTTCTACCTGGGAGGAATTATCAGTTGTTCTTGGTTTTACCACATCATCATCACTTGAGAATCCAGGCCCAGGAAGACCAGATCTTCAGAAGTAAGAGAAACAAGAAACATAGATTGGACAAGGAATCCCTTGAATTCCAGATGTTGACAACTCACTCAAATATATATTTGGTCCGGTCGTGGGGCCCGAACTCTGGGCCTGGGCGCTGTCCCTCAGCTCTTCAGCTCAAGGCTAGCGCTCTACCACTTGAGCCACAGCGCCACTTCCGGCTTTTTTCTTTTTGCTTATGTGGTGCTGAGGAATCGAACTCAGGGCCTCAGGCATGCAAGGCAAGCGCTCTACCACTGAGCCACCTTCCCAGCCCTCAAATATATATTTTAAACAGCATACATCATCTATGGCAGAGTCGGCATATACCCCACCAGTTTACGAAATGGGTTTCATCTGGGATCACCCAGGGCCACTTTTGCCCCATCTGGAGATTAAAGGAGTGGAAGAAAGGTGAAATTAATTTCAGTTTTGCTGCTTGTCAGCATCCTCAGCCAAAGTTTTGGTGAGAAATATGGTTGAAAGACAGGCTAATGTTGTTTGTAGACTATCTTTGGACACAAAATATATTGTTAATGGTTTCAGACTCAAAGTCAAGAGTAGGTAGTAACAGCTGTAATGACTTTCTCCTGTAAGTTACCAGTCAAGCTTTCTTCTGCACAAGGAATTGGCCTGGTGTGCACTGACACATGACTTCAGCATTTTTCAGGCTGATTGTTGGAGTGCAGCACTTTGCTGAATTTGCAAAAAAAAACCCCCACAACCCACTGCGTGTCTTCTTACAGTGCATGCACTTTAAGGGACAGCAAATCAGCCTCTAGCAGTGAACAATGGCTGCTTGCAGGGCACCTCTGAATAGTCAACATCCTATGAAGAAGGAAAGCTTACAAGAAGAACGGAATCTCTCCTAGCAGAGGCCTTTACTCCTACTTTTGCTCAAGCCAGGTAGTACAAATCACCAATCAGATTTGCATCCATTCTGGGATGTACTACTCGGATCCACAGGCCTAACCCTTGGACAGTCCAATCTCTGAGGTTTTGAAGGAGGAAATCATGCAAAAGCATAACTTAGCAAGATGAGACTTCTGAAACCTTTAAGAATGAGTTTCTGTTGGAGATCTAAGGACTGTATTTGGAGAAAGCTTCCTTGAGTCTACTTTCTTTAAATACATTAGTGAAAATATATGCAGAATATTAATGGACTTGGCAGGGTTTGAGGGAAATAACAGTTTCTCTTCAAACTAGAGGTGTTATGTACATGTTTAGTGCAGAAGGATTTCTGTTTGTGCATGCACAAAATTTCCCTCTTACCATACAACACTAGCAAATTGAGAATATTCCTACCTTTTTTCTTTTTTTCTTTTTCTTTCTTTTTTTTGGGGGGGGTACGGTTGTGGGGCCTGAACTCTGGGCCTGGGCCCTGTACCTCAGCTCTTCAGCTCAAGGCTAGTACTTTACCACTTGAGCCACAGCGCCACTTCTGGCTTTTTTCTTTTTGCTTATGTGGTACTGAGGAATTGAACCCAGGGCCTCATGCATGCAAGGTAAGCTCTCTACCACTGAGACACCCTCCCAGCCCAACCTACCTTTTTTCTTTAAACAAAAAAGTATCCCATCATATACAAAGCCAACAAAGTATGGAAGTGTGGACAATATGAAATAGTATGTTTGGAGTGAAGTGTGGCTCTTCAAAGGCTGCTGGCCATGTCAGGAAAATACATTAATTGACTCCTATGCTTTTTAGATCCCTATACTAGAGTATTCTCAAAGTTTTTGGTGAAACCTCTAAATCTGTTTCCAAATAGCACTTTCTACTTTTGTTAACATCTTCCTTTCCTTTTATGTTAATTTGGTATATTGTGTTTTTCCAAGTTTTAGGTTACCTTAGACTTTTTAATGCCCAGTTTCAATAAGGATAACTAAGCAATAAGGATAACTAAGCAACTGTGAAAGCTGGTTCTGTTATGTAAATGCTTTCATTTTGAAGGGTCAACAATTGCTAACCCCTATTTCCGTATGTCCCTTCCTGCAAAAAAAAATTGTGTCCAATCTTTCTCTCTTTTTTTTTTCTTGGCAATACCTTGTGTTTGGTAGACAAGCATTCTGCCATTTAAGCCATGTCCACAGCTCTTTTGCTTTATGTTATTTGTTCAGATAGTCTTGCATTTTGGGGACTCACTTGAATTATCTCCCAGATCTCTGCTTCTCACTAGAATAACAAGCATGCACTGCTATCCAGACCCTAACTTTTCCTTTTCTATTCTATTTTTTCAAGGCTTAACATATAAGAACCTATGTATTAAGAGAGGCCAAGTAAGAATTGGTTCTCATAAGGATTAAGCAATATAACAAACAAGTTTTTTTTTTCCTTTCTTGCAAACAAATGTGGTCTTTAAATTGGAAATGTAATTACTCCTTAAATTACTCTTTCACCATTTAATTCACAGGCTTTTGCTTCTTGCACTGAGGGGAGCTGAATAAATGTATATTTTTCTGCATAAGAAGCACACATATACTCAAGAACTAAAGGCTGGATATGATTTGAAGTTAGTTTACATTTTATTTTCAGGCAAATCAATAATGACAAGTTAAACATGATTTATGTATATATTGTTTATAAATTGAGATATGTGATTTATATACTATACAATTCACTTTCTTAAATTTTAGTATATTCATAAGGTTCCACAACGACCACAGTTATCAATTTTAACCATTTTCATCACTCCAAAGAGAAACTCCATATCCATCAGCAGGCTTCCTCACTCATTTGTTTCCCAGTTTCTGACAAGCATTAAGCTACTTCTGTCTCTACAAATTTTCTTATTCTGGACATTTCACATTAAGGATATTTTTTTTCCTGGTTGACATTACGTGTTCAAGTTTCAGCCATGTTCATATATTTAAGTAGACACAAAGCACATTGTCTGAAAGTTCCCTAAGTGTCTGGGCCTCATGGTTCTTGGTCTTAACATGCTCTCAATTTCTTTCAACAGCTTGCATCACACTTTGATGCATTTGGGATGTGGAGAAAGTCTTGTTGTTTCTTACTTTTTGAATCTTTTTTTTTTTTTGGATAGTACTGAGGATTGAACCCAAGGATCCATGCTTGGCTGGCTAGGCAGGCACTTTACCACTTGGATTAGTTTTGAGGTAGGGTCTCACTTTTATGCCCAGGCCAATACTTTTCAATTTTCATTTCTCCCATTTATGCTTCCTCTTCTTGCTGGAGATGATAGGCATCATGCCCAACTGTTGGCTGAGATGGAGTTTCACTTACACTTTTGCGTGGACTGACCTGGAATTGTGATTGGCCCCTGTCCAAACCAAAACCAAACAACAACAAAAACCTTCTGCCTTTCAAGTAGCCGGGATTTCAGACAGCATCTGACTCTCCTCTGAAAATTTTCTTGCCAGTGGGTATCTCCATCCTAAGTTGAATTAACTCAGACTTAACGTGGATAAAATAACAACATATTTCCTCTCCAAATACAACCCACCTCTTCAATTACTCACCTTTATTAAAGACAAAAACTATCTGCCCAATCTAACTTTAAAACCTAGTCATGTTTTTCATTCAAGACTCAGCCACTCATTACTGTGCTGAAATAGTTTTTTAGTCTGCCTCTACAGCTTCTCTCTCTGTCCCTCACTCTATGCCCAGCGATTCTCCTTGGCCGGGTCTCACTGCATGGCTGCACATCTCCTCCCACTCCTATCTGCTCTTTCCCAAGGCAGGGGATGAACTGCAGTAAATGGCTCTGTCTTGAGAGCAGGGATGGAAAGGAACAACAGGGCAGCTGGGATAGACCCACTTAGGCTTTTAAATCACTGACAGTAAGCAGTTGTCCTATCAATCCTAAAAGGATAAGAGACTGGCAATGCAGCTTTTTTCCCCCTGTGGCCTGGGCCCTACCTGCAGAGGTAAGGACTCAGCTCCAGACTCTGCCTTTTTCAACTGTATGTACCAGGGTCTCCCCGACCACCAAAGTAGCATGATACAGCAGGACAGGCAAGGGCTCCTGAATGTCAAATGTGGGTTCCCCAAAGATTAGATATGGCACAAGGGGCACGTTAATTCTGTGTCTTCAGTTTCACCAATTGTGTCATTAGGTAAATAAGTACAAAGTAGAGAGTCTGACACCTACAAGGCTGAGATGAGGGTGGAGTGGAGGGTAAAGACACTTTGTTCTGAGTTCTCTTTGTCATACCACTGACAGAATTTGGTGATAACCTGAACTTTGCTATCTGGTAAGTGGCCCAGCTGGAAACCTGACAATGAATCCCTACACAGGCACAGAACCATGTCTCAATTCTGTTTGACTGTTTCATCTCTTCAAAGGTAGGTATAGGCTGGGCATAGTGCCACATACCTTTACCCAGCTACCCAGCTATGTGGGAAGTGGAAGTAAAATGACTGTATTCGAGACTGGCTCTGGACAAAAGCATGAGACTCTACCTGGAAAACTGAAAAAAAGGTCTTAGGGTATACCTCAAGTGGTAGTGTGCCTGCCTAATTAAGCAAGGGGCCCTGAGTTCAATCCCTAGTACCATCACCCTCTCCACCCCAACACACAGACACACAGACACACACAGACACAGACACACACAGACACAGACACAGACACACACACACACACACACACACACACACACACACACCAGCAGCAGCAGCACTGGAAATCTATATTCCTTTATCCTTCTTTTTTCTCCAGCTTCCTTGGTCTTTTTCATATTGAAACAGTATTGTTTATAATTTTTGAAGTATAACTTTCTTTGAGAATGGCAGTATGCTGCCCCTAAGGACAGTAGCTCTAGAATGGGCCAAGTGGAATGGTGGCAGAAGGTTGAAAAAGACTTCTGGTGATACTCTATATTCAGAAAAGAAAGACCACAGTAAAACAGCCCAGTGTCGAGGTGCTTAAGAAGTTAACAGAACAGGGCACCTTCCACGCCAGGCTAGGGGAATGTGGGCCGGAGTAAGGGAAGCCAAGCAGGTGATGTCCAATGCAAGGAGCAGAACCTGGAGAAAGAGTGCTAGAGGCAGAGTCCTGAAATCTGGTAGAGGTCAAGAGGAAGTCAGTGGGAAAACACAGCTCCAGGCCTTATGGGAGCAATACCAGAGCCCAGCCTAGGCCTCAAGTAGAAACAGAAAGAACTGACCCATTTGGGCTGCAGGGCAGGGCCTCTGAGAGCCAGCCATGCTTCTTCAACATTCTTGGCCATGGATCTCTTTTAGGATCTGAGAACTACTACAGAGCCACACCCTAAGAAAATGCACTGAGGTTTACATAATTCTACTTTTCACTTCCGGGATTCACAGGTTCTGCAAAGCCAAGGCACAGACCCAAGGTTATGAACTCCAGGTCTAGAGGATGTTCCTGTGGCCTGAAAGAAGAGGAGGGATAACAGGAAATATCTGAAGGATTGTTTAATCCTTTAAACCTCTGGCAAACTAAGTGGGATAATTTGAGGCCTGCTCAGAAACCCATCTGAATAATAGATACTTTGCAGCAAAGATTAGACACTCCAGCTGACTGTGTTGGTTCTGACTCCAGGGGGAAGGGAGGGAAACTGGGAGGTCTCAGAGGCAGTCCTGAACAAAATGAATAGGAAATACCAGAAAACCAAAGGCGGGGTGGGGTGTTTGATAAGAAAACTAATTCCCATTCATTGTGGTGGTGAAAATTAGTTCAGATCAATGGTTGATTACTCTAGACCATGGGTCTTTGCTTTAGGAAACTCTTTGCTTTTGTAGGATGCATCTCATATAAATTAAGGCTCATGGTATTTGAAGTAAAAGATAACACACACACACACACAGATGTGAATATAGATGTAGGTGTAAACATGGATATAGCCTGTGCTTATATTGAAATAATGTCTTTTCCCACATTTATACTCAGACCCTCTATCTTTTTATGTAGATATTTAATTAAAGCACAGTCTGATTTTTTTAAAGATGCATCTTGGGAGGCTTGGGGGTGGGTTAGAGCATTATGAGCTATTAGTGAATATGTAATGGGTTTAATTTGCTGTTTTTGAATTAATAAGTCATGGCAGTTTTTCTATATGGACAAATTTTTAGGGGTGGCTGATAGGCTCTGGTTCTGAAAATACACGGCGGATTTTGATTCTTAAATACACTTCTGTTGGAAAACTGACCTGGGGAGCATTTTTCATTCATGACTCAATTTGGCCCCCGGGAATATAACATGCAAGGGACACAGTGAGGTAGATCAATTGTGCAAGGAAACTTAGCTTCTCACAAAGGAGATAGTTGAAATTATTAGCAGAACATGCCCTGCATGAGTCCTCTGCAAGCAGATCTAATATAATAGTACAGCATTTATAGAAATATGCTCTCATTGTCAAATGTTCCCCAAGGATATGTACAGTATAATGTAACATATGCAAAAGAAAAAGCACAGAATTAGGAACTAGAAGACCTGGAGATTGTAACAGGCTTGAAACTAATGCATATGACCTCAGGCAAGTTATTAAACATTTCAGACAGAGCTCAAAATGTTCTACCAATAAGATAACATTAAATATGCCTGTCACCACCCTATCCTATACATGGCATCAAATATGAACAGCAAATGAAATATCAGAAATTATAACATTCAAAATCTCTAAAGTATCATACAGAGTTAAGTCATTATTATACAATGCTAAAGAAATTTAGAAACTTAAATATATTTAAAATATTTGTGTGCCTAATTTAGACAAAGCATTACTTTAGGTTGTAAAGTACATGACAAAATAAGTTCTTCAAAGATTGTTATTTATTTATCTCTGGTCATAGAAGAAATGGAAGTCAAACAAAATTGAGATTCCACCTCACCCCAGTTAGAATTGTCATTATCAAGAAAACTAATAACAAATGCTGGCATGGGTGTAGCTAAAAGGGAACTCTATTACACTGTTGGTGGGAATGTAAACTTGTTCAACCACTCTGGAAAGCAGTATGCAGGTTCCTCAAAAGACTAAACATAGAGCTTCCCTATGACCCAGAAACTCCACTCCTCGGTATTTATCCAATAGAAACAAAATACGGCCACCCTAAAGCTACCAACACAACCATATTCACTGCATCATTACCATAGCTAAAATATGGAATCATGGAAACTAAAGGTTATTTTCCTTTGTTGCTGTTTTTGTTTTTTTCCTTTTGTCTTGTTTGTTTGTTTATCTATTGTTGGGGGGAACACAGAAATGGAGGGACAAAGGGTGAACAAATGCAGCAGTGGCACTCACTAGACTCCATGTTGAAAATGATCTATATAACTTGTAGGTGGGGATGGGAGGAAAAACTGAGAGAGCAAGGGAAGGGTGACATGTTCAAAAAGAAATGTACTCATTACCTGACTTATATAACTGTAACCCTTCTGTATATCACCTTTACAATAACTATAAAATGCATTAAAAAGATTGTTATTTATTTTATAATTAAACTCACAATAGAAAGACTAAAAAATACTTCAATTTGAATGGCTTTATATGAAAACAAGTAGGAAGATACATATCTCTGTTTAGATAGGGTCTAAGCAGATAAAATGAATATATGAAAAATGTGAAATCAGTACAATGTTGTAGATACCTAGGAATTGAGACTGGCAAACCTGTATACAGTAAACGAAAGCAAATAAATTTGAACAAGTAAGTGTGGTACCTTGTTTTTTAAGCATCGATAAAGGACTACTGACTTGCTTGTGTTTAGAAGTGTACTCACATGAAAATTAGGTTCTTTTTAACAAATGAATTTTAGTTTCTAGTAGAAGACAATGGGAATGAGTATGAGCATTTTTCTCCCTAACATCTTGAGATGTTACTAAATGGGAAAGGATTTAACAATAAAGAATCTTGGAGAAGAGTCAAAAGGAAAGAAAAAAGAGTTCAAATGTTTTGGAGGTCAGAAAGGGAACGTTGATGAGAGATAACGTGATTAGTTTTATGTGTCAACTTGACTGGGCTATAGTATCCAGTTGTTTGGTCCAATACCAAATGTACTCTAGATATTTCTGTGAATGTCTCTGTAATTAATATTTATAATCACATGACCTTGAGTCAACCAGATTAGCTTCAAAAGCTTTGGTGGGTGCTATCCAATCAGATGAGGCTATTAAGAACAGGAGAAGGAATTTTGTCTTAAGACTATATTAAAGAAAATAGGGAGTTACTAATCAGCAGGCAAAAAGTTTCAATAAAAATGAATATTGAAAGTACCCTTTTGTAAAGTTTATTTCTTGGTAATCACTTTTGTCTTCTGTGACATGATGTAGTATTAGTTTTTCCTGAATTAACTTCTATGGTATATTTTAGTGCCTGGGGCAGATTGTAAGTAACCCATGGCAGTATTAAAGTTCTTGCTGAAAAAAAACAGAAAGAAAATACCCTAGGTACCTGCAGTACAATATTGTAACTATAGTTAATAGCAATGTAAGTATATGTAAACATTTGCTAAGCAGGTAGGTCTCATGTTGTGTTCTTAGCACACTACACATAATAATGAAATGACACAGAAATCCCATTGAGTTTAAGCTGGCTGGTCTGCTATATGGTTTGGGGATTCAAGATTACAACATCAACTCTTTTTTTTTTAATTTATTTTTTATTGTGAAAATACTGTACAGAGGGGTTACAATTACATGGGCAAGATAATGAGTACATTTCTTATCAAGCATTGT
>NW_012267243.1:11611234-11648856 GCF_000151885.1 Dipodomys ordii | reverse complement strand
TCCTTCCTTCCTTCCTTCCCTCCCCCCTCCATCCTTCCCTCCTGTCCTTCCTTCCTTCCTTCCCTCCCTCCCTACTTCCTTCCTTCCTTCCTTCCTTCCTCTCTGTTTTTCTCTCTTTCTTTCTCTCTCTTTTCCTTTTTTTGTATTCATATTGGGGCTTGAAATCAGAGACTTTTGTTCTTGCCTGGCTTTTTTATTTAAGGCTGGAGCTCTACCACTTGAGCCACAGCTCCACTTCCAACCATGGGTTTAAATTACAATCATTTCTGTGTTATTTTAATTGTTATATTATGCATGAATAGGTATCACCAAAACATAAAAGGGAAAAAAGAAAAAAAATGTCTTCAAAAACATGCTCTGGGGGATGAAAGAAAATATTTTTATTTTTTTATTTTTTGCTGGTCCTAGAGCTTGAACTCTGAGCCTGGGCACTGTCCCTGAGCTTTTTTTGCTCACAGCTAGTATTCTATCACTTGGAACCACAGCTCTGCTTCAGGTTTTTGGTGGTTAATTGGAGATAAAAGTCTCATGGACTTCCCTGCTGGATTGGCTTTAAACTTTGATCTTTAGGTCTCAGCCTTATGAATAGCTAGGATTACAGGTGTGTCACCAGTGCCTGGCTCAAAGCAAAGTTTTTTGAAGAAGAAATTTAATTAACAGTGCTCAGCTGAAAGGAAAGATTTTAAAAAAGTTAATAACTTAGCTGAACTCTCTCTCCTTGCAATGATATGGATCTCATCACTGTACGAAAACCAGTGCATTGGAAATTTAAAAGCAAAAATGTACTGGGCTGGGATGTAGCTCAGTGGCAAAGTGCTTGCCTAGCAAATGCAATGTCCTGGGTTTGATCCCCAGTATAAAAAAGAAAAGACAAAAAAAAGTACCAACAACCTGTGGAGCCAGGGCACAGATTCATCACCATACTGTCTCCTTTGGCTGAGGAGTAAGGCTCATGGAGTGTTCAGCACTTACATGATCTAGCAAACCACAGTTGTAACACATGTACAGAAGGGAACCTTTCACTGATTGTAGCAATGTGAATGTATTAATTACAATGCTTTTTAAAAGCACAGCGGTGATCATTATGAGCAGCGTCTTATCGTGTTATGCTTGGATCCTTGATGTCTCCTGCAGTCATATCAACCTGCCTTTATTAAGAATGAAACAGCAGCACACTAGCTTCTTTCAGCACCATGTTTCGCCTCCCTGCATCCATTATCACTGCATACTTTTCCTTGGCAAGTGTATTTCCTGGCTTGATAAAAATAAATGTCTGGCTCTGTGAAGTCTCCATATGCCTAGTGAAAGGGCTCAAAGATATTTCCATTCCCTGGTTGCCTTTCTGAATTGACCTGCGGGGCCTGCCAATTGGGTCTGTTTCAGACCACGTGAAATACACAAAGTTGAACAATTCACTTGGGCTACAAATGCTAGCAGTCTGGGAAAACAATTTATTGGATGATAAAAGGAAAAGGCATCCTGTGGATTTAGTTAATGCGGAATGAACAGTTACAAAACTGCTAGGTGCCCCCAGGGTTTCAATACAATCAAAACCTGTGATTGTTCCCCCTCCCCCCCCAGCTTTGCTTGCTCTCACATTCTGACAGCTCAGCTCTAAAAAGTTCACCTGTAGTCGGATATGGAGCTGGAAACAAACTCTATTCTTCTACTCCAAAGTGACATTCATAAGAAGAATGTCAAATCACCTAGCAGCACAAGCACCTGCTTAGTGATGCCACAGACTCCTCCCATGACACCTTGCAAAAGTAAAGCCCAGGGAAGGTGCTTTGGAGCACTGTGACTGATAGGAGGTATCTGAATAGACTTCCTTCTGAGGAAAACCATTTTTTCCTGCTTTTTCCTTGTTTCCTTTCTATTCTGCTAAAGTGGAGTTGTGAGTGAAATATAGAAACTCTACTGGGTTTTATGTTCTTGGCTGAACAAAGTTTCCCTTAGTCAGGATCTTCAAGCTAATGCCTGTGTAAGCGCTGCATGATACCAACTCCTGGAGGAACTCCCTGGATTTCCAGGTCAGAATGCTAATATGGTTACCATAGAACTCTGAAGGTTACCCAAGGGATATTGAAGTCCAGAAGTCACAGATTCTTTTTTCTTCCAATCCATCAGATTGGATTCTAAAGCAGATCACCAAGATCCACAGCAGACTACAGGAAGATGACATTTTTCAATCCAAATAGCATTGGAGAAGGTTCCTCTTTTTCAGTACAAAGATGCTGACAGACACATTCTTCTTGAATTAGGACCAAAGTTCTAAGGCCAGGTGTAGAAGCCAAGTCAATAATGTCCTGTTTCAACCATGCAAAACCTACATGGTAAGAAGCCTTCAAGCAAAGTGTCTCCAGTGCTCAGCGTCTGAAAACACTTAGATGAGAAACCACAAAGAAATACGCTATTGTGTAATTGAAATTCTGAATAAAATATGAAAACCTCTCCACGTAAAGAAATGCTTGTTAGGTTCCGAATACAAAACACTCTCAGATTCCATCAATACCACAACACGGGTGATCACCTGACGAGCCTGGGAAATCACTATATGGTCCAGTGGATTTTCTGAGCTTATCTAAAAAGCTGTTTTAATCTCCCCTGTATATCAGTGCATTCTGGCCAAGCACCCAAATACTCACTTTAATCAATTTCAGCCAGGGGGAAAAAGGTTCTGTATATGAGGCTTAACCCACTGAGATACTGAGATGGGCTTCATATCCCTGTTCTATCTCTCTCTCTCTCCCTCTCAAAAGCACCTGCAGCTGAAGCAGAACAACCCTACTGAAACCTTTAAAAGGCTTTCAATCTACCTAAAACATGTAATCCTATTAAAATGATCTAAAATGAAGTAGATGTCACCTTAATTCTTCACCTTAACATTTCCATCAATATAATAAAATTGCAAAATGCTTTGGCTGCTTTAGTTATTTCCTGTCTAAGGGTTGAAGGCATGCATGGTTCAAGTGGTGGAGCACTAGCCATGAACAAGCAATCTAAGTGAATACAAGGTTTTGAGTTAAAACCCCAGTAGAGGGGGAAAAAATAAAGAACTGAATATAGCTGTCAATGGTGGCCTACACCTAACAGTGGCTTAACCTTAAAAACAGGTAGGAGGATCGTTAGTTCAAGACAGACCATACCATGTCTCAAAACAAAATTGAAAAAAACAAATGGTTGCAGGCACAACTAACTGGTAGAGCTCTGGATTCAATCCTCAGCACCATGGGGGAGGGGAAGAGCTCAACATTTGTCCTCTCTCCAGTGATCTCATTCCTCAGTGTGTAGTGTGTAGATATAAGAAATAAAAACATATTTTCACACAAAACACAACATGAATGTTTACAGTGGCTTTATTCATGGCGACTCAAATCTGGAAGCAATCTAAATGTTGTTAGCTGTTGACTGGATAAAGTATACAACCACAGAATGGGTACCAGTCAGCATTATAAAGCATGTAACTACTAATGACATAGTAATAGAGACCATCACAAATGTGAATTGCTTTGGGGCTCAAGGCCAGTGCATATAAGATCTATCTATCTATATGCCAATACTGGAGTTTGAACTCAAGGCCTCGGTGCAGTCCCTTAGTTTTTTCACTTAAGGCTGCCCCTTTACCACTTGAGCAGCAGCTCCACATCCAGCTCTTTGGTAGGTAATTGGAGATAAGAGTCTCATGGACTTTCCTATATGGGCTGGCTTCAAACTGTGATACTCAGATCTCATCCTGAGTGGCTAAGATTATAAGAGTGAGCCATTGGATATCACTTAAAACACTAAAATGTAACTCAAACTACACGGCACTGGACAGTATCAAGCCTTTTCTTCATGAAGGCTTATGACATTGTAGGCAAGAAATGATTTCAGAGAATTTAAGCCTACCCTTTGTATTTGCCACGATGGATCAAATTAATCTTTATTATTCTGACTCTACCTAACACAGAGAAAAAAGACTTGCCTAATTCAGTGATATTCTCATAGATTGCTTCTATAGAATAATTTTTGGCAGAAAAAACTCAAGCCCTACACATTTAAAGGTTTCTGTTTAATTTTCCAATGGATGCCAAGATTATAATATAGCATCTTCAAGTTGAATAGCTGTGACTTGACACTAAGCTTTATTTTCCCCTATCCTTTTCCTAATAAATAAATCAGTCAAACATTTATTGAAAATCCACTATTTAGAAATAAATAGGCAGACAGAATGAGCGACACTGAGACTCAGTCTTTTGGCAACTACTAGAGCTACTCAGATATCTCCAAGGCTGACTGTGATGAATGACAACAGAGGTATACATAATCTGTGAAGGCACCAAGAAGGAGGGTTAGCTAAAACAACCTTGGAAGGTAAGATGTAAGCTGAGTCTTTAAAGGATAAGATGTGATATTTCAGACATTCCATAGTAAAAGACTAATTACTTTGAGTTCAGATTTATTTGATTTGTTATCTGTTGGTAGGGTCCAGCCAGAAAGCCACAGATAGTTAATTTGTGGGGGGAGGTTGGGGGGGGGCAAACCCATTGTCTTCAGATCTCAGGCCTCCCCATTCTCCATGAATCTCAATGGCCCTAAAATTACCAGGGAAAGGAAGCCCTAGGGATGAGAAAACAAATAGTTCTGAACATTGCAGCGTGGTCAAAATGCCTGCAGAATAGAACCAAGCATCTGACTTTGTAATTAAGAAATCATTAAGCCAATTTGGTAGTAAAAATTGTAGCAGACAGTGGGCAAGGAATCTTCATGCTAGTTGCCTAGTGAGTCACACGTACTTCCTTTATATATTTGAATCACTCATCTTGTCTACTGAGGCATTCCAGCAGGGACCCTGGCTACTGTTAGAGGGTTATGGAAAGCTAAGCAAAGAAAAGCAAGGGAGGGAGAGAGAGCACATGGTAGTACACCTGAAGAAATGGGAACCCTTGCCATCATCACTGGAATGATGATAGCAGGATCTTTTATCTCCTTAGGGGATAGGCACTGTTTTATCCCTTTAAGGGAATGTACTATATTATTACTAACAAAAAACTAGAAGTCACTACATGTTCAGCAAGAGAGAACCGCCTAAATCAAAATCAATTGTTAGCCAGCTATCAGTGGCTCACAGCTGAAATCCTAGCTACTCAAGAGGCTGAGATCTGAGGATGGTGGTTTGAAGCCAGCACAGTCAGGAAAGTATCTGAGACTCATTTCTAATTAATCAGCAAAAGGCCAGAAGTGGAGTTGTTGCTCAAGTGAGGAAACACGAGCCTTGAATGAATAAGCTAAGGGGAAGTGCCCAGGTTCTGAGTTCAAGCCCTAGTATCAGCATACACAGACACACACACAGACACACACACACACAGACACACACACACACACACACACACACACCAATTGTTTATATAATGGTTTATAACAGAGCCACTAAAAAAAAAATAAGAGGGGCAGGGAAAAACTAGAAGAAAATGAAGGAGAAATGACACTGTTCAAAAAGAAATATACCTGACTTATATAACTGTAACTTAAAAAAAATCTCTAGGACAAGTTATTTAAAATAACACAGTACTGAAGACATGATATAGGAGGACATCTAAAAGTCATTAACATTGGTTAAATCTGGGGAGTGTAAAACAAGGATAGATGAAAGAGGAAATTTTACTGTTCAATTTATACCCTTCTGTAATGGTTTATTATTATTTTTAATAAAAATCCCACAGCATTTCTTGTTATCTGGCAATAACATAGGGTAATCAAAACAATATGAGCAAATGTTTTAGAGCTATACTCTCAACAAAGGGCAACTATAAAAAACACCCTTGTATTGCCTTCTTAACAATTTCTCACTTCATTGAGTATTTCTAGTTGGAGACATGATAGAGTAATGTTATCTTTGTTGTTTTCTTGGCTTTGGTTTAGAATGAATCTCTTCTGCATCACCTGATATGAGGTTCCTGTACTTATCAACCAGTAATACAGTCATCTCTCTGCATATCTCCCTGCTGATAGAACCACACCTGCATCTATGATGGATTTACAAATATCTAACAATGAAGTTGATGAGATCACCTTCTACAGTCTTTTGGCTCTGGCAACAGTGTACCAATGAAGACTATGTTGCTTGGGTTTATATAAAGATATTTGAACAGATAATGATGGATGATAATCACTTTACATATGAAAGAGTATTTATAGCGCTTTCTAGGTCTAACAAAATATAGCATGACCATCAGTGAATGATATTGTAAAAGGGCCCCAAATGATTGAAGTCATACTTTACAGCTATTTAATATATAGTTCATGAGTATGTTTTTTCCAGTCTTGAGCAGCTAACAACAGCATACAACACCAAGTTTAGACAAAGAAAAAGGAAACAAATACGATGCATGTTTTGAATGCATGTAAAAGGCAGGCAGGCAGGCAGAGAAGACTTCCTGGTAGAGCTGAGGATGAGGCTTAGATTATGGAAACAGAAAACACACAAAAGGAAGCATAATGAGAAGACAAAAGAGAAACATGGTAAATCTTTATTTGACAAGAAGAGGGAGACAATGTGGTAAGAGTTCACTCAGAAGGGGTGTGCACTACTACCTACAGGAAGCTGACTTCATTGAGCTCTTGGCTTGCTCCAGATACCCTTGGTACTGGCATGCTGGGAGCCACTGAGCCAGAAAGGAATTCTGAGGCTGAAAAACTGGATGGCTCAGTAAAAACTGGATGGCTCAGGGTTAAATAGTGTGGAGCAAGATCAAATTGGTGACAGACTTTGAAGTGTATGAACACTACCTTGAGCCAGAAAAGAGATATCAATAGTGGCAAACTGAAGCAGTCCCCAAGATTAGGTGTTCATTGGGTGATGTCAGTTGATATTTTTTCTTTCTTTCCTCCTTTCTTTCTTTCTTTCTTTCTTTCTTCCTTCCTTCCTTCCTTCCTTTCTTTCTGTGAGAAGTGAGACTTGCTATGTAGCCTTGGCTGGATTCTAACTCAATATCTTTTAGCCTCAGCCTCCTGAGTTCTAGGATTACTGGTATATACAACTATGCCCCAGCTCTAGATTTTTAAAATTATCTTTAAGCAGTTGTACACAGGTGTTATCAATTCAACAAGATTTATGAAAAAAGATAGAAAGACAGGGCAGATAACTTATTCCCTGAGTTTGGGAATTAAGTCATGTATCCTTCCCAGTGAGTTGATCAGAGTATCTGGGAATCTGCTGACATGATCCTGAGAAATGTTCTAGAGATCTTGATTCCTATCAGTCTGGTCTCTGTGGATATGATTCTAAATACACCGATGTTTACCTTTTCTCAGTTCTGTTTCCCATCCCATAAGTGCTAGAAGAAAGTATCCCCAGATCTAAGAATTGCAATTCCTCTCAGTCATAATGCAGATGTCTTTTCACTAAAGACTTCAAAGACTGAAACAATGTGTACCAAGATTCATGAACTAGACTTCATAATGAGAAAACACTAAGGATTTACCATCCCTTCTCCATGCATTCCTGAATGTGCATGTTCAAACAAATTTTACCTCTTAGAGGTAAAATCTTTAACACATATTTGCAATAATATTAAATAATAATATTTAATATCAGAACAATCTTCTTGAGAAACAGTCTTCTTGTTACAAGTGGAAGAATGAAAAGAAACAGATTAAGAAGTTCCACCTAATCAATATGCTTCATATTTCTCAGCATCACTGCTATCCCAAGGTAGAAGGGTCCTAAGAGAAGTCTGTCCTGTAGACTCACTACTGGTTTTTTTTTAATAGCAGATAGCAGAATAAACTATTCAGCTTATCCTTCTAAATTCCAGCTTACCCAACTTGACTGGTTATTTTTTTATATAAGGTTATTTTCAAGTTGCTCTCTTCCTTCTCTCTTGAGAAATTATGTTAGGTCAGCAATAATTCTTTGTCCATTTGATATATCTAGCTGACTTAGGCTTGACTGCTACCACTCCTGGGGAATTAAATATTGGTACCATGATATCAATATTGCAAAGAAACACAGCCAACTGTTTTGGAAAATGATCATAATAAAGAATCTGCTGATGGTTTATCACTAGAATGAAAACAGTGAAACACTTTATTACAGAAAACCATCAATGATATAGAATGCCATATTAAGAATGGCAGTATAAGAACAATTGAGGAAAGTAATTCCTTCCTTTTTAAGCAGCAAAAAAAAAAAAGAATTTTACCATATTCCTAAAACCCCTCCTGATTGGATCATAAAAAGAGCTACTGCAAGCAAGAGGAAATAATATGTCTCACAACACAGGGAATCTTAGGTTGTGGTGGATTTTTGCCTTTAATTCTGTGTAGGTTACAAAGTAAATTAGAAAACTCCATGCACAAGGGCCAGAAGGGACTGGGGAAGCACAGAACAGCAGCTTCCAAGCAGCCAGTGAGCCTCCAGGTCCATCTGCTGATCAGAAAACAGAAACTGCTGACTTACAGCAGACCAGAATTCTGCTCTAGTAGCTAAGAATAAAGCACAAGAGCTCCTGGTCCCTTTTCAAACCACTTCTTGGCTTTCTCCAACTTGGAGAATGTACCCTAGTTTGGATCAAGAGCTTGAAACCAGAGAAGCTACACTAGATGGGCACTTGGCCACTCCCCAACATGCTTGTTTCTTGACTTGGCTCCCAGCAAACCCTATGCAAACATCCAGCATTCCACAGCTGAGGCCACACACAGAAGCTATCAGGTGAAGAAGGCCGCAAGTGTATTTTCTCACACTGGGAAATACAGGCAGGGAGATAGGTTAGGGCCCCAGTATCAGCGCGCGCGCACACACACAAACACACACACACACACACACACACACACACACACACACACAAAATGCATTTCAGGAGAAGGACCACTCACATTTATTCCCATGAATGTCAATCTGAGAAAAAGGACGGATATCTCACTCTTTTCCCTGTACTGTTTCCTCCCTCTCAATCCCAAGGTCATACCACAACAAATTGGGAAGCTATAAAAACTCATAGACAAAAGTAAAAGCTCCCAAATGTAACATCTATGGATGTTACTTAGAGAGGCTCTAAAATGATGAACTGAAGTGAAAAACTGTGACTAAAAAATGGGGAATATTAGCATCCACCAGCCATCGGGAGGCAAGTATACATGCCCAAATCCTAGAGAGGCGCCAAGAAAGTTCCTTCTCAGCAGCCCCACGGAAGGAGAACCAACACATTGTACTTTTCACATAATTGCTTTTCAGATCTGCCTCCCAAATAATCCCTCAGTGTATACTTAAGTCAGCAAAACAACAGGAATTTTTATATTGATCCTGTGATGTTGGCAGGTCTGTGAACTATAGGCCTCAGTTGGGGAAAACACAAATATTGCCAACCTGCATAAGAGGTTTTTATTTAATGTAGAGGATGCAAAATATGTATCTATTTTCTTCCTTTTTCTAGATGGTAGACTTCCTTTTTTTTATACAATGCCCATTTGTATTGCAATTATGCCCCGATCAGTTCAATGGATCCATTAGAGCCAGATAGCCCAGCACAGCGTCCTGAGACGTCTACCCCTTGAGTAGATGAAGTCTGTTTACAGGGCAATGCCCTGGCCAGTCTGCATCAGCATCATGCACTGCTAAGCTTCAGACATCATGTCTGTTCTTCCAGAGAACAAATCTTCCTGATGTTCGGATTTAAGCCCTGCACTTATATGTCTGGGCTTAAATTTTCCTTACTTAGCTTTATCTCAGTTTCACCAGCCCATCCAATCATCTTGCAGTAATGTCTCCAAGAGAACAATCTCCCTGGCCACTTTAGGGTAAAGCAGACTTAATTTCAAAACAAGCTGTTTATTCCCAGATAGTTAACTTTTCCATCAATCAATTATTTGGCAAATTTATTTACTCAACGAACATAAATTAAATACTCAGTCTAAGACTTTTAGTGTTGAAGGTATAACAAACAAGGCACTATTTTCTTCAGAACACTAATCTAATACTAGTGTACCATACTGGATAGAAATCAGCCTACCCATCAAAGCTACAACACTGACCCAAAGCAGAATAATACCTTAGGATCATTCTAAACTTCATAGTTTACAAAGGGCCCTTATATATGTTTTAATATCAATGATCATAAGTTACATGTTTACAAGAGAGTTGAAATAGATCCTTAAATTAACATCATTTAACCAACTTTATTTAGGCTATTTCTATTCCCAACCATTAGCATAACTCTACCAATCTCCCTTTCTCTGTAGTTTCAACAAGAAACATGTTCTCATACTCTGCTTCTTGAAACAAAATTTTAGTGCCAAAGTGATATAACAGATCAGTTTGGAGAATCCCATGGGTACAGAGTAGCTAAGTGAGTTGGTCACTCAGTTTAGACAGCAGCAGGACCAAGGAGATCTCAGATCTCTTGATGATCCCTATATCTCCAGATAATCCTACCAGTCCCAAGTCATCCATTGGATAGACTAAAAGGTGGGACCAATGAGAAATAGATGCTGCAAAAACAATCCATCCTCCGGGCTCATGAAATCTGGCAAAAGACCCTGCACAGTGCATCCACTTTTATATCACCCACAGGGCAGAAGAAAAGGAATGTTTAACCTTCTTGGAGCAAATGAGGTGATGATTTGTTGACTCTCAATTTTTTACTTTTATTTAAAAGTTCTGCTGGTAGCATTACAGAAGCTTTTGGCTAGAAATTTTGGTAGAAATTTCACAACTGAATCCTATTCTTGCCATCTTAAAATAGGTCAGAAAGATTATACTTCTATTATTCAGACACCCTAGTGTAAATCTTCTGACCTAAATTCTACATTAAATAGAACTTTACTATTGTTTATAAGGTGCTACAATTTAACACAGCCAATAAACTTACAAAATCTTCCATTCTCCCACATTTCCACCAATAACCACATCACCAGTTGCTCAGGTCCAAAACGTGGGAGTTATCTTGATTTTCTCATCCTACATATCCAACTCATTGCTAAATCTTGTTTTTGTTCTGCCACTTTGAAATCACTTCTTCTCATCCTTACTCCTACCAGTTTATCCAAACCATCATCAGATCTTAACTGGATTACTACAGTAACCTTCTACTTGGATGCCTTTATTCTAATTTTGTCAGCATCCAGTGATCAGTTTGTCCATAACCCACAAGTAAGACATAGTGAATTTGGTCCTAGCAAATATGAATACTGGGCAGGGAGAGAAATATCATACAGGAAGATGAGGGATAAAGCGGATGTGTTAGAACGAGTCATCTCACAGCATCATTCCACTTTGAAAAGGCAAGAATGAATTCCTTTATATAGGGCTCAAGGAAGACAGCTGTAATCATTTGGATATATGCCATTTAGAACACTACAGATTGGACATCACACATAGTGACACATTCCAGAGGATATGGAATGAGAAATGGAAAAAGACTAAGGATGAATTGAACAGACTTAGTAAAGAATGACATGGTACAAAAGGATTTGAAGAATGAATCTGGGAAGCCAACACTATCCAGCTACCAGGAAGATATTAACCCTATTACGAGTGATGAAACCAGTTAAGAATTCCAGTCACACAGTAAGGCCTTTAAGGGAAAAGACCTTGCATTATCTCACCCGCCAATGCCAGTTGTCTGGTGATTATCAGAAGACTGAGCAATAGAGATGGAGGTTATATTTAAATGCTTGTTAGTTTCCAAGTTCCTTCCCCACCACTTAAGCCTGGCCTATATACAACTGGCATAGTTTTGTGACTGTGAAAGATGTACCTGCTTGTCTGTTCTTGGCTATCTTACTGAAAAAAAAACAAAAAACAAACAAACAAAAAACCCAAACCAAACCTAATGCCTGCTGTATTATGATGGGCAAAGAAACACATAAAAGACCTAAAGGGAAGATATGTACACGGAGATGAAAAGTAATTTCCCTAGCCTCAAACTGAAGTAAACAAGCACTACAGTTAACCAGGGTTGTTTTGTTTTCTGTACTAATTTTAGTCATGTTAGCACTCCAGTGCTGTTCCGGCACTAAGATGATCTCAACGGAAGGCAAGAAGCTATTTGCCAAAGTCTGGACAACTCTGCCATCAGATGAAACAGCATCAGCGTAGGTGTTTAGAGATGTCTCAGCCCATTACCCTCCTTTCGACATTTTAACTTACACAGAATTCAACCTCTTTGACCACTTTTAAAAACTTAGTTCCTTTAATAAATCAGATGTTACTAGGAGTTTAAGATGGAATTCACTTCCAGGAGGCCAATGCTTTGCTGTTGCTACAATGGAGTGTTCTGGTAGAAACTGCCTGGAGGGAGCAATCGATAAGTGGAGTAGAGAAGACAGCAGAGCGATGACCGTTCATCCCACTAGACTGAACATCCAGGGGACAGTGATCCTGTCTTATTTATCTCTTTAGCCTCAAAACCAATAGCAGGTACTCAGCCTTCACAAAACATTGCTAAAGTAAACTACAATAAAAGAGGAGGGTTGGTGCATGGGGTTGGGTAGAAAGTAGGAAAAGGAGGGCTTGGTATATTGGAGGAGTGAACACTTTTATTAGCAGAAGAGTGGAGAGAAAGGAGTATAAAAATTACCAAAAAATAGAGAATTAAATATCAACAGAGGATGGCTGATTACAGTTTGCAAGGTGTGCACAAATGTAATAATATATTTGTACATATATATATGCATGAATTGGAATGCACTAGAAAGATGAAAGACAGAGTGCACTGGGAGGTGCCCTGGTTGATGTTAGCTCCTACCCTAGGTAAAGGTATTTGAGGGAAGCTGGGGGGGGCAGCCAGTGAGGGCAAGCACCAGCTGCAGATGGCATGTAACCAGTGGGGGTGGGGTGGAAAAGGCACTCAACTTCGGACTCTGTGTTCTACAGAAACCCCTTGTGGTTCAGCCCCTTTTATTCATTCCATAGGAGATCCCTTCTAGTCCTATTTCCTCAGATAAGCTCAAATTTACCTGACAATCCACTTTTAAATATCATCTATATATAGCAAAAAATGATCTGCTCTCTCTCTCTCTCTCTTGCTCTCTCTCTCTCTCTCTATATATATATATACACACACACACACACATAGGTTGCAAAATTGTGCTTGGGCCTTCTGCAAACATTAAAGTAGAAATAGCCCTGACACTGATCAATAAAGCTTACTCGTTTCCCATTCGGCACTGCTTATTTTTAGCTCTACACAGAGCCCAACGTTTGTAGGGAAAACTCCTTTACACCTTCAGGAATACCATCTAATGACCAAGACAGAAACAAAAGAAAGTTACCTTATTCCTATCATCTTAAAAAAAAAGAGGAATAAATTCAACCTCTGTAGACATTTGTTCTAGTATCTCATTATATAGATTCAGGCCTTTGGGGAAGATCATGAAGTTTATGAAATTTTACATATCCTTTATTACTCCCTGTTTTTTCCCATTTGCTAATTTATCTAAGAATTCAGATCTTTATCCTACAGGCAAGAACAAAAAGTACATGTTAATGCACAGTAGCCCAAAAGAGAAAGCTTTCGGCTACTCAGAAATAGTAAGAAGTATGACCCTTGGCCTTACCTTCCGTTACTTGTACATCATTTAGCACATTTGAGGGAATTAGAGCTTAAAAATTCTAGGGGCTGGGAAGGTGGCTCAGTGGTAGAGCACCTGCCTTGCATGCATGAGGCCCTGGGTTCAACTCCTCAGCACCACATAAGCAAAAAGAAAAAAGCCGGAAGTGGTGCTATGGCTCAAGTGGTAGAGTGCTAGCCTTGAGCTGAGGGACAGCGCTCAAACTCAGAGTTTAGGCCCCATGATCGGACCCCCCCCCCAAAAAAAATTCTAGTGAGGAGTGCCATAAGGCTGAGTAATATAACATGTGGATTAGAAAAGACACTGGATGTTGGATCAAGTAATTGGGACCGAGTCTCTCTCGGGGTGTCTTTACCATCCCTGTGTCTCCCATGGAATTCAACAGAATAACCCTCAGTCAGTTGATGTTGACTGGTACTGGTCAAGTGAAAAATACAAATCACCTTATGATTATTTGTTGAATACTGGAGTTTCCAGGAGGCTTGCAAACTTAGGAGGAGAGAAGTCCAGAGAATTCCATTTTCTTGTTTGCATCCTTGGTTACCAGACCAAAGCATACCCATTCAGGAAGTGTTGGTTGGCAGAGCAGCTTTTGTCATTTTCTGAGCCTGGAGAAATTGTACATATAATTTTTTTTCTGAGAGGAGGGTGTATATCTTTTATTATCTCAAAGGGTTCTGTGATTGTTCTTTGTCCCCAAGAATTCAAAAATATTTGACTAAAGCAATAGTATACAAAATAATTAGATGAATCATGAATCTCAACACTAAAAACAAATTTTTTTTAATGGTTTGAGGAATTGAGCTCAAGACTTTGTGTTCAGCAAGTGTTCTGTCACTAAAAATAGGCCTATCAAAATCTACCACATTTTTGGGCATGTCCAATATTCATCAAATTTTATTAGCTTTTTAATTTATATACATATATATTTGCAGTGCTGGGGATCAAGCACAGTGAATTAAAATTATTTCAGTATGCACATCATGTCCATGTACCAGAAGAGTACACTTTGCTATGGTAGGTAAATTATATAACAAATATCAAGATTACAAATGCATGAGGGAACTATAAAATAGCTAATACTCTAAATACTTCCTTTCAGTGTACCTTCTTATCTTACTAAACAATCTGTTTTTTTTGGCAGTTGTGGGGCTTGAACTCTGGGCTTGGGCACTGTTCCTGCGCGCTTCAGCTCAAGGCCAGCGCTCTACCACTTGAACCACAGCGCCACTTCTGGTTTTCCAGTGGTTTATTATAGATAACAGTCTCTTGGACTTTTCTGCCCGGGCTGGCTTTGAACCGAGATCCTCAGATCTCAGCCTCCTGAGTAGCTTGGGTTACAGGTGTGAGCCACTGACACCCAGCTTAACTAATCATTTTTAACAAGAGGAATGTTCCCGAATGTGCACCATTAAGTTTAAGAATTCAAGTTCAATTATATGTGAGGGTAATTTGGAAGTCTACTTCTAAGTCTAGGTAAACTAGGTCAATTTTAACAGTTGTCATAGTTTTAAGCAATGAATTCATACACATTATAAACACAAATGCTATTTGTATAAGTATCTCTAAAATATGCATTCTTTGCAGTTATTTTCTTATTCTTAGAATGATGTTTATCTGGAAAGGTCAGTTTCATTAGGTTTAGTCTTTTTTTTTTTAGTTAATATACTACAGAAGTTGCTTATTATCCTAGAAATGGTTAACAAAATATCGGACACTTCAAATTTTATAAAAAGAAAAATGAAGATAACTTATTTGTAAGTTTGACATTGCTTAAGTATTTTCGATAACAGAACCAGCAAGATTTTTACTGTGTTCTCAACACTTAGCATTCTGGCGTCTACTACACACAATATGAAAGGTTTGGTTTTTATAAAATTACTCTCACTGTAATACCCTGCAATGTCTGGTGCACTTCTGGTCTCACATCTTAGATGTACTGGCATGCTCATTAATGATGCAGTGAATAAACTTATCTCTCGTAATTTCACCCTGGAATCTTTCCCTAGAAAATAACTTTTTTTTTGGTAAGTTTTTTATTGTGAAAATACTGTACAGAGGAGTTACAGTTACATGAGCAAGGTAATGAGTACATTTCTTATCAAGCATTGTTGCCTCTTCCTTAAAAACAACTCCTTTCTTAAGAGGAAACACTACTCAGGGTTTCTCTTGGCAAAACATTTTCATGAATACAGAACAAATCTCCCATGTTGGCTCATCAAAAAGAAGCTTTTAGTACATTTCACTACTGAAATAAAAACTAGCCAAGTGATAGTTTTGATCTAATATCTTCCTATCTGCCCTCCACTATCTAGTACTTGTTTCTTCAAGAGTTCAGTAACATTGCTCTAATCTGTTCAGCAGTATGTTCTGATAGAGAAACTTATTTTAGATAATATTTTTCATCTTATTATCTTATCTTGTTTTAGGCCAGGAACAAGGAGGAAGGACAAGAAATAGGAGGTAGAACAAGTGTTTCCAAAAGATACATGGCTCCTTAGGTTTACATAAAAGGAAAAAAAAGTCAAGAGAGAATTCAAAACGCTTATTGTTTTATTAAGATTGCTTAGTAATGGTTAGGGGTCTATGTAGTTCAGTGGTAGAACATATGCTTCACGTGTAAGGCAGCCATAAAACAAGGCAAATTAAGCGTTGATTTAAAAAATTGTGTCAAAGGGAGCTCATGTTTTTCTAATCATGATACTTTCATATTATCATTAGGAAATTTCTCAAGGCTAAGTATTCATTTCATTCTAATATGTGCATGCTTAATGATAGTAGATATAAATCTGTACTTCAATTAGTAATCTCAGTTTTGGGCTTTGTAGATCAATTTGTAAGATCTGATTGGGTTTGATTTTGTTTTTGTGCCAGTCAGGGTCTGGGCACTATCCCTGAGCTTTTGTGCTCAATAATAGTAGTGCTCTACCATGTGAGCTTCTGGATTTTTTTGGGCGGGGGGCTTAATTGGAAATAAGAGTCTCATGAAAAAAAAAAGTCTTATGGACTTTCCTGCCTGAGCTGGCTTTGAACTCTGATCCTTCTATCTCAGTCTGTTGAGCAGCCAGCCGCCAGTGCCTGGCCTAAGATCTGACTATTTTTAACACTAACATAACTTGACTAACGGAGAGCTTATGTTGCCAACTCTCTTCCATACTCATTCATTTGTGCTTGCTCACACACAGAATAATACTTTTAGTCAGAATTTTCATTTATTTTTATTTTTGGAAGAATTCTTTTTTAAGCTATTGACTTCTTTTTATTTATTTTTTTTGTTGGGCATGGGGCTTGAACTCAGGGCTTGGGCACTGTCTCTGAGTTCTTTTTCTCAAAGCTAGCAAGCACTCTACCATTTTGAACCACAGCAACACTTCTAGTTTTCTGGTTAATGTGAGATAAGTCTCATGGACTTTCCTGCCCAGGCTGGCTTTGAACTGCGATACTCAGATCTCAGTCTCTTGAATACCTGGGATTATAGGTGTGAGCCATCAATGCCTGGATCTCGACTTCTTGATTAGTGTAATTGAAGATAATATTTTGTAAATTAACTTGTCATGTATAAATATAGTGCAACACTTTACAAATGGATGAGAGAACAACTATTAAGCTCTGCATATTCAGGAAAATCCTTTCTTCCTTACACCAATCTAGTATATTTCATGTAACATACCATAATTGGACCTGAAGAAGAAAGATAGTGAAAATGTTAATTCTTATATATTAATAGAGGTTATATTTCCTTACATTGGGAATGTAAATATGAATTAAAGTTCTAGTTTTGTTTTTTTCCCCTAACCCTCCCCTCTCCTCCGCCTCCCATGGTTAATCCTGAAAACTTCACTCTAGAAACTCAGGTCAAGATAATCCCTGTTGCCATTTCCAGCTCAGAAATGAAAAATTAATGTAAGAAGAGTACTAGCTCACGTTGTTTACCACTTTATCGGAGGCAGTCTCCAAACACAAGCTTTCTTCCTTACAGCTCCAGTGAAGCCGTCCATTCAGAAACCCACTGTGTGAAGAATCACAGAGGGTTACTGGGTTGAATCTTTTCCTGTAGTTAGAGTGAAACCACTCTGGGAGTCTAAGTAAATACACTCGGTGTTGGAATAAGTCTGTTTCAAAGCAAAATTATTCAGCATGCACAAATTGTATTTGGAAGCCTTAACAGCTGCAAGTGGGAGGTATGTGATCGGGTCATGCATTTTGATGGTTGTTCATCTGGACAGATCTTTGTGTGGGAAGAAGAAACAAACTGAATTCTATTATGTAGGAAGTAAAAGTTTCCTAAATTTAGCGTCTTTATCACCTAGGTTGTTTGCTTTTGAACATGGATTTCTACAGGTGCCAAAAAATTCAGTGCGTATTACTGCCAGCAGTGGTAACAAAGCCATATGCTAGGCAGGAGACCAGACAACCTGGTTCAGTGACCAAAGTTGATATCAAGAAAGGACAGTCATAAATATTTAGGAGGCACTGTTTCTACAATAGCAGAACCTGCTTACCCATAAATAAAGTCTCTTAACGTAATAAATTAGGTAGATTTTTAAATAAGGGTAGGTTTTAAAATAAAGATAAGGCCAAAGGATAGCTCCTGAAGTCCTATGGTCAAATTTTGTCCGTGAAAACCAACTTATCTCTTGTTCTTAGAAAACTTTCAGAGATCCCCAAACTCCTATTCCTAGAAGGAATATAGATGCTATTCAATGTTTCTTTCCAAAAAGTTTTATTGACAAAAAAAGAAATGGTAAGAAAAATAAAATATATGTTTTTCCTTATTTTAGAGACTCTATAAAATTACCATCACCAGAGAGACCAAGAAATAAAGTTGGGTATCGAATTTTAAAGTTAGTTGTCCTTTCCATTAGTCCTTTTAGAAAATAACAAGCTGGCTCTTATAAAATGACATTTTTATTTGTGCTACTTCTTTGCACTAGGTTTATAAGCACTGGTATTATATTTCCTACATGAAGGGACAGAGGTTATTAATGATGTGAATCCTTGCTGGGTTTCTGTTACATGTTTGCATATTAGATTTCCCTTCTTTATCTTCCCATGTAACTAGATCCTGAAAACCCTGCCAACCCCAACCAGCCCACTCAGCCCCCAAAAAGGTCTTGCTTCTTCTTGTATTAAAGTATGAAACTTCCTGGTTACGTTTATTTAGAATTTGTGACTGACACATTTGAGCAATTTCATGTCATGTAGGTTTTTTAAAAAGCCCAAATAAGGAAACAGTTAATAACACTATTATATAATTAAAAATTATTAACAAGATACTAACTTTACATCTGTCTAATTAAAAAAAGAAAAAAAAATCAGCCAATAAGATCTCAGAGAGGGCTGGGAAGGTGGTTCAGTGGTAAAGCGCTTGCCTTGCATGCATGAGGCCCTGGGTTTGATTCCTCAGCACCACATAGAAAAAGAAAAAAAACCAGAAGTGGTGCTGTGGCTCAAGTGGTAGAGCGCTAGCCTTGAGCTGAAGAGCTGAGGGACAGTGCCCAGGCCCAGAGTTCAGGCCCCACGACCAGACCCCCCCCCAAAAAAAAGAAAAAAAAAGATACTCAGAGAATAGGAAATGGACTCATTACCTAGCTCATGTAACTGCAACCCCTCTGTACAGTATCTTTATGATAAAAATATATATTAAAAAATAAGTTCAGAGATGAGTAGAATTGTTTAGTGAGAATGCCAGGGAAGGTGCATAGAAATGATCCAGTTTTCTGTGTCTTTCCAAAAAAGGGAATGTAAGACCCAGGAAGGAGCTCAGTGACTGTCCACATTCATCCCAGTTAAGGGCAGAGGCAGGGACAGGATTCAGGGTTCTGACTCAGGTTGCAGCTGGATGTGGAATTAACATTGTCATTAACATTGACGTTTACATTAACATTATCATTAATACTGACTTCAGAAAGAAATGTCAGAGCAGCAACTAAAAACAGGAAACCAATTTCATAATGTAGTAACAGGTTATACAAGGATGATAGCAACTTAAATATGTACTAGCTATTCTTGCAACTTAAATATTTACTAGCTATTCATACATTCTTGAAACTAGAAAAGGGAACCAAAAATCTAAATTTTCATTTCAATGAAAAATATATTTTGAACATTCCTACACATTTTCTAGAATAGTTCCATCAAACTTCTGTCAGTTCATATTCTTTGACAGCAGCCTAGATAATAAACTAATTCTTACAGCCAGCTTTCTCTGGAAAGACTAAGAATCAGGCACACAAAGGCACAACCAAGTCCAACTGTCACATGAATTGTTGTACTTTCTATGTTTTCTCCAGTCAAAGATCAATAACCCTCTTGCTTACTATCAATCAGAAACAATTCCCAGAATTATCATTCAGAAGGGACGCCTGTGAGGACTAATTTTCTAACCTCTCTCCCAATATACTATTCCTGGATAAACCATGTAACTAGATTCTGTTTGAGTTGGAAAAGGAATATAGAGTAAAAACACAGTCAGAATACTTTTTCCACTGAGGGACATTATTCTGCCTCAATAAGGAAGGAAATTCTGACCTATGTTATTACATGTACAATGAACATTATGCTCAATTAAATCAGTCACACAAAAGCAAATACTGTATGATTCCACCTATATTGAGATAATAGCTAAAACTAGACAGAAAGGAGAATAGTTGTTGCCAGGAGGTAAGAGTCTAAAATAGGCAATGTCTATTTACTGAGTAGTTTTAGTTCTGCAAGATGAAAAGAATTCTGGAGGTAGATAGTGATGGTTGCCTACTGTTATAAATATATTTAATACCACTAAACTATACTTTTTAAAATGGGCAAGACAGTAAATTATATGTAATGTTTGTATAAAAATGAAATTGTTGTGTTTTTTAATTCAAATTTCTGTCGAGTCCTCAGACCACTTACCTCCCCCCTTAAAAGTTACAACCTGTCTGAAATAATCCTAGTTGAAAATAGAGTGTTTTAATTTGCATGAATTGTCTTCGAAGACAGAAAGGAAGGCCTCTGAGCCTCAAGCAATACAACTATCTAATCAGAGTACACTGAATCCATAAGCTAGGGTACTTCTCTGAAGGACACTGCTGGAAGTGAATGAATCTCCACCAACAGTTCCAATTGCAATCATGGTATGCATCTATCTACTCATCCAAATAACCTTGGGCTCTTTGGATATTTGTTGATCTGCTTAATCTAGCATGAGGAGATAGCTATGCTCATAGCAAGTCTTCATCTTGATCTGAGTTCCAAAAGTGTGGTATTATATCTCATTAGGGTAAAGGCAGGAGAGTATGGATTGTTTTTGTAGCTTTTGCTAAAAAAAATTACAATCTGTAAATATTCTTGCCATAGTCAGATATGTTCTGTGGTGAAAATTCTCACATGCACATAATGCTGGTCTTGTATTTATTTTTTTCACATTTTCTCTAATATGTAGGATCTAGATTTTTATTAAGCTGGCATGAAAGCAAAAGAGGCCAGTTATGATGAGAAAAGGGGATGGTGAAAGGAGATTGGTTGACAATGGGGTGGAAGCAGGGATGAGGCTAATCCACATGCTGTATACATATTGCTCAATGACATAATGAAATATATTATTTTGGATTTAATAAATACAAGTTATATAATAAAAACCAAAGAAAAATAAGTAAAAAAACCCCACAAAAATAAAATATTCCTTCTCCCCCAAAAGTGATAATGCACTGTGAAGAGAAATAACTTTTGGGAGAGTAAATGGGGTTGTACTATGTTGCCCAAGCAGGCCAACACAGACTCAAGCCATTTTACTGCCTTATCAACCTCAGTAGCCAGAACTAGTGCACCACAAAGCCTAAAGAGACTCTATTTGACGTTCTCTTTACTATTTATTTGAGCCCAGGTTTTATAACACTAGGTGTTAGATGATCAATAAGTTGCTGATAATTTGTATCTTATAGCTACATGATTTATATCTCTATAAAGATAAAATACAGTTTGAATTTCTTACCCCATAGTATATTAGCATTCCTGTTACCATAGTATCATTATTATTATTTTAACTTTTTGGTTAAAAAAAAAGGCAAGCTCTTTGAACTCTCTAAAGGCATATTTTCTCTCACTGGACTAATCCTACCCCACCTTTAAATATGAAGATAAGTGAGATTTTAAGACATTTTCTTTTTAATTGGTTGGTTATTCCTCATTAGCAATTTGAAATGCCAGGCAAATTCATACATGTAAATGTATACAGTTGATTATTGCTTCCCATGAATACTTGTAAAATGTAAAGGCTACCCTTTTAATTGGCATTCAGAGATCTTTCAATGTGCAGACCCAAGCAGCTCAATTATTTTGCTCAACTGGAGAAGTGAGTTATGTAGAAATAATTGCAAATGACAGATTTAAAGTCTGTCTTTGCTAATACTTTCAAATTGGGCTAAAGTTAGTTTATACCCTGTTGAGTTCTTATACTTCTTTGGACAACCAATGTAGTGAGCATGGCGAGACATAACACACTTAGCCCGCTAATCTTAGCTGTGACATTTCCTGTCTCATGTTTTACCATCAATAGTGACCTACTTGCTATACCAAGTGGTTTTCCAACTGGGACTTTTGATGCTCACACATGGGAAATACAATTATTTTATATTTAGCACAAAATGTAGCTGTGACATATTTTTAGTTTAAGTTATCTACACAAATCTCGTTTGATGGTAATTTTTTGCTTTGTCATTCACAATAGTTGTGATCCATTAAAAACAAAGCATATACTTTTTTAAGCAACTGATAAAAATACAGACGTATGTAAATATATAATAAAGTGAAGCCTAACTTGGAAAAAGTAAATTATGTTCTAATTACCTATCTCATTTGAAGAACCTAACAAATTATTTTTGTTCGGAATGATAGAAAACAATAATGCTAGTATTATTCAAGTCCAAAATGCTTAGAAAAGTGAAACTAGCATTAAAATTATATTAGAAAACAGAAGACAAAAACTAATACCAGAAATAGAACAGAAATTAACAAACAATAAGAACCCGGGTTTTATAAAGTAAAACTATGGGTAAAACCTAAAAAAAGCAATCACCGAGAAACAATACATCAGAAGGTGCAAATATCTAATAAAAAAAACAGATGCTGGAAGGGATGTGGACAGAAGGGAACCTTACTGCATAGTTGGTGGGAGTGAAAACTTGTTCAACCACTTTGGAAAGCAGTATGGAGGTTCCTCAAAAGTCCCCACATAGAGCTCCCCTATGACCCAGCAATCCTACTTTTGGGAATTTACCCAAATGTTCACAAACAAGACTACACTAAAGCTACCAGCACGACTATGTTTATTGCAGCATTATTTACCATAGCTAAGATATGGAACCAACCCAGATGCCCCTCAGTAGATGAATGGATCCAGAAAATGTGGTATATATACACAATGGAATTCTATGCCTCCATCAGAAAGAATGACATTGCTCATTTATTAGGAAATGGAAAGACTTGGAAAATTATATTAAGTGAATTAAGCCAGGCCCAAAGAAACATTGGTCCCATGGTTTCCCTTATTTGCAATAACTAGTATATGTCTGAGTCAAGCATAAAAGGTCAGATAAGTTGATGTTAGGGAAATGAACCCTAAGATATGTATTCAAATGTTTTTTTCTTTCATGAGATTGTTTCTAATACATTTATAAGATTATTTCTTTGTAGCTTTGTATGTCCCTCCCTCATGGTATAACCCCCGCTTTCACTGTATTTGATATTGTTATAATTTGTGGAGGGGAAGGGAAAAAACAAATCGCTTAAATAGGGATACAGGTGGACCCATTGCAACAATGAGACATACAAGTCGTTATGTTGAAAACGAACTTTACAACTTTGGTGGGGGGGGGGAGGGTTGGGGGGGGGGGGGGTGGGGGGAGGATGGGATGGGAAGGGGAAACAAAGGAGGAGGCTACAATGCTTGATAAGCAATGTACTCATAAAAAAAAAAAAAAAAATGTACTTATTATTTGCCCATGTAATTGTAACCCTTCTGTACAGTATTTTCACAATTAAAAAAAATAGTATTGCTCCCTAAAAAAAAAAGTCTTTCAATACAACTAAATATTCCTGCAGGTAACTTAGTAATGATGTTTTATAGACCAACTGATATGTCTGTCATTCACAGTTTTCAATACTAAGAAACCTGTGATTGCAAATTTATCTATGTATGTATGTATGTATATCTGTATGCCTTCTGTATCACAGCAAATGACTCTTCAAAATTTTATCTTTTCTTGTTAACTTTGATCCACAAGCCCTAAAGCAATGAACACAGGGTCCTACACGCTAATGAAAATTACTTGTTCCATATCACTTGTGAGTAAGAAAATTCCCCACACTCAACCAAATCTCCAAACCATGTGTCAGGAGTCTGCAATATTCCTATTTAAATGGATTTCCAAACCTCTGGCTACACCAGGCTTGATAGCAGCTGTGTCCGTGAATCATAAAGGACCTTTCAAGTCACAGTGTTCACACATGGAAAAGCGCATGTTCCATTCGGCCCCTGCCAAAGAAACTCCTCCCCATCTCTCCCCCCATCCCAAAAGGTTCTTGGGAACTAGTCCAGCAATTGTTTACCCATGGAAGGAAGGAAGAGAAAGCCTCGAATGATCCATGGAACACCAATCTATTGTATACAAAACTACCATGTGGAAAGTAGGCTCTCCAGAACTTCATAGACCATATACACATTGAATTTAAATAATAATGATACACTGATCCAGCTCTTTAATTACTGATCTCATTTTCACCTGGATCCTTATAAACTCTCACAGATTATATATACGACTCTGTGCAGGTTATAAAGGGAGGATAAAGAAGGAAGGGAAGGATTCCTGCCCAGGCTCCACAGGAAGAAAAAATTATGTAAACATTAAAACCTCCTCCTCCTTTTCCCTTTTCTTTCTATTTTTCTCACTTGTTTCTGAGGCACAACATAAAAAACAATCTGCATGAACTAGGTTAAAAACTGCTCTCAAATACAGATGTATTTCACTTACCATAAAATTTAGATTTGTTTTTGGAAATAAGAGGAGTTTAGCTTAGAAGTATATTTCATAGGAAGTGACTTAGCAGGTTTTTCTGAGAGTGGGAACATCAAGAGAAAAATAATGTCAAGTGAATGTAGACTAATACTATGTGCTACACCCACAGCTTTTGAGGTCACCTGACCTAGAGAAGATGAACAGGGAATTTGATGTTCTTGTCAAAGTTGAATGACGATTTATTTGATCAATTGGTAGTATCAGACTGTAAGTCTCAGCAAATAATACCTCACAACATAGCTAGCAAATGGCCTACCAACCCACAGAGCAGCTAAAGAAAAAAAAATACAAAACATTTACTTCAGTAGAGAAGGTAAAATCAGAGGAAAAGGACTCTGGAGAGAAGCACTCTGCTTTTTTTTTTTGTCAATTCCTTCCAAATTAATATGTGTGGGAAAGCTATTTTTCAATTTGCACCTTCATAATTACTTTGGAATAATTAAGAATGTGGTTCTGAGAAGAAATCATTTTAACAGATACATGGGTTCATGGGAAAAAATTATGTACAGGTAGAGAAAACAATTTTAAGTGAAATTTAAGTGAATTTGCCATTACAAATGATCATGCAATTATAATTATCCTAGCTTACTTCGCAGTCTTATAAATAACTTTATTAAATGCTTATGCAAATTAAAAGCATTGGTGACCTTAAAACTATAATAAAAAATTTAGGACCCTAGAAACTATTACTCAAATTTCCCTCTGGAAACTTTCACTATAGATTTTCTTCAAAGAGCTCTTACATTCATATTATGTTTTGCCCTCAAATAGAATAAAAACTTGACTTGGTTAGTTTCCAAATTTTACAGAAAAAAAGTCTGAACTAGATATATTCACACTCAGTAGACAATTGCCATCATATTCTTATGGTAGGAGACAAAGACTGAGGTTGGATTATTAGTGATTGAAATTTAAATATTCATTCATTCACTAACTGATTCATTTGCCTGTTTGTTCATTTTAAAATGTAGCTAGTGTTTCTGCTCTTGTGGAATTTCTATTCCAGTGGAGGAGAAAGATTAAAAACACAGACAAATGAGTAAATTCTGAGATTGTGGAAAGTATCATACAAGAAATAAAAGTGGGGCAGAAACAGATAATCAAGGTGGGTGGGGGAAGGCTCCTAAACAGATCAGATGGGGGTATTCATGGGAAGTACTTGTGAAGAATGGAAAGGATGGAAAGGATGTAGCCATAGGAACCAAGGATGGGTGATCTAAACAGAGGGAAATGAAAGTGGAAAGGATCACAGGTGGGAATGAAACTGGCTTATTAGAGTAAAAACAAGGAAGCCATATGGTTTGAAAATTGAGCTGGGCAACAGTGTAGGTAAAGAGGTCACAGATATGGACAGGGCCAATCACCTAAGGCCCTGCAGGCCACGATAGTCCTCAGACAGTCTTCCCACTCATGGACAGTAGGAAAAGACGACAGATGAGCTCAAGTCCAAATCTTAGCCAATAATCAGTTGTGTGACCTAAATAAATTACTAGCTCCTATTGGATGCTAAGGTCCTAATTTATAAAAGGATAACCAATAAATAAAGGTCAGTTATAGTTATGAGTAAAAATCAGTCTTGTTAACACTATGATACTGAAATAAAATTAATACAAATTTTATATAGACCTATACTGTAAAATAATATATTCAAAATATAGAATTATTGGGAAGTAAGCAAATTATTTTAACCTTTTTGATTCTGTAAAGATCATACACTTATTGGGTACAGACAGACATAAATTAGTACATTCAAATTCATTAGGGTTTATTGTGGCTCTAATCAGAATAATTATTGATCTTGGCTCATTTCACTGTTCTTAATTAGTCTGCATTGTAGCTTTTTTTTTTCTTTCTTTCTGACTAGGCCTTGCCAATTGTAGCAGTTCAGCAGTAGCTACCAACTACACAGCAGTCATGGGGGTGTGGGGGAGTTTTGTAATCATTTTACAAGCCGCAACATGTAGTAGATATTTAGAGTTGCCAACATCTATCTTTCACTCTGCCTTCCCCAACACAACAAGAGACACAGACAGACAGATAGACACCTACACACACACACACACACCTACACACCTACACACACACACACATATTTTTTTGCTAACAGAATCTCAATTTTGTTCAAGTTCACCTTCTCTCTCAGGCAAGGATTCCTTGTTAGTCAATGACTGAGAGATGGGTTAGTGAAACAATTCAGATCAATGAGTGAACACTCCTCTGGGAATCTTAGTAAGATTTTTGTATTTTTTCAAGGGAGAGCTTAAAATAGGAGAAGAGGTTTTATTTTCTGTGTTGTAGATCCTCTCATGTTTGCAACTGACATCTGAAATGTTGTAGCCATGTTGACATTATGAAAAGAACTAGCCTTAGAGTAAGTGAAACTTCTGAGGACAACAGAGATGAAAGGAATCTGCGTCCTTGGTGATGTCCATTGTGTCAGTAGATCAGTCAATCCTGCTCCATTTCACAGGAGATAATACATTTCCTTACCATGTATATCAATTTGACTTGAGGTCTTTTGTTTCATATGCAGAATATCTCCTAGCAAGTGCATCACATAATCTTCATGTAAACATCCCCATTCTGATAAATCACTCATTTCTTTTTCTCTGAGAACAGTCTAAGACTAGTGCTAGACTTAGCTCAGTTAAAGTTAAGAATCCAGGGACAAGGATAAGTTAGCCTTGTAATTTGCAACACTGGGATAGACATTAAGAAAAACTCATGGAGAAACACCCTAAAAATTGTAGGAAAAGGCCCTCTGACATGTGTAGTCAGGATAACATGCTTTCTGTGGATTCTCTCCCCATCTAAAAACTTTTATGTTTACCATGCACCTGTCTGGGACATCTGTTCTTTGGAGACCTAAATGAAACATACTTTTCCAGTTTGTTTTTTCCCCTGTCAACTCAGACTTTTACCGTATTACAAGAGTTTCAGTAGAGATCATACAGTACCATCACAAAACCTGAGCACAGGAGAGATGTTAAAGGAGCAAGAGTAGTTTCATATTCAAGAAGGACAAGAGTACTAAGTAGGAAAAAAGCTTCAGGGAAGACGTACAGTACTGGAGTTTCTAATCAGAAGGAAGAAGGAAACCATCTACTATGGTCTGAATGTGTGTATTACTTCCAAATCCTTCCATGGAAACCTAATCCCCAGTGGGACAAAACTAGAAAGTGGGAACTTTGAGAAAGGACATGAGGCTCTGTCTTCAGACATTAGGGGGATTAGTGCTTTTATACAAAGATACCTTAGCCAGCTAGCTAGCCTCTTCTGTCATAGGACACTACAGTGAAGAGGGTCCATCTATTAGAAAGAAGGCCCTCACCACACACCAAATCTGCTAGCATCTTGATCTTGGACTTTCAAGCTTCCAGAACTGTGAACAATACATTTCATGTGTTAATTACTTAACTAATTTATTTTGTTATGGCAGTCCAAACAAACCAAAACACTATCAAAGTATATTGGCTACTTCATTCCCTATGTAGGCACTTTTTGAAGTGAAATATTAAGAGATCAGTAATTAGAAAGTACTCATTTTACCAAAAAAAAAAAAAGATCATAGATGGAAGAGGTAGAATAGGATTCTTGCTTGGGGAACTGATGGAGGAGACTGGAAATTAAGTCCAATAAAAGATTATGTAAATGCCTAATGGTTCACAATAATAAAAAATATGGCTTGAAACCAAATTAACCATTCCGGTCTAATATGCATTTTCCTACAAGAAAATTACAGAATTATAAATTTAGCACATAATGGAGAGCAAAGTGTAATGCATACAGATTTCATAATTTCATACAGTATTTGAGACATGTTACTTAAAAAAATGGGATGAATATTTTATGTAGTGAAAATTTGCTAAGAGATCCTAATTAAAACAGAATAGTAAATGGTGCCTTCGTTCCTGAAAGGGTCACTATCAGGATTTCACTTAATGTCTTCATTAGTAATCTGCAGCAAAAGTGGACATTCATTCAATGTGAGAATGGTATCTAACAATGAGATGTTGCCAGGGAGAGGAAAGTTGTAGAAAAATATATGAAAAGGTTAGAAAAAATACAACCTTACTAGGTGGTTCAGGAAAAACAACTTGAAACATGAAACATAAAAATTAAGTAAAACAAAGCTGGGTGCTGGTGGCTGAGATCTGAGGATTGCAGTTCAGAGCTAGCATAAGTAAGAAAGTCCGTGAAACTCTTTTCTCCAATTAACCACCCCCAAACTGGAAGCTGCACTATGGCTCAAGTGCTAGAGCACTAGCCTTGAGCTGAAGAGTGCAGGGACAGTGCCAAGCCTAGAGCTCAAGCCCCACAACTGACAAATCCCCAACAAAAAAAATTAAGTAAAACAAATGAAGAAAAAAACCTGAAATTTTCCGGCAATAATTCTGAAAAGAACCCAGACTCAAAAGAGCAAGCTCAAGCGGTCAAGCACTAGCCTTGAGCAAAGGAAACTCAGGGACAGGGACCAGGCCCTGAGGTCAAGTCCCAGGACTGGCAAACAAAAACAAAAACAAAAAACAGAGCAAAGCATTGTGGCTAGTGAGCACAACAATTAAGAATAAACAAAAGATGCATTAGTCTATATCTTATTTTTTAAAGAAATGAGGGCTGCCCTTCTTCCTGTTCTGTGTGTACTTCTCTTGATTTCTGTGGAAAGCTTTGCCTCTTTAGTTGATATATATATATATATATATATATATATATATATATATATATATATGGCCAGTGGAGCCTTGTGATCATGTTCCTTAGTCACAGGCAAGTGAGAGGGAGACAATAAGAATGAATGGGTGGGGGTAGTGTGGTCCATCATTGGAAAGTATGGCTAAGGTTGGTGAAAATTGAGGTTTTGTGAGGCTAATTACTTTTTCACTGTATAAGGCTGTCAAAGCATGTAATATCTCATCAGAAAAAAAAAACTCATTGGAGTGTTAAAAGAAAGTCTTTTGAGAATGGTCAAGAATGCAGTTGCTATTTCAGGGAAGTGATCAATGGTGACAGTGATTGCAACAGAGCTTTGATAAAGTAAGACTTCTTACCTGAGAAGAAGGGGTAATGGAATAAAGAAAACATTAGATGGTGGGGACTGAATTGAGAAGCATTGAAATTAGGGACACTTGAAAGGTGAAGAGATGACAATGATCGGCTGAGAGTCTCTACTGTGGGGGCACGTGTGCAAAGTGTAGGAGCAAACAGTTTGGTAGGACACTGAAAAGAAGATTTGAGAAAGTGCAAAGCAATACACCACAGGAGGAATGTCCACTGGTTACAGGAAAGAGGATGGGTGGATTTGCCCCACAGATGCTTGCTTTTGCATCCTTACTTGCCCTTCTTTATGTTGTTGTTTTTGTTGGTCATGGATCTTGAACTCTGGGCCTGGGTGCTGTCCCTCAGCTCATCTGCTCAAGGCTAGTGCTCTATCATTTGAGCCATAGCACCACTTCCAGTTTTCTGGTGTTTTTTTTGGAGATAAAGAGTCTCATGGACTGTCTTGCCCGGGCTGGCTTTGAACCATGATCCTCAGATCTCAGCCTCCTGAGATCTAATCCTAGGATTACAGGTGAAATCCTAGCCATTGGCACCTAGCTTGCCCTTCTTGAGTCTATCCCTGCCCCTAGATCCAAAATAAAAAGAAGACCTTGGGATATGCCCTGAAAACAAATGATCCTTGTCTATGAAATCAGTGTTCGAATTCATGACTTAATCCATGAATGTTCATCTTCTCTGTGGCCTTGATCATCTAAATTTCTTTTAGATTGAATCACTCCATTTTCTAGCCTATCTTTTTCACACATATGAGGAGAAAATGGAGGTCCTTAATCTGCATCCTTGAAGAGCCCACAAGATTTAATACTTAATGGTTTTTATTCCATGTAGTTATGCTTAATTCAGTTGAACTATAAACTACCTAGATACATGGTACATGACTTCAGGCATGCAGGTCCCTGGAATGAATATTTATATTAGCTATCAGCCCATGTGGAAAACATGAGTAAGTTGGAAAAGCTTCCTGGAAAACAGATTTATGGCCCATGCCTGTAATCCTAGCTACTTAGGAGGATGATATCTGAGAATCATTGTTGAAAGGCAGTCTAGGCCAAAACCCCCCAAAAAACAACAACAAAAAAAGCTGAGACTCTTATCTCCAATTAACCAGTAAAAATCCTGAAGCAAAGGTATTACTCAAGTGGTAGAGCACCAGCCTTGAGTTGAAAAACCAAATGAGAGAGCAAAAGGCCCTAATTTCAAGCCCTAGTACCAGCTAAAAAAAAAAAAAAACGCCGAAACAGAACAAAAGCCCAATTTTAAAGGGGTGATTTTATCAATACACTCTATGCATGTATGGAAATAGTATATGAAATTGTTTCATATTCATATATATGCTAGTTCAAAAGTAAATGATTTTTTTAAAAGATGACATAAAAAGACTTTAAAAGCTTCTGAACTAAAAATCTATTGCAATTATCTTCATAAAATATAAAGTTTCCCCAACATACTGGGCTTTAGACTTCAACAGCCTCTCCACCCAACATCATGTTGCTCCTCAGTTGCTCCCTATTCTCACATTAATACAGCACTTGGCCACCCGTACTGCATGGTGAAAGGAACCAAGCCATTTGCAGCTCAGAAGATACAAGTCTCCAAGTAGAACCCAAGTATCAGCTGCCCATAACAAGGGGAATGTGAACAAAAGAACAGCCCAGCAAGATGGCCTAGACAAGGAGGGAATGAAAGGTATCCTTGAAAAAGACACATGGGAAAGGAGTAGGAGAAGGAGGCGAGACAGGAACGAAGCAAAGGGATTTCAAATATGGGTGGGATAGGAATAGATGGTTGTTCTTAGAAGTTCTAGACTGATACTAAAGTCAAAAGTCTAGCCCTACCTATGATTTAGATACTGCTACGATTTAGACTTTGGTGGATATATGTACTCTGGAGGCACCACAGATGTTCACTTGTGATTCTTTGTAGTCTCTAGTGCTACTTTGTAGTGAGTAAGTATGAGATGTTTCTTGAGAAACTATATGAGATGAACAATATGATCTCCACCCTCCAGGGTTCCTAGATTGGAAAGGAGAATATAGGAAATAAAAGATTCTTCCTGAGAGGATACCAGGCCAAAGGGAACCTGGAAAAACTCCCTAAAGGTGCTAGTGCTACTACTTGAATTGATTTTTTTTTTGTTACCTAAGTAGAGAAAATGTACTATTTCTGGCAGGTACTAAATTAATATGTGTTAAGTAATTTTGCTTTGCAATTATTATCTAGAAGATTGCTAAAGGACTGGGAACTGGCTCTCATCACCTTTGTTTTTATTATTGTCAATTAAAAAGATGACTATATTCATGTTAGCATTTATGAGTATAATCTTAAAAAGTACTATATTTTATCTATGACTAGATTGAGGAAATACACTCATAATTTTTCCCAGGTACAAGGAATTCTTGTTCTATTTATTTTCTAGCAAAAAAGTTTTAAAAGCCTTCAAAAAGAACACATTTTGCTCACTTGAAATATGTGTGTATATTTTAGCATAAAATACACTTGGCAGCTCCTAACATAATTGGATGGTTATGCCTTGCAAAAACTTGATTTCTTTTTAATCAAATTTTTAGAACCATACTGGGTTTCTTGCCAGTGTTGCAATAGTAAGCAATAAATACATCATTAGATCAATGGTGGTCTGATGATGGATTACTGAAAAGATGGCTATAGCCAAGAAGAACAAGACCAGAGTCTCATTGTGCAAAGATTGAAAAAATATTGTTTAAACCATAGATATCAAGTTAATACAGCAGGGAAGAAAACACTGCAAAATAGAACAGAACAGCCATGGGTTTATGATGTAGTGATATTGATCACAGATTTTCCTAAGTGCTCAAGAGCAGCCACACTATTATATATGCCTCTGATTAGACCTAGCGATGAGAAGGAAAAAGTTATTAAAAAAAAAAGGAAACCAACCAGGGGAAGGCCTGCTGCTATAATAAATTATTTAAAGCAAGCAGGGTGAGTGGGTTGTGAAGACAATATAAAACAGAATCGATGACCCCAAGAAACCCCAAATCATCCACACCTCTATAAATTTCTTACCGTCCTGTCTGGCTTTCTACTGGAGGTATTTCTTTCCCACATGTGTCCCAACCCACCCTCCCCTCCCAGCTCTGACCCCTCACTTTTGGCCCAGTTCTTTTCTCAGAGCTTAACATTTGTTTTTCTTGTGTAACCCAGGATCTGGTGTGTTCAGTTATGTTTTTCAACTTGTATTAGGAGTCTCTTAGGCCACAGATGAATGCATCTGTTACTTATTCATCTGGATCTTAAATTTCCTACTGACACTGTAAGCCAGGGATAGCTCATATGATACGCCTATCAATATGACTTCAATATCATCCGTTACCTTCTTCTTTTTTCTTACTACAGTTATTTGTCATTGAATCCACAAAGCTAAAGCCAGAGGGAAACTTTTCTAGCTCAATATTGTTCTCCATGAGAAGATATTTCTGGACACTAGTAACTCTAGTGAAGGTGGTAACTTGAAGGGCCATTTTAGAAGAGCAATAGTTAAAATGGCTAAAATTTAAGTCCTGTTAATAGATCCCATTGACTTGATTTTTTTTTTTTTAACAAATGGTCTATCGGAACAAGGGAAAGGAAAGTAGAGTAAAAACATTGAGAAGAATTTACTAAATGAAAGTCAAGATATCAGAAATATGCCATGGCCAAAAGAAAAGTTATAATTGTTGCATAGAAGCTTGCAATGACCTATGACCTAGTTTCAAGAAAAGCAGCAAGCTACTGTAGTTATTTTAAACCATGCACAAAACAGTGCCATTGTACGATCAAGGGCTGTGGTATACCTCAGGCCCTTCAAATGTTCTACATCTATCAAATTCTACAGAAGCTGGGCAAATGAAATGTAACTATTTTGCCAGTGTAAAACATTCTTAGCAGCACAACATGCCAATGAACAAAACAGTACAGGGTTAAAATGTAAATCCAAGGAATTCTTCACATAGGCTTTGCTAGAGTTGTGCACTGTGATCTTTGGTAAATTATTTGCCTCTCTAGGTCAAGGTTGGCTGTTTAAGGTCAGAGCCATCGAACCAACTATCATAGAAGGTGATTAACTTTATAAAGAAAATTGCACAAGGTCGCCATCCTTTATAAGAAAATATTGAAAGGGTAAGAAATTGTAGATCATATGAATGACTAAGTATAACTCTGATATCACCACAATGCTAAGTAAAAAACAATTCAAAATGTAAGGTCAACCTCTCAGTTATTGGTGTCATCTTTGAATATAAAAGACAAAAATCTAAATATTTGCTTTTTTTGGTTGCAGTTCACTCATGTAGAACAATGTAGGGAAAACAAAAAAGCATCGTCCTCAAAGGATTGTTGACGTAAGTGACCTACCAACATGCTTGCCAAGAAGTTTTCTCTGTAAAAATCCCAGTGATGATCCAATCAATGGTCTGGAACCATCTCAGTTGAGTGCCTCAGCTTCTGTATCAGGGAAGCTGATTTCTGGACACTTCTGACCTCTGAGAAGTCATTAGGTATTTAGGTACTTGAATGGCAGAGAGAAGGACAACTGCTGATAGATCCTTTCTTGTTCAAGCCTTTTGTAGGACTCTTACATGGAAAATGATACCAGTCTAAAATAAGGAAAACCAGAGTCTTCATGCCAGTATCAAAGGATACATGAAAAACGCTAATTGGCAATAATGAATAGATCACACTTCATAATGGTTTCAGTGAGAGAAGTAGCAATCCGTTCTAAATCCATCTCTCTTTTACAATGAGAAAATCCACTCCGTTACTTGGACATCTCAAAATACATTTTAAGGTTACTTTCAGAAGAGTATCTATGAGCTCATGAGGGGGACAGCCCGAGACAGTCGCTGGCCAACAGCACAGCTAGTTCTGCTAGGAGTTTCCTAGGACTTTGCTGAGTCTGTGTTTTCCCAGGTGAAGTGTATACTTTGGTTCTTGCCCCCAAACTGTGAGAGTTTTGCTTGTTTTTAAGAGAAAAAGGTGCCTCTTCTCCTATCCTCCAGGGAAATATCCCCAGCAACATGTGTTAGGGCTGACTAAGTCATCTGAGGGCATCTTGGGAACCCATCCCAGGATCAAAAATGGGGGGAAGGGAAGAAGTGGAGGGGCCAAGACGAGGGAGGGGTATTAAACTATTTTGCTTCTCCAAAGACTCCCTTAGAATTAGGGCAACCCTGAAACAGGAAGAGTTGCAGCTTCCAAACACAGGACAAAAAGAACCCATTGTTAAAGAAGGAGAGTTAATGCATTACCTATAAATTTCACAAGGCCAGTAAACGCCACCTGGAAATTTCTGAACAATTATTTGTTAAATCAGTTCACAGACTATGTTCTTTTCTATCAGAACAACGTTCCAGTGTTTCTTGAAATATGATGAGGGGTTACCTGATATCAAGATTCATTTGGGAAACTTGCTCAAAATGCAGGTTCTTAAATGCCACCCCAGGCCCAAGAACTGAATGTCCAGGACTAGAATCCAATCCAAGAATTGAATGACTAAGGAACAACCAACCTGGTGGATCTGGATGATTCTTAGCAAGGAGAATTACTGTGTCTACATAGCCCACCCCACGTCTAGACTTGTATATATTAAAGATTTGCCTATTTGCCCCCCAAATATTTTTATATCATAAAAGAGATGAATTCTTAAAACTGCACTAGCTTATTCTTTTCATGTATAATAAACATTACTATTAAAATGTAATTGTGAACATAAAATTATTGTGAAAATACCAACTAAACTTCTCAAAACTACTGCCTTCATTGTCACTAAAAGTAACTATGTTATTAAATGAATTTATAGTTTACTAAAGTATCAGTCACTTGGCTGTAGGAACTTGTTAAACTGTTATATTCCTCCCATACCTCTTTAGTCATCAGAAGTTTTGTGATAAAGCATTTATATATTATATATAATATATTACACATAATATAAATTATATATATATATATATATATATATATATGTATATAGCTGGTCCTGGGGCTTGATCTCATGGCCTGGGCACTGTCCATGGGCCGCTTTGTGCTCAAGCATAGCTCTCCCACTTGAGCCATAGCGCCACTTCTGGCTTTTTTGAGTAATTTATTGGAGATAAGAGTCTCATGAGGACTTTTCTGCCCCTCCCACCCGGGGGTGGGGGTGGGGAAAGAACTTAGAACTGTGATCTTCAGATTTCAGCTTCCTGAGTAATGAGGATTCTAGGCATGAGCCACCCGTGCCAGGCTTCGCTTTTATTATTTTAAAACTATATTGTGAACCATTTCTACCAGTGGTTAGGCTACATATGAATTTATGCTCAAGTCATAAATTCCTAAAAGCATGCTTCATTAGAATTACTAAGACAGCCTTAACTCTGCTCTCTGCAATAAAGCTTTGTTTACTTCTATTAAAGTGGGCTGGTTTTTTTTTTTTTGGTGCAAAACAATTCAGTTTTAATGCGCTGTGTTAAGAAGCAAAATAAGAAGAGTTTCTGATATACATGCTACTGCAAGGCAGTAAACCAGTGCTGCAGGGCTATGAGACACTCTTTTTTTTCTAGAGGGATTATATTTTTCTCCTAGAAGCTCCCCCTCCACTCCAATCATAGCTACAATTATTTCACAAAACACAGTTTGTCCTTTCTAGAGACATTAAAGAATGTCTCTTTTTACTTGCCAAATGCAAGATCAGGCCAGATAGTAAAGAAAAATAGAACTTGAGACAGGCTTTGTTTGTAACATGCTGTTTCTGCTAAGGGCTGCCCTCTACCCAGGCTCCACCCCGGTGCTCTGGCTGAAGTGTACATGTTGTGTTTTAACAGATGGGCTGGCTGGCGGCTGCTGGGCTGTAAAACAGGAACGCGGAATCCGCACCGAGACGTATTGAACTGAAAGCTCATAAAGTTCATGGACATACGCTGACCCAGACAGGCCAGACGGACGCAGACACGCTTCCACATACACCCTCCACAGCTCGGGGTCCGGTGCCAAGGGGAAGTTCAAGGCTACCCCCCCCCGATATATTTCTATCTCATTCACCTATCAATTTTACACATTCATAAACACACCCCTGCGCGCGCGCGCACACACACACACACATTGGCAAAGATCTCAACATTCCCAAATTCTGGACCCAAGTTCCTCTCCAGGAATCAATAAAACTCCCACCGGTGGCACACGAGAATTGACGAGAAAACACTACCCTGCATTATAGTGGGTGCGCACATCGGAAGCGGCCGGCTCCGAGGAGGGGGGGGAGTCCGTGTTTACTCCGCGCGGGGCGGGGCGGGGCGGGGCGGGGCGGGAATGAATGGGCTGGGAACGCGCGCGGACGCGCGGGGTCCGCTGCGCCCTGGCTCTGCCAGCTCCCGCCACAACTTCACCGCTGCACACACTCCACTCCCCCGGGCCGGCGGCCCCTCTCACCGTCCCGGGTCGGGCTCTCCAGGACGGGCGTCGTTACCGATCCAGATCCCCCGGAGGAAGCTGGGTTTTTTTCGGGTGCACCTCGAGGGTGGCTGGTGAGGTTCGAGCCCCTCAAGAGGGGCGCGGGTTCCCGCGCCGAACGGGTTCCCGGCGGCGGCGGCGGGGACTCCGTAAAGTTTGCGGTCGCTGTCCATTCACCCCCGGGCGCCGCGGTACCCCGAGAGCCCTTGGGGCTCCCCGCGCCCCGGAGCCCGGCGCCCGGCTCGCCCGGCCGGGCGTCCCCGGCGGCGGCGCGGGGCTGCTCCCCGAAGTTGGTGCAGGAGCTGCTGCAGGAGGGGGACACGTACTGGTACATGATGACCACGAAGAGGAGAGCGAGCACGGGCGTCAGCAGCCACTTGTTGAACCTTTCGTCCATGGTCCCGCTCTCAGGCCGGCAGGTGAAGCGGCGGCGGCGGCGGCGGCGCGGACCGGCGGTGGCGGCGACGGCTGGGAAGTTTCGGGGACTCCGGGGCGCGGCTCAGAGCCCGCCGCTCCTCC
>NW_012267243.1:11492309-11611159 GCF_000151885.1 Dipodomys ordii | reverse complement strand
CGCGCGACCACTCACCCTCCTGGCCGAGCCCTGCCGCGGGTCCGCAGCCCCAAGCTGTCCCCCGCCGATCGCTCACGTCCCGGAGGGTCCGCGCACCCTGGCCCGAGCGGGCACCTCAGAGGGAACACCGCAAGCCCGGCGGCCGCCCGCCTCTGCAGTCGCCCCGAGCGCGCTGACAATTCAAGGACCTGCTCAGCGAATGAGGCGGAACGCCGGGCTGTGGAAGACCAGGCTCGGCAGGGAGGCGGGGCCGGAGGCGGGGCCACCGCCGGGGGGTGGGGCCGCCGCTGGGGCGGGGCCACCCTCTGGCCGGCCCTTGAGGGGCGTGGTGTTCATCAGCCTGTGATTGGCGAGGCTAACAGCCAACCGTGTGGTCTCCAGAGCCTCAGGCGGCCGTAGGCGGTGCCTAGCTCTCGGCCCCGCCCTGCAGGCTCTGTCCAATCGCCCGCGGAGGAGGGCGGACCGGGGAGCGGGCCGCGGCGTTGCAGGTTGTCTTTTGCGAAGTGTGGCGGCCGCTGGCCGGCGCCGCCGGGCCGTTCGCAGCGGGCTCTGGACCGCGCGGCAGGAGGGTCCGGCGCTGAGAGAAGTCAGGACGCCCACCCCGCCCCGAGCTGTAGCCCGTCGGCGCGCCGTGGAGCCGGGGGCCTAGTGGTGGACGGAGACCAAGATGACAGTCGGGTGGTGGAAGCGCGGAACCCGGCGGCCCCGAAGGAGCCAAGGACCCCGAGACGGCGCGTCCCCGGCCGGGCCGCCGGGCTGCGGGTGGAGGACCGTGGCCGGAGATGGAGAGCTCCTGGCTCCCTAGAAAAGGTTCCGATCTCCATCCGAGGGTCATCTCCCCGACGTGCGGGGCCTGCCCGGCTCTGGGCGGGGGCGGGGGCAGCGCTCGGCGGCGGCATCTCCGGGGATTTAGCGGGAGCTCCGGGACGCGGGACTCGGCGGAAAGTCTCCTCCTCCGCCCGCTCCCCTCCTCCGGCGGGTGTCCTGCGGGTGCGGTCCGCGGGGGGCGGCTCCCGCGGCTCTCTTCTCGGTCGGCTGATGCCCGGGAGAAGCATCTTCGTGGACAGGGCCTCTCTCTGCCTGGAAATGCACCTGCCGTGGAACTAACAGCCAAAGGGCCTATGGGCGGGACCGCAGGAGTGGGCAACAGGAAAGGAGCCAAGTTTCCTGATGTCCTGACATTCACCAGCATAGGTCCCACGCTGCCCCCTTCCACTCATTGTCACGCTCAGACCCCAGAAGTCCGGAAAGGACTTGAGGTGTAGCAAATGTGCAAGTGTGAGAGCGCTACCTGTAGTCTTGCCATCAGCACCTGGCCTTGAAAAGGTCTTGCCTTGCTGGGTGCTGGTGGCTCATGCCGATAATCCCAGCTACTCAGGAGGCTGAGGTGTGAGGATCCCGGATTGAAACCAGCTTGGGCAGGAAAGTCTGTGATACTCTTATCTCCAATAAACTACCAAAAAGCTGGTAGTGGAGTGTGGCTCAAGTGGTAGAGCACTAGCTGTGAGCACAAAAAGCTCAGAGACAACATCCAGGCCTTAAGTCCAAGCTCCATGATGACACAAGAAAAATAAATAAGCTTTTTTTTTTTTTTTAATGATCATAGCTGACTTCTCATGAGAAGATTTTGATGAAGTCAGCAGGGAGAAGGTAAAGGGCCAGCCTGTGACGGGAAAGGGGTGAAATGGCCTTGCAGCCCGCGAGGCTGTTCCTCTTTAGGTGAGCTCTGGACTGGGTCCCATCATGCTTCTGAATAGTATACTGAGGTGTCTTTCCACGTGAGGATAAGGAATGGGATTAGGATAGAGACAGGGCTATCAGTGCCAGACAAGCCTTGGAGGACTCTACTTGTTACCTTGGTTCTAGCAGCGGGTCAATCAGCTTTCTACTGCTATGACAGAATATTGAAGGAAAATCAACTTTTCAGGAGGAAATGTCTGTTTGGGCTCAGTTTCAGAGGTCTCAGTTGCTTGACCTCTTTGGACCTGTGGCAACAAAGTACAAGATGGTAGGAGCTCTGTGTAGAAAAAAGCTTCTCACATCAGTTGTAGCCAAGATTAAAAGAGAGAGGGGAGGAGAGATGATTTTTCCAATATGTCCTTCAAAACATGCCCCTAATGCCCTTTCTGTTCCTGGGCCCCACTTCCTATAGATTCCATCACTGACCTATGGCACCACAGGCAGGGGAAACAAGCCTTCAACATAGGGATCTCCAGGGGACATTCAAAATCCCAACGTCAGCACCTTTCATCCGTTCTACAACCCACAAGCCTCCGCACTGAAGACTTATCACGAAACCTCATCTTTGTCTAGAATTACTAGGAAATTATGGAAGAAATGTATTGCCTTTCATTTTTGTCCTCCACATTCCTGAATATAACTAGAGAAGCTGCCTACAGTGTTTATTCACATCCCGTGGAAGTGTTACACAAGTGCTAAGGATTATTTTAAAAAGTCATATTCGAGGGAGGAGGATGGGGGAGGGGAGGAGTGTGGGAGGTGGGAGAGGAGGGAAGGGGTACTGGGACATCAACAAGGGAAGGGGTAAAATTGATCGACAAGTAATATACTCATCTTTACAATAAAATAAAATTGTAAAAATCATATTTGAAGGGCTGAGGGTGTAGCTTTGTGGTAGAAAATGTACTTATCAGTGACAAGCTCCGGATCACCAGCACTGGAAAAAATAAAACAACCTTCAGAATCACCTCAGTAATAGGAACCAAGCCCTGGCTGATGGCTGTACTGATGGTAGTATTTACATTAGATGCAGGAAGTAAAAGAAATGTCTTTTGTGAAATAAGAATTAAACAGGTGACTTTTATGTCCTGATTTCTAAGAGCTGCCATTTGTTTCAGATGTGCACAGTTCTAACATTTTTTTTCTTATAGAATGGATGGCATGGAAAATAAGCACATTTGGGCTATATTTAATTAGCATACCATCTTTCATTGTAATTCATTTTCCAAAGGACTTTTATCACTTGGACGCAAGACAACACACCTGGGCATTTGGTAGCACAGTAAAGTCAACTATATGGTTTCCAGTTCCCATAACATTCCTTTGCCTTTCAGCCATCCTGATCATCTCCAAAGGAAAATTAGATCTGTTCCTAGTCCAAGAACTAATGTTAATATTATCTGTATGAAATAAACAGAAAACCATGAAAGTATAGATGTGGAGGTCACTTATTTAGCTGCAATCTGTGTCATGAAATTTCACTCAAAGGGATGAAGTTTGTGAAGTGGCCTATAAATGAGAAGAGTCAGGGGAAAGCAGGGATGCACACTTGTCCCTTTGTGGAGAGGAAGCAAATTTTCCTACAGGCTCTTCATCTCTCTCTGACTCAAATATTTTAGAGCTCTCTAAATTACAATTGAACGTTGAATGGTAGGAGTCATGAGTTCCAATTTGAGTGGCTGTAGTGGTGACTGCTTCTGGCAGTCACTTAACCTCTGTTTACCCTCACTTCTTTGGCCATAAAACAGCTGGCAAGATAGGCCTACTGTGTTTAGCAGCTCAAAGGGGACCCCGTGGTAATAGTTACAAAGCATTACAGACAACATTGCATTTAGAATAGTGTTAACTGCCAAAAAGAAAAAGAAAGCGAGGGAGATGGGAAAATAGTGTACTTCAAACAAGTCTGTACACATACAATTTCCATCTATTTCTATCTCATTGGATTCTTATCCCCCTATAAATGGAAATAGGAAAAAAGCACTCTTTAGCATCCTGGTTCAATTGCTGAGTGTTTTGGAAGCTGTTAATGGTAACACACCACCTAACTAGGAAGAGTTCTAGAAGTAGATCTAGAGGAAAATTCTTTTTTTTTTTTGTTTTTTTTGGTCCGGTTGTGGGGCCTGAACTCTGGGCCTGGGTGCTGTCCCTCAGCTCTTCAGCTTAAGGCTAGCATTCTACCACTTGAACCACAGCGCCACTTCCGGCTTTTTTCTTTTTGCTTATGTGGTGCTGAGGAATCGAACCCAGGGCCTCAGGCATGTAAGGCAAGCGCTCTACCACTGAGCCACCTTCCCAGCCCTCGAGAGGAAAATTCTAAGTGAATAGTGTTTTTCCCTCTCCTTCATTCCCATCAGCTCTTTCAACATAGATTTACTTTAAAAATTATGCTCAATTTAAAGATGACTGAAAAATATCTTAACAAAGAAACAGAAATTTCTAAATTCTCATCAAAGGCACAGAGTCTAATACTAGCTCTGCTACAGATTCCTTCTGAGAACTTGGGAAAGTCATTCGACTTTCATATCTTAGTTTCCCATGTATAACACTGCAATGATACTTTGAGCCATTCCAGAAATGGGAGACATAACTAAGGAAAAGACATGTTGAAGTATTAATTGCTTCATTGACTACAAAATAATCACGTAAGTGTTCTTGGCAAACTGTAGTATGGTGTTTGTATACAATAATTTTTGCAAGTAAACCAGAAAATTAGCAGATACTTTGAAGGAGAAAAAGGTAATAAAAGTCAACATAATACAAAAATCACAATATTAGAAAAACATATTATCCTTTTTCCTCCTCTTTAGCTTTTAATTGTTATGTGAGTATATGTGAGTACATTACTGCGGGAGTTCTTTTAGTATTATTCAAATAATTGTACCAAGGAGTTACCATTCAACAAATCAGTTTATGAATGTAATCATCTTGATCAATGTCACCCCCCCTTTTTTTAAATCATTCTTCACCATTTATTCCAACCCTGCCCCTCCCCTCACTTTTGTTAATTTTGTAGGATACACATTAAATTTTGTCTACCTCCTTCCCCTTGACCCACCTCCTATCTTTCCAACAAAATGATTACCAGGAAACGAGATATTTTTTGTTGTAGATTTCAGTATCTTCAGATAATATAACCACCCACAAAACAATGCTATCTCACTATATTTGAATACTAAAGCAACTTTCCCATTTGAGAGTTACATTGCTAACAAATGAGTAGAGAATGGTAGTTTTTATTCCCCTAAACATGCAATTTTAGCATATATTCCCCAAAGAAAAGCTACATAGAGCTTCTCCAAAATTGACACCTCTAGCTAGACACTGGTAGCTCATACCTGTCGCCCCAGCTACACGGGAGGCTGAAATCAGGAGCGGCCGATTCCAGGCAGACTGAGTAAAAGTATTCATGAGACCCTTATCTCAAGGGAAAAAGTGGAAGCGTGTCTGTCACCCCAGCTATGGAAGGAAACCTAAGAGGATCATGGCCCAGGTCAGTCTGAGCAAAAAGTGAGACCCTATCAAAAAATAACCAGAGCAAAAAAAGGGACTGTTTGGTTCAAGCAGCAGAGCACCACTTGCCTTATAAGTACAAATCCTGAGTTCAAATCTCAGTCCTTACAGATATATAAATACACACCACTGAGGACAAGCCTGGTGGAAGACTACAATGATCTTGGAAAACGATAGCCTGGTACAAAACTAGACAAATGAATCAGGAATCTACCAGAAGAGCTAAGTGTACTCATTAATGGAATTCTCCAGAGTAACTGAAGCAATAGGAACTACACAGAGAGAGAGAGAGAGACAGACAGACAGACAGAGAGACAGAGAGACAGAGAGACAGAGAGAGTCAGAGAGAGAGAGACAGAGAGAGTCAGAGAGAGAGAGAGAGAAGAGGTGTATTTTGAAGAATTGGCTTACTAGAAAGCAAAACTGAGTTTCCATAGTCTACTACCTGTTAATGGGAAATATAGGAAAACCAGCAGCTTAACTTCAGTTCTATTCTTCAGGATTGAAACCTAGGCATTCCAAGGGCAGCAAGTGTCAAGTGTACCTGCTCAAGCAGACAAAGACAAAGCAAAAAACTGAATTTGTCCTTCCTCTTTTTTGTTTTTTATTCACTCCTGCTGGTAAGGGCAATCTACTGAGTTTATCTATTCAAATGCTAATCTCATCTAGAAACATTCTCATGGACACATCCAGAAATAATGGAGCATTCTATAGTAGAGTCAAATTGACATATAATCATCACAAATGGAATACAAATAGGAAAAAGTTCTTGATATACAAAGAGTACGGGCTTTGGGGATCCTATAGGAAGAAGGTTAAATTTTCTCTCTACTTCTTACTATAAAGCTCTGCACAAATGGAGTAGTGTAAAGCCTGAGCTTGTCTCATTAGCTTGCTATGAAGTTCAAATGAGAAGCTAGGCTTATAGAAGGCACTCTATTGGTAACACCCCCACCCCCTCATTTACTCATTGATTAAGAGATGGGTTGATAGAATTTATTGATGGTATTGTGAATTAAATGTATGGCCTTGTACTTGCTAGGCAAACACTCCACCCCTGTGACATTACTGCTATTTCTTCCTCCTAAGAGCTTCCAACTTGAAAGACTATTCTAGGAAAAATATTCTGCTCCATATTAAAAGTCAAAAGCCTCTTTATAGGAACTGGAGGTAATCTAGGAAAACCTAGTTTTCCATTGGCAACTTCTTTCTTGAAATATCGTCCTAGGTTAGCATTGCTTTGCTTTCATGTGCAAAGGGCTAATTCCTATCTTTCTTAATAACTAGGAAGCTAGGTTGCAACTTCCTAGCACGTACATCACAAGAAAGCAAAGGAAAGATTTGGAGTTTCAGACAAGGCCATAGAAAACAAGCGGTGTTTCAAAATGCCAAACCATTTTCAAGGTCTTATTGTAAGCTTCTAAAAGATTTGGGCAGCTGAACCATATGCTCATCATCTGGAGTTTAGACATAATGTGAGCTGGTTCCCTTAAGGCAGTAGTACTAGAATAATAACTGGCCAGCTAAAGAGTGGGAGAAAAAAAGGTTTATCCTTTAGAAATGAGCTGCATCATTAGTTATTATGAATATCTCAAATTATGACAGATTCACGTGTAAGCATGCCAGGGAAAAGGAGCCATGAGGTATAATACAAAAAATTGTTTATTACCCAAGAGAATCTAGGTTCTAATGCGGATGCTATTGCATCTGTGAAATTCTGAAACTCACAAAGGATTTGAAGATAGAAAGCCAAATAAAACATAATACAGAGGGAAATGATTTTGATTATGTAACACTTATATATAGCATTTCATTTTACATTTTCAAATTGCTTTTCCCTCATTGGCTTATTCTTCACAGCACACCTGGGGAGAACCTTCATGCCATTATATTCTGTTCGTAGCTGAGGCAACTGAGACTGGCAGGCAAGGTGTTTTATCCAAGAGCACAATAGGGACAGGGTGAGAAATTACTCATCCATTCAATCAGGAAGCTATTCAGCACTACTATTGGCTAGCCACCAAAGTCTGTGTGGTAGCAGTATGCAGAGATGGGTGAAGATTTCTGGAGCAGTAGGAAGGGGTTTATCCATCAGGGAGGCTTCAAGTAGCAAGGACCGAGGTTAAAGAAAGCAAAATTTCCAAAATTTGTAGAGACAGTGAATCAATTCAAGGCCCTAGAGGGCTGCTGGGAGGAATTCTGACAATGGAGTTCATGGGTAGTGGAAATGACACAGTGGCCTGAAGATAGACAAATTCAAGACACAGTGGACAATGACTACTGCAGAGAAGTTACAGAAAAAAGACTAGAGAGCAGAAGGCAACTTTTTAGGTCACTAAGTGTCCAGCTCTAATAGGTAGACTCCAGCCTGTGGATATTTGGGGACAGACTCATCTCTGATTACTCCCATTGGTTCATTTTTCTAACATGGACCATACTAACATATACATAACAATATATGAGATTAACTTAGCACATATGCTCAGTTCACAAGTATTTACAAAGATATTTACAAGTATTTTTTCAAACATTATTTTTTTCTAAACAAGTTATTTACAAAACATATTTTTTCTTAACAAGTATTTACGAACATTTTAACAAGTATTTATAAACAAACATATTTACAAATATTTTTCAAACATTATTTTTTCTAAACATTTCTTGGTGTTTTTTAAATTTTGCAATAACCTTATATTAGAGGAACTATTTTTGTAAGAGATAATGCACAGTCTCAGAGAAAATAAGCAACCAATGGTCTGTACCATTATTAGTGTTAGGAAATTGAGACATGAGGGTATTAGAATGAAGAAAGAGTAGAGAGCAAACCCAACACACCAGACAACTTTAATGGAAAGCTGGAGAAAGAAATGGAGGAGAATGGAAAAGGAATAGACAGACTTGATTGTCAACAGGCTAGGACTATTTATTGCCACCGAGAAGCACAGACCTTCCCCTGGGTTTGGAGGTTGTATCTAAAAAAGCTACTTTTAAAATAATAAATTAAATTATGAAAAACATTAAAATGTCTAATTTATAAGTTTTAAAAAATACTCTTTCATTTTATTCATGAATACTCAAAGGGAAAGCTCTACTCTTATTATCTTGTTTTGCAGGGAATTTCCCAAGCTTGCCAATGGTAAATAGGTCTACCCACTTAGGGAATCAAATGCAAATATAGATTATCTGATTTTAAAGCCCCAATTTTTGCCCTTAGGAAGAGGAAGGAAGGAAGGAAAGTAGGAAGGGAGGAAGGAAGGGAGGAAGGAAGGAAGGAAGGAAAAGAAGTAGGGAAAGAAGAAGAATACTGGTCTACTATTTTTTTTCTGCCAAGTTGGTAGCTTTGACTTTGCTGTGCTTTTTAATACTACTGAAGGCTGGAAGAAACTTGGCCAAACATTATTTAGGGATTACAAATTGACAATATTGTCCAACTCCCTTCCAAAATAATGGGCTCATCCAGACTTAAGCTTAGGACCTTTGGAGAATATGTGTTCTCTTTCTGAATCTAAAGAGGTAAAAATGAATTCCCAGGAGGCATTTGAAGCTGTTTTGTATCTGCTGGAGAATGAAGCTCATGTTGCAGCAGGCAGAGCAGGGGACAAAAGGTAGCAGAGTTCTTGGTGACACTGCAAAGCTACTGAGCAAGCCAAATCCGTGGTCTACAGTCTCTCTGGATTTTAGGAGTTGAAAATACTTGTGGTAATCAGCTTTCCATCTCTGTGACAAAATACCTTGAAAAGTCAACTTAAGAAGAACAAAGCTCTAGTTTGGTTCAGTTTCAGAGGTTTTCATACATGATCACTTGGTCTAATTGCTTTGGGTTTTCATACATGATCACTTGGTTTAATTGCTTTGGTGGTACATCATTTGAAGAGTGTGTGGCAGAGCAGAACTGTTCACCTTGTAGTGGCTGGAAGTGCAGTGAAAGAGCAAAGGGGTAGGGTCCCATTATTCACTTCAAGGACATACTTCTAATGACCTAACTTCCTCTCACTTTGCCAAACTCCTAAAGGTCCTGCTATCTTGTAATAATGCCACAGGCTCATGACCAAAAGTTCAATACAGCCGCTGAGGGACATTTCAATCCAAACTGTAATAATACCTCTCCTTCAATCCCTGTCAGACTCTTTCAGATGCCTATTCTATATTTTTCTTAAACATTAGGGTAAGAAGAAAAAGAAGCTTGTTGAGTTTTTACTTACATTTTGAGTATCTATTTGAATGTGTATTCTGTTAAGGCAGGGATTTTTGCTCACTTAATTCTCGTTGAATGCTGAACAAATATTAATTTGCCCAACTTAAATTTTGTTCTCAGTGCTCTCTTAAATCAAGAAATCAGAGGTAAAATTTGTTCTGACACCCATTTCTCTCTTCTCATCCTAAAATATTATTTTTATTTTATTATTACTCCTTATTGTATTATTATTACTTATTATTACTCCTTTATTAATAGATGAACTAAACTGATACATGGAGTTTGAGACTTACCATGAGATTGTGTAGGCAATAATGAAAAAAAAAGCCAGGAGATTCAAAAGCAGGATTCCTTGAAGGAAATGAATAAGCTCAGATTTTGGGGGTCTTAAGCATGTAATTTTCAGTAATGTGATTTCAGGGAGTCAGCGGTATTCTCCCACCTCTTGCAATTACCCTGCCTTCCTGAAAATTCACAAACCTGAGAAGATAGAGGGATGGATTAATGCACCAGGAATGTGAGCTCAGAAAAGCTATAGTAGTTACTTGTAAAAGGCAGGCAGTAATTTGGTTTGACTGATCTCTTGGAGTAATTAATGTCCCACAATGAGCTAGGAAGCTCAGGACTTTGTTTTATTAAGAGCTAGCTATTTAAAAGGCAAATGTCTACCAAATGGACAAATTTGACAAACCAAATACCCTTTGGAGTGGTGAAAATAAAAACTGGTAACTCACTAAAGCGAATGACTACTTTTGCAATTTTAAAAGCTTATGGAAAACTTAATTTGGAAGTGATTAAAAAACGCCAACTATTATCAGCTGGTATTTGAGACGCTTGTAAATGTTATTTATGTTTTTACTTTTGTAAAATTAACACCCTCCTCCCTTCAAATGAAAGCAAGACTCCTGACTTATACATGGAGACAAATGGGGAGGATAGGATCAGATTCTGGGGTGTAAATTCAGAATTCCCATTCAATAATGTGCACCACACCTTAGCTCAGTATTATTTTTAAAAATAAGAAGTTCATAGGAGTAAGCTAAATTCCTTCACATCTGTTATTTTATGTCCAAAATCAACTCTTGTAGTTTCCTTACTTTTCTACCCTTGCAACAAATATCTGCTTTTTGTTGTTGTTGGTGGTGGTTGTGGGGCTTGAACTCTGGGCCTGGGCACTGTCCGTTAGCTCTTCAGCTCAAGGCTAGCGCTCTACCACTTGAGCCACAACACCACTTGTGGTTCTCTGGTGATTTATTGGAGATAAGAGTCTCATAGAGTTTCCTGCCTGGGCTGGCTTTGAACCGAGATCCTCAGATCTCAGCCTCCTGAATGGTTAGGATTATAGGAGTCAGCCACGGATGCCTGGCTCAAATATCTGCTTTTGATGACATTAGTTTTGTGAGTTTTTGTTTTTTACAGTGCTGGGATTAAACTCAGAACATACTAGGCAAGTGTTCTATGACTGAGCTAGCCCTACTGTGGATATCTTTGTAACAGTTGATTCTAACTTTCTTCTCAGCCACATCCTCTCTACCGCCGCTTATTTCCTTTATCCCTTGCTGCCCTCCTTATTAAGCAATCCAGCCAGAAGTCCACCTTAGTATTACACTCTAACCCATATATGTTAGTACCCAATAGAGAGGTCTCCGTATTAGTTTGAAGCTTTACCCATCAATAGCTTATCTTTGCATGGCATGGTACTGTAAGCCTATAATCTCAGGACCTTAGGCAGAGTCAGGAGGACAGTGAGTTCCAGGGTAGCCAGGGCTACAAAGTTCAGCCTGGCCTACAAAGAAAGATTCTCTCCCTCCTCCCCGCACACAAGGTTTTTGTCCCCCCTCCCGATACTAATCAGTATTTTTTTGCTGCTTAATATCATCCAAACTAAATCAAGTGAGAGGAATATTATTGTTAATCCAAATATATTTAGAATGGAAATGGAAATAGATTGCTTATTTAAATCATCCTACAATGAAATAAATGGATGCTCTGAGGAGATAGGTGGTTACTTAGGTAGCATAAATATTAAAACAAAGAACATCTAGCATTTGTTAAATAAAGTGCTTCTCATTGGTCCAGTTTAGATGGACTTTTTTTTAAAAGAAAAGTTACTGTCCATGACCAGTGAGCAGGGTCTATTTCTAGAGCAAACATCTACCACAAATGATGGACCCATGTTGGCATTCTTCACGAAGACGACTGGGAAACCACCCAAATGGAGGCATTTTGAAACCCTAAACTCAGTACATAGAGTTCTCCTTAGAACATTGAGTTCTCTTAGCCTCCAACACCTCGTTTGGCTCTGCCCAGACTATACTTTATGATTAAGTCATAGAGACTCATGCCTAACTGTGGAGTGTCTCTTCACATTTTTTGTTTGCTTAAGAAGTTGAAAGTGGAAAAAAAACCAAAATTTAGTGTGTAAGGATTATTGTTTCAAGTAAGAGCTTAAAGATCTCACTTACAGGATGGAGAGAACAACGAATAGACAAGAAAGTTGCTGATTGTTGACCAATCTTTAAAATACCACGACTCTTTCCTCCAGTTGTAAGGAAATCAATGGGGTGTGACACAGGTTTCCTGAGTTTCACTAAGGATGAAGATAAAATGAAACTTATGCCTCAGTGGCTAGATCCGCAAAGCAGAGGGATACTTACCTTGAGATATTGAGAAAACAGAACTCTGAAGCAGATGTGGAGGATTTCGGATCACTTATTAGAATCATTTGCATCTCTACAGTAGAAAAAGACCCAATGTACACTTTGGGGGATTTCTGTATTGATGGAAGAAAGTACTAAGGATACTCAAGTGAATCTCCTTCAAAGTATGCATTGTGTCCTAACATTGACAATGAAACCTGTGTGGCTCTTTCTTCCCTGAATTGTTCGGCACAAGTGCTGAGATTCTCATAGATTACTGAGGGAGAACCATGCTGGCATTAACCTTATTTTAAAGACAATATGCCTAATAGATAATTTTCCTAACAATAAACCTCACTGAAACTGTTCACTCTTCACTGGAGAGGCTGAATTTTAATTAGGATCTACAAGCTGCCATAGATAGGAAAGTGTTAAATGAGGAGTCAAAATGCATTTGGACTTGTTGGCTGCTGAAGGCTAGTCTAAGATACTGGCGTGTCAGCCCTCTAAACCTTGCGAGTCTGTCGGTGGGTTAATGATCTTTTCCGGACTCAACGGCCCAAGGTCACTGAGTTACATCTACACAACATGCACCTCAAAGAACTCTTGGCAGCCTCCCACAGCAAGGTCCAAGTATTACCTCCAGAAGCTAGAACTTGAAGATATTCGTTAAATAGAATTTGTTAGCTAGTACTAGGAAATACAACCTAAATTCTCAGGGATGCAAATAGGAAAGATCCTGGTCACGGTCAAGGTCCAAATGGTTCTGCTTGCTTAGAGCTCACATGAACTATGTGGAGGAGGAAGAGGGTGCTTGTTTATAAAGGGGGAAAGGACATAAACTATGGAGAACTAATACTTCTTCAGAGTCACAGATATCATTTTAATTGTAAATGAACTAATACGTACGAGTCAGACCCTCCCAATTATTTGAGTTTTCAAAGCAGAATGGATAAAAGTGAAAGCCAGGCTTGTTTTCTGCTTCCCTTTCCTTGTAACTGAATGTATCTTGTAAACAAACAAACAAACAAAAAAAGCCCTTAGCTCTTGGTTGACACCTGTGTAAGTCCTAGCCTGGCTTTCGAGTTCCATCTTTCCCCATTTTAATCTATGCCCAGTATGAACCAGATGTGAAGATCTCATTTTGGCCACATATTTTTTAGTAACAAGAGAAATGAGAAGAAGCTAAATACTGCTGTGCAAAACTCATCAGAAACCCAGAACACCATTCTAGGCTTCACATCAACCATGGGTAAATCATAATGTCAGCTGAAAGACTTGTGAAACATGCACAAATGTTTTCTAAGAATATTTTTCAGATGAGTGCATTTATAGGAATGAACTCTAATTACACCATAAATGAAAGGTAAGAGGTTAGCAAACATACTTCAGGGATGTATTATGTACTTATTTGCTGCCATTGTTGTTCCTGTCTTCGTGACTGCAGACTGCGTCTGCTTATTAGTTTGGTGATGACAGAGAATTGCTACACTTGGTGTTGTGGAAGAATTTTTTTCAAATGATGACAAAGGTTACAGGAAGGCCTACTTTAGCGATTATTTGGGCATTTGTCTCATTTGAAAAGGCTGTGACTAGGATTTTATGTCTAATAAGCATGCAAGTAACATTTTTTTATGCTTGCTGAGTGCTTTATAGGTACCTATTACTCTCCACAATACTCTTTGAGGGGAGGGTCACTATTACCACCTTGAGTTTACCTGTGGGGAAATTTAACACACAAAGAGATTATGTAATTAGCACAAAGTCATCCTGCATGCAAGCCCAACTAATAAAAGATGTCTGGAGAGCTCTTTTCAAATAAAAAGTGCTTACAAATGGCAGGTAGCACTAGTGACCATGATTCCAGGATGTGTACTCTCTGGGAATGAAGTACTAATCATACTCTATAAGACTATTTTTTTAAAAAAAAATTTCAGGTTGGCTTTTGAAATAGTTACTGTCAAAACTGGATATTCACAAGAGATGTCTATTTAGGCCACCTTATAGAAATATTATCTATGTGGTGGGACCTAGATCATTTTACAATACAAAAAGTACGCCAGTGGATTCTTCTACTCAAGCCAGAATCAAGAATGACTACTCTAGACTCAATAATAAGCTGGCAAGATGAGAGCAACCACAAAATCACATAGAATCATCTTTGGATTTCTGTTCCATATGTAACTCACTTCACAATTATTATTACCAAAGAGGCAAACCATGAAATAATAACCAGTTTTGGATCCCAGAAAATCCTGAACAGATTAAAGTTCATTTAAGAAATAAATTCATCAGTCCTTGAAATTTCTAACATAATGGATAATTTTGCTAGTTCAGTCTTGGGTTATTGCCTCTGTCAAGTTTAATATTATTTTAAGTACCTTCTGTGTTTCTTCATAACCCATATGGTAATAAACTAGAATACCTGCTCATCCATGCATGCAGCTCAAAAACATATTGAAAAATTGCTATGTGGAGATTTCAGAGTTTGTAATCAGGTGATAAAAACAGATTTATGCAAAATCAAGCAACCTAGGGCTCTAAGCCACACATACTAAATGATAACCAAAAAAAACCCCAGCTTGGTACAGTAGTTTATGACTATAATCCTAGCTTCATGGTTATCTGAAATCAAGAGGATTATGATTTGAAACAAGTTTGGGTAGAAAGTTAATGAGACTTTATTAAGAAAGAAGCTAGGGCGCTGGGAAGTTGGCTCAGTGGTAGAGCGCTTGCCTTGCATGCCTGAGGCCCTGGGTTCAATTCCTCAGCACCACATAAACAAAAAGAAAAAAGCCGGAAGTGGCGCTGTGGCTCAAGTGGTAGAGTGCTAGCCTTGAGTTGAAGAGCTGAGGGACAGCGCCCAGGCCCAGAGTTCAGGTACCACGACCGGACCCTCCCGCCCAAAAAAAAAAGCAAGAAAGAAGCTGGGTGTGGTGGTACATGCCTGTACATCCAGCTACAGAGGGAAGTATAGGAAGACTGTAGTCCAGGTATGTGCTGAGGCAAAAGGCAAGTCTCTATCTCAAAATAACCAGGGCAAGATAGGGCCAGAGACATGATGGTCCAAGTGGGAAAGCACATGTTTGATAAGCACGAGGACCTATGCTCCAATCCCTGTACTGCTAAGAAAAACAAAGAGTTTGACTGGCACTACTCATAACCGCCCCAAACTAGAAACAACTCTAATGTCCACAACTAATAAGTGGATAAATAAAATGCAGTGAAACTGTATAGTAAACTGTATGCTTTATGTAGCTTCTAGTGCTTGTGCAGGATGCATGAAGCCTGAGTTGGATGCCCAAACTGAAAAAAGAAAGCACTAGAATAAAATGCAATGAAGTACTTATATATGCTACACCATGGATGGAACTTGAAAACATGGTAAGTGAAGGAGGACAGAAATAAAGGACCACATAGTATATAATTTCATCTATCTAAAATGTCCTGTATAGGTAAATCTACAGAGACAGAACTGGAGAGGAGTGGAAAGAAATGAGGAAATGAGAAATGGCTACAGAATTTTGAGGGCGATGAAAAAGCTCAAAAATTAAGTATGGTGGCAGTTAACTATAATAAATCCCATTGGATTCTATCCTTGAAATGGGTGAGTCATGTGGTATGAATAAGAAAGCTAGCTATCCAACAGAACTATGCAAACTTAGAGAAAGGAAATGGCATTTGAGCTGAATTAAAGGGTGATTTCTGTAAGGTACACTGGGTGGAGGGAGAGAGGCATGCTCAAAGGAACACAACGCCTTGCTTCCAGACAAAGGCAAATAATCTGGAAGAGATGAGGTTCAGGATAAGGTAGACACAGAACTGTGACTGCCACATGAAGTTCCGGTTTGATTTTCCATTTCAGCAGTGGAGAGCCACGAGGCTCTCCATGATTGGACATGAGGTAGAAAGAGGGTAAGGTAGGAGGACTGTGATCCAGGTAGCCTGTTTAGACACAAGTCTATAGAAATGCCCAGACAAGAAATGGTGAAGCCCCAACCCAGGTGAAAACAGTGAGGACTGAAACAGAAAGATTTGAGAGACTAGTTTAGAAACACAAAATCAGTTGGCACTGGGGAGGAGGCACTGTAGACAGGGAAGTATCTTATAAGGGACTGGGTCCTTTGGATACATTAATTATTGTTTAGCTAACATTCAGCAGCCAAACTATATCTCTTTAACTAGTATGTCTTGAAGACATACTAGGATTTCATTACAGACTCTCTTAAATTCCTTAACAAAGGGTAGACCAAGGAGAAAAGTACTATCCTACCATTCATGAGCACTTTAAGAGCAATCATTTATGGCCTATTGTGCATGACTAAGTATTAAGCTCTTACTCAGATAGCATCTCTAAAAACATTTCTTATGTGTGAGCAACTGGGAGTTACTGCCAGGGAAATACCTCCCATCCAACGCCCACATTTCTTAGCTCTGTTGTTACTAGCAGGTGTTCCTAAACAGCATTTTGTTTTGCACCTAATAAGAGGGTTATCATGTACCACACATTATACATTTTACTTCCAAGTATGCTGGTAGGGAAGATCTGAAACTGTGGCATCTTGGGAATGAAGGAGACAAAGACTGACTTTTTCTTGAATTGTGCAAGGCCACATCAATGTTTTCCTTTAAGACAGACAGTGGATCCTGGCCAAGGTCAAAGGATAAACAAGTCTCTCCCAGAGCACATCTGTATATTCTCTGGGGACCTGTGATGACTTCCTCTGTGAGCTTTGAAGGTGTTGAGATGATACTGCCTGCTCCTAGCAGAATTTGAAAGGGCCTCTGACAAGTACCTTTAGGAACTGACCAAGCAGGTGTGACACCATTGAGAACACCACTCACTGCTTAACTGTGCCGGCCATTGAACAATGATTACAACAAGCTGCGTTCAATCTCAGGTTCTAGCAGAGATAATTATAGCAATCTCAGGTGGAAAGTATCCCCACAGTCGCCTCTAAGGGACTTGTATCACAGGTTCAAAAGGGCTTCGCTATAAGCAATGGGAATCTTCTCACTTGAGACTGCTGTGATAGAATCTCAATCTTCTTTTTCTAATGCCTCTGATTAGTTAGGTGGTGTACTCATGATATTGGTATATGGTGTACTCATTGATTTAGGGTCTAGAATGTTCTTCATAGGTCTATATGTTAAAGGCTTGGTCCCTAGCCCACGGCACTTTGGGGTGGTGGTATAATTTTTAAGAGGTGATGATCAAGTGTGAAGAAGTTAGGTGATTGGGAACATAGTCTCAGGGAGGAGATTGGAAGTCTGGCTCCCGTCCTGTCTATTTATTTGCTTCCTGGCCACCATAAGGTGGGAAGCTTCTTGTACCATGAACCACCCATCATGATGTACTGCTTTGCTACAGTCCAAAAGTAAAAGGGTCAACCAACCATGGGCTGAAACCTCCAAAACGGTGAGCCCAAACAAGCCTTCCCTCTTGCAAATATTTTATCTCAGTAGTAGAAATCTAACAATTTGCCTCCCTTTCTGTACTTTAAGTACCTATTCTGATATAAACCCATCTATAAGGTGAAGGGTGGAGGAAACCCCTAAAATCCAAAGAGGTTGAACCCCTCTATCCTCTCTGTCCCTGCTGCTGTTTACACCTTAGGGTTTCTTCGCTCTTCTCTGTTGGAGACCTGACTTGGAGAGACATTGGTTACTGAATAAGAATCCATACTGTCAAACTAGGACTTCAGAGGGTACCTCTAGAATCGATTAAAAAAGAATCTGTAACCATGTATGCTGAGTGTACCTTATTCTAGGTCTCTAAATTCCTGTTCCTGCTGAGTATCATACATAGTTTGCTTCTAAGCAAGCAAGCTAGGTACGGCCAGCCGAAGATGCCATCAGTGATAGAAAGGGATCATATTATAGATTTGGCAGGGAGAAAATAGGAGATTTATTTCTAAGGCATGAAGATTATTTTTTTAGATTTTCTTTACCAGATACACGAATATAAAAACCAGTAAGAACATTAAAAAGTTGATGAAAAGTGATCACATTTTATATGTTCTGTGAACAAAGGAACCATTGTGTGTGTGTGTGTGTGTGTGTGTGTGTGTGTGTGTGTGTGTGTAGCTACTGGGGTTTGAACTCAAGGCCTGGACTACCCTTTAGCTTTTTCACTCAGAGCTGGCACTCTACCCCTTATGCCACAGCTCCATTTCTGGTTTTATTTTGTGATGGTTAATTGGGAATAAGAATCTCATAGACTTTCCTGCCTGAGTTGGGTCCTGAGTAGCTAGTATTATAGGCATGAGCCACTGGTGCCTGGCTGAGGAACCATTCTTGATTTCAAGAAAAGAATGAAAATTTTTAAGAATCTCTAATCCAGGGCCTAAAAAAGATGATTTGTTAATAGTATGTGAGTGGGCCTATAATATCTTTAATTGCCCTCTTATAGTGACACAACAGCTCTATTTAAATGAACATTTTATGTTGACTGTTTAAATTTTCCCTATTCTCCTTTGTCCTCCCAACCATTTAGTTTTTTTTTTCTTCTTCAATGTTCAGCATAACTAGAAAGTCCAAGTAGGGAATTGCACATAATTATAGGCTCTGTACTAGTGATGAAGTGGTGTTTTATTCCTATGTACTCATAATAATCTGCTCTATTCTTCAGTCTTCCCGTGGACAGATTAGTTAGAATGATAGCAGTTCCCCCCCCCCCCTCCCCTCCCCCTCCCCCCAGCCCAGCCCTCTCTATCAGTTGTTGGGCTTAAACTCAGGGCCTTGACACTGTTTCTGAACTTTTTTTGCTTCAGGATAGTTTTCTACCACAGCTCTACTTCCAGTTTTTGAATGGTTAATTGGAAATAAGAATCTCATGGACTTTCCTGCCTGGGATGGCTTTCAACCATGATCCTCAGATCTTAGCTTCCTGGTTGTTAGGATTACAAGTGTGAGCCACCACTTCTTGGCTCCTTTATTTCTCTTTGACCTCACTTTATATTAAGATTGTAAAATGTCAAAAATCCAACAGGATGTTTTACATGTATTTACACATATATAAATAGTAAACACCTATACATGAATAGGGCCAGGGGGGAGAAAGATTTTAATTAAAATTTGTCTATTAAAGTTCTTTGGGAAAGTGAGATTTAATAGATATCAAACTGGACGGCTGTGACCTCCCAAGCTGGGTGTCAGCCTGAACCTGCCAGCTGAGAGGTTATCTTGAGCCTTTAGCTGAGAAATCCGTAGCATCTTTTGCCTGCGTTCTTCATTACTGGCTTAGTGAAATCTGACATTGCTAAAAGCTGAAACTTGAAAATGCTTCAGAGAGCAGGATCCTTGCCAAATTCAAGATCTTGCTAGTTTGCAAGTTAAGAGATGTCATGCAGAACAAAAGAGTGATACTAGAAGCCAGAAATCACAATAGGAAGAAACGCCACAATCTGTGGTCTCTGAATGTCTTTATCTCCTCCAACCTTAAAAGGAAGATTGGTCTTGAGAATAATTTTTCAAGGAAAATACAGGGTGAGTTGGAATTAAATGGGAAAATTTAGTTCCTCCAGCAGTTCTGAGTCTTAGTACCTAGATTATGAATTCACTCTTCAGTACCCAGATTATAAATTATTGCCCACTTTCTCTTTTTAGGATTGAATTTGTTTCAAAGAACATTCAGCATGGCTTCACTTACTTGGTCAAGGAATAAGTTGTTCTGAATATGGAGGTATCTTAGCTGCATTTTCCAGAGTTAACCTAGTGCCATGATACAATGGTATATTATTGTACCTTGTTAACCCTGTCTTTGAGGAAAATGTTTTGTGAAGTTCTCCTCTCCTGTCTCACTGGCCAGAGCACAGGTTGACCTTGTCATGGGGAAGGTTATTAGGTCTTCTCTACAATGCAGTCTTGCACTAAGGCTGTCAGCACCCCTGAGGGGAGTCAGGTCATGCTAGTGCATTCGAAGTAGCACAGTATGGCCACAGCCTCAACTTGTCGTTAGTTTGTATCATCTTGACTTCTTCACATTCCCCAATTCATAGAAGAGTATCTATTAGTACTTAGCCTACCTATTGCTAAGGGTAGGAAGTTACTCGATCTAAAAGTTTCATATAAAATATTTTAATATAAAAGACTCTGACTCCTTTTATTATGAGCCTAGAGTTGGCTTTTTATTGCTTCTAATGTACTGGCTAGTATGTCTTCTGTATACTGCTATTCTCCATCTTATATAATATTTCCCCTCTTTCCTGAAAGTTTATGCCCTTCTAGACTCTGGAATTCAGGATTTTAGATTTGGTAATTTTATTTATTTATTTAATTTATTTTGCCAGTCCTGGGGCTTGAACTGAGGCCTAGGTGCTATCACCAAGCCTCTTGATACTTAAGGCTAGCACTCTACCACTTGAGCTACAGAACCAGTGCCTAAACTGGATTACATTCTACATTGGCTCTGCTACCAAATTTGGCAAGTATAGGACTTAGGGTCACAGTACAAAGCACCTTGTTCTCTGTGGTACACCAGAGTTAGGGCTCTGTGTGTCTGTAAATCAAGAAGGGGGGGCTGCCATGATTTACCATCTAGCGTCAGGATCACCTGAACTCTGCTTCTCAGGCACTTACCTCTCCTAAAATAGGCCAAAGCTATGACTGCTTTGGAATTGCCCAAACCACAGAGCTAATTGATTCTTTAGCTCTTGATCTGGATCCTTTTATAGCATGAAGTGCCACACACACACACACACACACACACACACACACACACACACAATTTCCTAAGGGATGGATACTCTGAATACTTTCACTTATCATCATAATGTAATTCCTTTTCGTTCTACCTCTTCTTCCTATCTCCACCAAAATTGTTCTCAATAAGGCAAACATTTATATCAGTTTCTTATTGCTGCTGTTGTAAATGATGCCACAATCTAAGCTAGAAGTCAGAAATAACTTGCATTGCTCTTAAATTAAGGTGTTCACAGGATTTGTTCCTTCTGGAGGCTGTAGGAGAGAAGGCTTTGTTCTTCTCTTCCTAGCTTCTGAAGGCCTCCAGAATCCCTAAATGCATTATTCATTTTGTATGTCATCCTGCTTCCATTGCTACGTCTCCTACTTTCTTGGTAGCCACTTCTCTTCCTCTTCTTCCAACAGGACATTTGTGACTACATTTAGGATCCACCTGGATAGTTCAGGATAATCTCTCTATCTTAAGATCCTTATTCACATCTGCCAGGTTCCTTTTTGAAGAGGAAAACATTCACAAGTTCCAGGGATTAGGCCCAAAATACTACCAAAGACATTATTCAGACTTAGCACTGCTGTCCTTGTATTAAATCCCAAGTCTTCTTTATAGTCCTTACATTAACACTCTTGATATCAAGGCTGTCAGTTCTCTAGAAAAAGCTCCTCTTCTGTTTTTTAAAGTATTATTTTCCACCGATGTGACTTTATTGTGTCTTTCTTTCTAGAATGCAGTCCTCTGGAAGCAGTGACTCTGTCTTGTGTTTCTTGCTCTAGCCACAGTGCTTAGAATACTGCCTGGTGCTATGAAATTACCAAAATCAACACAGAATTTGGATGAGCTTCTTTCATTTCCAATTGTCATCTTCCATTCTTATTTTCCTTCACTGGCAGCTTTCTGTATTCCTATGGGTACAGATGAGCATTCCCAGGGTTTAGTATTTGCCCTCTTTTGTCCTTAGTATGCCAACTGCTTGCAGTTCCAATCATACACGGTGGGCTTTCAAATCTGCATCCTCAAACTCTATTTTGTACTTCTGATTTAATCTGTACCTGTGTGGTCCACAGGCATGGCAAATATACTGTATCTCATCTTTTCCTTCACCAAACACAACTCTCAACTAACATTCTCTTCTTATAAGCTGTCTAAGGAAAGAAGTACCAGCTTTTACTCGACAGCAAAAGAAAGAAGGCTGTCAGTCATTCTAGACCTCATATTTTTAAAAATTTCTTTTTAAACCTCGACCACAGTCCTTCCCATAGTCTAGTCAGCCATGAACTTCTGCCTACCCCGGTCTTAATCCTAACTTCCTGGTTCACATCCTCTTTTTCTCCCATGGAGTAGGATATAAATGGATTTACCACACCATTCCTCTTGGTTTCTCTTGAATATCAGAATGCCATTCTTTTAAAATTTTGGATTTGTATCAAAAGTACTGCCCTGTTCTGTCTCTGATGGGCAGATGGATTTGCATAGCACATGACCTTGGCCTCCACATAGACAAAGGGGCCAGGGATTGGCATCTGTCCCCAAAGCACTTCTTCTGTAGGCTTGGGTAGCCAATTTATAACTTGAGTGGCTGTTTGCAATTTCAGAATAGAGGAATCGAGAGAAGCCACCTGAAGCTGGTCAGAGCACTGTATTGCTGAACAGAAAGCTCCCAAGGAATTACATGCATGAGCAGGCTGTGGTCATGAGGAAGCAGATACTGTGTGTGAGCAGGGGAGCTGGTCAGCAGGAGAGAAGAGGAGAGCAAGCAGCACCGTGAGAACAGCGCTGTCTCAGTCAGTTTCGAATGGCATTTCAGTTGTACTTATTAAAGCCCTGGCCATATTGTGACTTGTATTGTCAGTCAGTGAGCGTCCTTAAGATTGCTGATGAAAACAAAACCAACAAAACCTGGTTTGGGTGAACTCTTGTTTCCTGACAAACAAAACGAAAGTCAGGTGAAGGCTGTTGCTCCATTATAGGGTTATGAAACATCTGAAAGAAATGGAGGAAGTCCTAGACTCGATGTTCACTCAGTTCTTAAGGCGAGCTTGAGGAGGAGGAAAAATAGAAGATTGTATCACTTTTTCTTCTGTGGGTAGATGATAAGCTTCTAGTGTCAAGCCATCTTTACACAAGGACAAATTGATCCATCTATGCAAATATCATTTCAGAAAGGGAAAGTACGTGCTGCTAAAATGACTACAATAAGTGACACAACGTTTTCTGATACTTGTCAACCGTGGCAAAACATAATGCAGATGTTAGGTTTCTAGGTATCTGCCTTTCACTTCGCCAGTTATAACAAAGGGATTGCTAAACATCTCTAGGTCTCAGTCACATGGCCACTACTCCTCGATCAAATAAGAGTTAAGCACCTTTATTGAAGATTTGTAGGTTAACAAAATTAGGCATAAGCATTAGCATATGGGATACCTTCAAAAAGCATCTTTATTTAAGTGCTCCAGTACCCTATCAAATGTTTTCAGAGGAGGAATTTTCTTACTCTTGTTTATGGGGGAAAAACAAAATCCTGGGAAAGAGGACACTTTGCAGCATTCTCAGGCAACAGGAGTTTCCAGTCACTTTCAGTCATATTTTGTGCCTCAGATCCCATATGTCACAGTCAGAACACAGGCCAAGGTTTAAAGTTAAGTCCCACCTGTTGCTCCACTGCAAAGCCAGGTTCAGGCATGAAGCCAGTGCAGAGGAAGAGGAAGGCCTTTCTTCCTTTGCCTGGCAGCTTTTGATCCTTCTTGAGTAGGGGTAGGAGAAGGCAGAAAGAATAAGGAGGGGTGGGAATGTTCTTATTTGAATGCTGTGGCTGTACGATGTCCTGGTAACCATTCAAAAAGCACAATACATTTTGCAGAGCTCTTGGGAGGCTGCGGTTGTTGCTAGCAATGTCCTGCCTGACATTTCCTTCGAACCCATTGGAACCCGAAGTTGTCCTGATTTCTCCTTTTCTGAGGACTGCCTATATGGAAATTTCATCATGCATAGCCTACAATCTAGTACACACACACACACACACACACACACACACACACACACACACACACTTCTTCCCAGTAAAGTTAGAAGCTTCAGGGTGTGATGGAGTCTTGCTAGCCAGGCAATCTCTCATACGAATGCCCTGAACAGAGTGAGCTGTGTTCTTCCTACTCCAAGGACAGGTGTCCATGCCTCCAGTTTTCTGATGAATCACACTTAGGTCCCTCTCAGTTGATACCCAGTAAGTCCCACTTTGGTAAAGCTTGAACTCACAGCCTGGGCACTGTCCTTGAGCTTCTCTTGCTCAAGGCTAGCACTCTATCACTTTAGTCACAGCTTCACTTCTGGCTTTTCTGGTAGTTTAGTGGGGATAAAAGTCTCAAAGACTTTCCTGGTTTCAAAGCACAATCCTTTGAACTGTGATCGTTTCTTTTAAAAAATTAAAACCCCCTCAATATCTTCTTCCCAATCTCCAACACTCCTAGATGTGACCCAATAGTTCCTAGCACTATTGCTTCTTGATACTTATTTGGAATACCTTGTAAGTACATCATGGGTTTGCATTTGTTTGTTTTTGGTGTGGGTTTTGGTGTTTGAACTCAGGGCTTGGGCTCTGTCCTGAGCTTTTGTGCCCAAGGCTAGCATTCCACCACTTGAGCCACAGCTATACTTCTGGCTTTTATTTGAGGGTAATTAAGTAAGTAATATAAGAGTCTCATGGACCTTCCTGCCCAGACTGGCCTTGAACCACAGTCCTCAGCAATTGGCCTCCTGAGTAGCTAGGCTTACAGGCATGAGCCACCAGCACTGGCATGCTTTTTTTTCTTTTTAAATTCTAATGTCATAACTTTATTGTTTGTATGAGGATTGTGTTACCTTTAGTCTCTGTACTTCCTGTACACCATAACTGCAGAGTTACATTCAAGAGAGCAGTACTGCAGAATAAAATGGAAACTTTCTGGCTATTCTTCCTGAGCAGATAAGGAAAGAAATACCTGGAACTCTTCAAAACTGGTGGTCCCACAGAAGTATCAACAACCTAGGGCCTAGGGGCCACATGCCTTCCACCTGCCCTGGAGATGGCTGTAGGGAATGCAAGGCACCCAGATACCTGGCTAGGTGATCTTAGCTATGGTATCCCTGGTGGCACTGAGGGGTTAGTGTCCTGCAGGACCACTAGAGGGGAATGTGAAACTCAGCAACCTTAAAACAGGAAGGACAGTGGCAGGCCCAGGGAAGGTCAGATATCCTCGAGGCATGAAGGCGGGAAGCAAGGGGGCTGACTGCTGCTCGGCAGACTAGCCGAGGTCTTCCAACGTGTGCCTCTTCCGTTTTCCAGTCTCTGCCCTGTTCACTCCTTGCGGTTACTCTCAGTGCAAAGCCATGACATTTCCTCACCGTGAATGCTGTTCCTAACCCTCTAGTGTACAAAAGCACATCTCTCATGATGGCATGCTCTCCCTCCCCAACCCTTCCACTGCTCCTGTTCAATCACTGAGACGGAGCGGAAGACTCATTTTCTGTGATGCCTTCTGGCTACTCTCCCTATCCAGCTGCCATGCCATTTCCCATTTCCTGGTTCCAGCTCTCCTCGCATTATGATGGTGTGCTTTACCACCTCGTCCCCAAGAGACTGTGTTTCACAGACCAGGGAGAGGCCGTTCTTATTTCTGCACCCCACCATCTAGCATTGCATCTCAGTGCTGTAAGGACTTATATTATCCTCCTATAGCTGTGTAACAGATTACCACACATTTATTATCATTTAGTTAGAATGGATTAGAGGTCTAGGAATGGTCTAGTTGGATTTGCTGATTATAGCATCACTAAGAGAAAATGAAGATATTGGCTAGGGCAGCAGTTCTCATCCAGGGTTCAGGCTCCTCTTTTGAGCAGATTGGTGGCAGAATTCATGGTCACATTTTCCTGTTGGAAGTAGAGCCTACTTGGTCTCTTGCCATGTGGCTTCATTAGTCCCTTGACAGAATGGATACTTGCTTGCTTTTAGGCCAGTTGGAGCATACTTCAACTATTCATACACAACTCTCTGCTTCTAAATGGTTCCTATAATTAATCAGATCAGGCCCATCTAGGATAATCTGCCTTTTGCTACATAATGTGATTACATAAGAGATATTTCCATCTACATTCAAAGAGGAGAGAATTTTTATAAGGGTGAAGGTCACTGTGGTACTTCTAGAATCTTGCCTATACCAGAGTTCAATGAATATTTATAATATCGAATAAGATGTATTTCATAAGTGTATTTCTGAAATACACTGCTACTTAATTGTAAATTTGTTTTGTATTGTCAGTTGAGAGGGCTTTAGTTGCTTGCAAGTTCATGTTGGATCTAGGATGGCTGAAGATGCTACACTTGAGATAGGCAATGAAGCCCTTTTAGTTAGTCCACTGGCAACTAGGGGCTGGGACAAAGCTGGCCTGCCAGCTGACTGGCTGGGAGAACTCAGGGTAAGTCTCTGATACTCTGATACTTTTCTTCATGTGTAAAATGAGGACAGAGTCTAAGGTTGACTAGCTTTGTATTCCATAATTTTAAAGACTAAATGAGAGTGATCAAATTAAATTCTAGTGGCTCACAATATCCAAATGCATCTAATTAGTTCATAAAAGAATTTCATTACAGATGGAATTACAGTGATGTGATTTTAAGAGGAAAAGTTTTTAAGTGAATCTATTCTTTTTTTTTTTTTTTTTGAGTCCGGTCCTGGGGCCTGAACTCTGGGCCTGGGTGCTGTCCCTCAGCTCTTCAGCTCAAGGCTAGCGCTCTACCACTTGAGCCACAGCACCACTTCTGGCTTTTTTCTTTTTGCTTATATGGTGCTGAGGAATGGAACCCAGGGCCTCAAGCATGCAAGGCAAGCGCTCTACCACTGAGCCACCTTCCCAGCCCCAAGTGAATCTATTCTTAAGTTGGTTGAATCTGCCTAAATATAAATTAGGGCATACATATTTTTAATACCTTAAAAATAAAATGGTGACGAATAGTTCATCTGTAGATGTCTATTTGGTTATAAGTCAATTTCCTACCAGGTATTAAGACTTGGTAAAATTGCTGTCTTATAGTAAGTTGAATTAACTTAATTGGTGATAATTGAAAAACAATCATAGGCATCCCTCAATATTACAAATCAATTCACGGTGTGTAAAGCACATTCCTCAGATTCTTAGATGCATTTTTAAGGGTTTAAATCTTTCTTTTGTCTTTTTGAAATAGAGCCTCTTTGGCCAGGATAATTATTCTCTTTTACCCAAGAAAAATGAACTTCAATTTTGAACCAGTATTATTAAATCCCAATGAAATAGGTTTCATATGGATGTATTCGTTAAAACATCCCTTTATTGACTATGCAGTTATTAACAATTCACATTTTACTTGATCTACTGAGTAGAAAAGCATTTCTTCTCTCATTGAAAGGTTAAGCCTCCAGAGCAGCAGGAGGAATGCAAGCCTTCTTATCAACAGCCCTGTCCAGGGCATGTGCAGTACTTCCACATTAGTACGAAAGGGAAGAATAAATACAACAAATGGACATCTACTGCTCTCCATCATCCACCCTCTGCCAATGTATTCCTTTTATTCTAAAAAGCCCATAAGAAACAGTTCCCCTGTGGGCACTTCCATCAATCAGAAGAGGAACGCAACACTTATATGGTACCACACTGAGTTCAGAGCGTCCTGGGGCTCTGTGAAAGAGGTATCAGAATGACAGAGGGGGTGGAAACTCATGAAGGGAATAGTCAGTCTCCAGCATTTTGCTGCTCAAATTTCAGAAGCTGTTTTTCAAGCTTTGAGGTGTTTACACGATGCATCATCAGAAACTGGCCATTGAAATGAAAGACGGGGATGTGCAATCTGTACCTTTCATACCAGGTTGAGTTTTCTGGAAGTGTGATGTCCACCTCCTGTAAAATAAACTGAAACATGGAGAGGCTAAGGCTTCATATTTTAGAGACCATGGCGTGATCATCAACTGCAGTGATCTATTGATTCTGAGACTGTTCCTCAGGCTGAGAGGTTTTGTTGTCTTTTGTCCTAGGTCCACAAGGATCTAATGCCCCTGATTTCCAAAACCTGGCTGGCTTCATTATACTGCATTTCCTACCTCCCAATCCTGCTATTCTTCTCTTATCCCTGCTACATTTTCCAGTAGGGCTCAGTTCCTGGTGAAACAAAACATGTGCCAGGTGTGAAGCTGTGGCCAATCAGGACATAGGCGTTTTGGTTATATGAGTGTCAAGGTCATGATGATTTGCTACAAGAAAATACTTCAAATTGTAACCCCTCTGCACAGTATTTTCACAATTTTTTAAAAAAGAAAATACATCATAGAAGTTATAAGATTAAAAAGAGACATGAACAGGAAGCCAGCCTGGGCAGGAAAGCTGTGAGACTCTCATCTCCAATCAATCAGACAAAGCCAGAAGTGGTACTATGGCTCAAGTGGTAAAGTGCTAACCTTTAGCAAAAGGAGCCCAGGGGCAGCGCCTGGGCCCAGAGTTCAAGATTCAGGATTTGCAGAAAAAAAAAAAAAAGGGATGAGACCAGAAATTTAAAGAAAGCAAGAATACTGCTAGTTTAACTTCTATTAAGAGTCAAAGTAAGAAAATCAGTGTTGTTCAGAAGAAAACACTTAGGAGTAATGAGTTTTATGGAAATCAGCACTAAAGTCTTTCTCTGAAGAACAGAAAGAAATCTGAATGAAAAATCATTTAATCTCTTTTCCTAAAGAAAGGATCCAAGCACGTACTTGATACCATATATAGTACCTATCCCATACACATAAGAGCTACACTATACTAGATTACCCTATTTTCATAAGGCTTGAGAACTTCCTTGGCTTCTTCACAAAGTGGGCATGGATCCTACAGGGAAGAAAAAAAATAAAGCCGTTAAACCCAAAGAATGATATTTAGCATAAAAAAGAACAGCAAAAAGCATATTATACTTACTTTGAAGGACAGTTTTCTATCAAGTTAATTGTATTGCTTTATTTCCAAAGCAAAATACTATCAGAAAAATCTATAGACAGTTATTTCATAATAGATGGAGTCTCTGTACATTTTGGTTGTTTTGATTTTTCTCATTCATACACTTTCACAAATACACATACCTTTGTGTGTAGAAAAGATTTAAGTATTTAATATTTTTCACTGATCTAAGGGCTTTTCCCTTCCTAAGTTCAACTTTGGCCTCATAGAGTCAGCAAAGTTGACACTAACAGGATGGCTTAAAATCTAACTGGGAAGTGCTGAACCTTGACAGCTAAATTTTATTTCACAGGAATAAACTATTCATGTAGAATTAAACACTGGTTGCTTTATAAGCAGAGAAAAAAATCATCATTCACTCCAGATGATGATAGTATCAATTCATAATATTTTGCTACTTTTTCAAATGTCATCCACAGATATACTAGAGTAATGCTCTACTTAAAAAGCAAGGAGTTTAGGGTCCATTTATTTGTACTCTTAAACCACCTTGTGGAGAATATAGATTGGGAATATAAAATTTTAAAGTATTCTCAGTCACCGAGCCTAAGATAAAGGACTAGCTGTATGTTCTCTTGCATGCACTCAGAATAGTTCAGCATTACTGATGCTCATTTAAAATGTTTTTAACATATCAGAAAGAGATGAGCTGTTATATGAGTAGAGGGCCTTCCTTCACACATACATGCTCAGACTGTGTTTGGAAATAAGGAAGGAAATATTTCTGGGTCTTATTGGCCATAATTTGCTAGACAGAGAATTAGGCTCTTCAAATTGTTATCAGCATTAAAATAAACAGATTAAAAACAGTTTATGATACTGTAAAACAATCATGATGAAATTTTCTGTGAAACTTCAAAAGGTCAACATAGAATCTTAAAAGCAAATGCTAAACTGCAGAAATGCCAGATTAACAAAAACTTGCTCTTACATGTAAAGTTTTAGAAATATCTAGAACCCAGTGTTTGGCTGTTTCAAAATTAAGAAAGCTTGTACAAATAATATGAAAATAAGTATATGTATTCCCATGAGGAGAGTCTCACTTTAGAAAGACACAAGACAGAATAATACCCTATGGTCTAGGCCATCCAAACATCTTTTTTCAGGATTTTCCATGACCCTTTTTAGTTGTTGGATTGACTGCCCATTAGCTGCTACCCTTTCTTATAACAAGAATGTTGTAATTTTGTTTCAGAGAAACTATTCTCAGCATGTGGCTAATTCCATTTTTGAATAATGAAGATGGGACACTTGACATAGGCTCAAATTAGGACATTCTATTCTCCTTGCATGTGCTTGGCTCTGGGCTAGGCCAATCAGAACCAAAGGATAGTCAGGAGAATTTTCTGGAGTTTCTATAAAGTCTGATACTTGAGATCTTCAGCTGTCATCCATGAGAAAAGCTAGAGTGGACATGGATTTAATCAGACTATCCCTGAGACCCATGGGAAGTACTTTCTATTGTAACTGGAAGAGAACTGATAGAATAAGTATTTCTGTCAGTGGATTGACTGTGAATTGTTGAAGGAGGGTGATGCCTTAGGTACACCACCATGAGGTTCTATACATATATGAAGTGAATGGATAGTGGTTTTTCCTTATTATTAATTTTTGGTGTCAGTCCTGGGGCTTGAACGTGGTGCCTGGGTTCTGTCCCTGAGCTTCTTTGCTCAAGGCTAGGGCTCTACCACTTGAGCCACAGCTCTACTTCCAGCTCTTTTTGCTGGTTAATTGGAGATAAGAGTCTCATGGACTTTCCTGCCCAAGCTGGATTTGAAACACAATCCTCAGGTCTCAGCCTGTTGAGTAGCTAGGATTACATGAATTAGCCACTGGTGCTTGGTCTTTTTTATTTTTAACTAACTGTTTTGGCTACCTCATTTGCTGCCCAAACTGAAAGATAGTGCAGAACAGTATGCCAACTGAATACAACTAGCCTTAAGAGATTAATTTAATTTTCTGATTCTCATATACCTTTCCTGTCATATTGTATAAAAGTGAAGTTGAATTTATAGATATGAAAAGCACTTTAAATATTTCAAATAAAAAAGTCATTTTTAAAAATATTTAAAAGTTATTAGAAAACTTAGATTTAAAAAATGCCCGAATTCTGAAAAAACTGAAGAGACCTTTATGTTTAAATTAACAATTTAAGTTCATTTTTATTATAAATCAGACAAAGTGATATCAGCTAGTAAAACATACAATCATATTATAATTTATAATTTAAACCATGTTTCTATTATAAATGTCAGGCAGGAAAAGCTCTTAAATAGTGTGTGTGTGTGTGTGTGTGTGTGTGTGTGTGTGTGTGTGTACGTACCAGGCATGTACCAGTCCTGGGACTTGAACTCAGGTCCTGGGTGCTGTCCCTGAGCAGTTTTGCTCAAGGCTGGCACTCTATCATTTGAACCACAGTTGCACTTTCAGCTTCTTGGTGGCTAATTGGAAATAAAAGTCTCACGGGCATTCCTGCTTGGGCTGCTTTGAACCACAGTCCTCAGATCTCAGCTGCCTCAAGCAGCTAGGATTAGAGCCATGAGTCACTAGCACCTTGCTTTTTAAACATTTTTAAGGTCACTTTATGGCTTTAAAATAGTGTTAGAAATAAGAAAATAAGTACTGTCAGTCCTCATTCTTTATAGATTCTGTACCTTTGTGGGTTTTCTACTTATCTGTAACCCCCAAATCAATACCCAAAGTGCTTCTGTGGTCATCCTCAGACACAAAAATTTACTGAGGGATAGACATTTCAGTCTTCAGAATCACCAATTCTAAACTGCGTTTCACAAGGCAATGCGTTGCCTTTCTGCTTCAGCCCCACTGCGGTAACCATAGTGAAGATCCTCATGGCTACCGATAAGGGTGCTGCCTTATGAGTAATGCTATGGTTTTTGCACTTTTGTTTTTTGTTAGTGATTTTAAGAAAATATCCAAAGCACAGTGTTAGTATGTTTTCTGGTGTTCCTAAGCATAAGAAAGTAGTGAAATATAGAGAAAGTATGTAGGTTAGTTAGGCTTCATTTGGGCAGGAATTATTATATTGCACATGTTAATGGATTAATAATACACATTAAATAAGGCATTTTAAAGAGCAACATATAAAATGAGGTTATGCATTTGACTGGTTTTCGAAAATATTGTGGCCAGAGGCTCACAGGAACCTAACCTTGTATCTTCCGTAGGAACAATAGTTTAATGCTAGCTAATTCCATGTTCATGGTGGCTTTATGTAACATAGCTATTGCAGATAAGAAGAATTGATTTATTTATAAGTGGTTCACTTAAAAACATCATATTATAACATATTTTTATTGTAGGGTGAACAATGGATATATTAATTTACTCTCTTGTAACTAACTAGGTGACCAAGAGGTTTTTCAGGAGGAAACAATTACTGCTACTGTGCTGGCAGAGATATTGAAGGCTATTAATATCTATCAGGTTTATCCCGTTTTTAACCTTTTTTTATAGAGCTACTAGAGTTTGGACTCAGGGCCTCAAGATTGCTAGTCAAGAGCTCTACTACTTAAAGCCATGCTGGCCTTAGACTATAGTCCGTCTACCTATATCTCCTTACAACTGGGCTTACAGATGTTCACTACCACTCCCAGGCTCTAATTTTTATTTTTTAATTCTTTGTTGTCTGTGAGGCTTGAACTCAGGGCCTATGCAATGTCCTTGAGCTTTTTTGGTTAAGGCTACTGCTCTACCACTTTGAGCCACAGCTACACTTCCAGTTTTCAGATAATTGGAGATAAGAGTCTCACAGACTTTTCTGCCTGGGCGGGCTTCAAACGATGATTCTCAGATCTTAGCCTCCCAAGCAGCTAGGATTATAGGAGTGAGCCGGTGGTGCCCTTTTAATAATTTTTAATTAAATATTTTGACTAGCTCATCTGCTGCCCAAACTGAAAGATAATGCAGAACAGTATGCCAAGCTTGTATTTAAAGGTAGAATCTTGCTAACTTTTTAACTTGGCTGCACTTGAATGAATGATTCTCCCAGTCTCTGCCTCCCAAGTATCTTGGATTATAGGTATGTATTACTGCTTCTAGCAATACGTTATTTTTTAAAGTAGTAGTTTTCATTTTTCACTTGGTACCTTTTTAAATAAGGTCAGCACAGGCAGAGTTGTATTAGAGGCAGAGAGATTTCGCAAGAAAGGTCCAATGGATTTGGCAAGTCGCATGCTATTTCCTTGAAACTGAAGCATCTTAATTCTGCGCAAAGAAAAATAAACCATTGACTTTATTATTTACAATATCAACAATAAATTAAAACTTTTATGGTAGTCGGAGGCTTCAGAATTGCATCTTGGCAACTAAGAGTGTCAGAGAGACCTAGATATTTGGCAAGTTTCCACAATACCTCACTGTATTTCAAACAAAGCAGAATTTAGAATGGAAAAAAATCCATATTTATGGATCACTTGGTTCCTGTAAGTAAACACTGCACAAGTTCAGTAATTTGAAAAATAATTTCACTTGTAGACTTTGCTGGCGTTCCTGTGACCACTGAAAAGTAGTAGTATCTTGAGATGGACTTTAGTCACAGCTTGCTATTGGCAAGCCTCCATCACCCCCCACCCACACCACAGTAAAGGAAATAATAAAGTCCCTAGTACAAGTCCCAGGCTATGGATTAGGATATCTTTTTTTGAAAAAAGTGTTATTATAAAAGAAATGTACAAAGGGGTTACAGTTTCATAAGTCAGGTAATTGTACATTTCTTAGGGGACAATGTCACCTCTTTCTTTGCTCTCCCCCAGTTTTCCTCTTCTCTCCCCACCCACAAGTTCTATAGTTTATTTTCAACATAGTGTCTAGTGAGTCACTCTCTGTACCTCCATTTCTGTTGCCCCCCGCTTCCCCTCCCGAAGACAGATAAATGAACAAATAAGACAAAAAGAAAACAACAATAAAAAACCCTCCTGCTTTCATTTCCTGGAGTGCATTTCCATACATACTAGTTTATATGATCAGATGCACATAGGCATTGTATCTTTGTGTTCCTCCCCTAATAGTATCCTCCTTTGGACTCAATGTGTGTGAATGCATAGAGTTCTGTATAATTTATCATGTCCTGGTATATTTTAGATCTAGCTTCTGCATGCAAGAGAAAACATGCACCATTTGTCCCTCTGAGCTTGGCTTATCTCCAACGTGATTTGTTCTAGGTCCATCCATTTCCTTGTAAACGACACAATATTATTCTTACTAATGGCTGCGAAAAATTCTGTTGTTTACAGGTACCATATTTTTTTGGATCCATTCATCTAGTGTAGAGTATCTGGGCTTTCCACAACTTGTCTACTGTGAATAGTAGGATATCTTTTATGAGACCTACAAGCGATGGGGAAACACAAATCTGTAGTTAAAAGCAGATTGAGCTGATGTTTCAGAAAAAAACAAAACAAAAACACCAACCCAAACCTCTCTTCAACTTAAAAGGAAACTGTAGTGATTAAAAAAAAAAACTTCACATACACATGTTCTAGTGTTTCTACTGGAGAGATTCCAGTAAAAAGCTTGATAGCAACATGTCAAGCACTATGCTTTGAAGCTCTCTCATCCTGCTACTTTGTTTGACATGACTCTCTATTTTTCCTAGTTATTCTACTGAGCCTTCAGCTTTGTCTGTAAAACTACAAATATTACAGTCTCGCTGGTAAAATACACTTGCACTGTTGGCTTTGTCAGTTATTAATATTCCCAAGATGAACACATTTCTGGGATGATCATCATTTCTTAACTTCCTTTCAACTCTCTCTTCAACTTCCTCTATCGCTTTCTCCTCCCTTAGCTATTGTAGCTGCAAAAAGTTCATCTTCTAGTCCTTCAGTGCTTGGTGACCAGTTCCTTCCCCTGGCCAGGGTAGCACTTGACTGGGGTCTCCTCATTCGCCCGAGTGTCATGTCACTGCCTTTGTACCACATTACCAATCCTCACCAGCTTATGAGTCTCCATCCTCCTCATGCCTTGTTATAGTTTTCTTGTCATTTATTGCTTAAAATTACTTATGTCCCCTCATACGATGTAAGTTCTGTAAGGGCAGGGAAATGTTTATCCTGTACCTCTAAGTACCCACAATTAACTTGGCATAAGATAAGTGCTTGACTATTTAGTTGAATGTTAAAAGTACTGAAACGAGTCCTTCCTTCCCTCTGCAACCTCATCTCTAACCCTGTTCATTCACTCAGCGTGCACAGCGGTCACTGTTTGGGCTATTTCATCGTTAAAGGTTAGACTCCTTCGGGTATCTCCACGCTCTGGGCTGGGTGCTGCAGTTGGTTCTAAGATCTTCACGGCCACTCCCTCACATCATCCCCTGCTCTGATCCACAGAGCATGGCTATATTAATTAAGTGCTAATCTTCACTGGCAACTAGGCTCCTCAGTGTAAGATTAGCTTAAAACTCATTTCAAACAGAATGAGATGACTTTATAGAGAAAATCATCAACCCATATCAAATTACAGTAAAGGCCAAGGGACAAAAAGATCAGATACTGATCCATGAAAACATTGATCTTTTTTTCATTCTTAAGCTCTTACTCTTCCACTTCTCCCCAAATCTCCTTGCTAACTAAGGGATTCTGATAATACAGACAAAAGAAATGTGGTAAGATTCCACAAGCTCAGGGCACCAGTGGCTCACACCTGTTTCTTAGTTACTCAGTAGGCTGAGATCTGAGGATCAGGGTTTGAAGCCAGCCTGGGCAGGAAACTCCACAAGATTCTTATCTCCAATTAGTCTGTAAATGCCAGAAGTGGGGCTGGGACTCAGCGGTCGAGAGTGCCAGCTTTGAGACAACACCCAAGGTCTGAGTTCAAGCCCCAATACTGGCACAGGCATAGGTATAGGCATACACACACACACACACACACACACACACACACACACACACACACACACACACACACACACACACACACACACACAAGAATCCCCAAATTATTTGTTATCCAGAGTTACTCCAAGGTAGAAAGTGGATATGAACAATTCTACAATATTCTGTGCTACTGTCAACAAAGTTATGACATCACATTTTGTCTGCATATTATCAGAATCAACTCCAAAAGGTGAATGGGGCTGAAGGCATAGATTCTAAACAGTTTGTCTATACAGTACATTAACAAAAGAGAAAACAAGACCGTTCAGAACAGGTATCTGCTTACTTTGTATCTCAAAGCACCCACAATTAAGCTAGCATAAAAATTTCTGCATCACTGCATTTGGAAAGGCTCTTTGCTAGCAGGGCCTACACTCACAGGACGTGGGAGCAAAAAAGTAGTTCTATACATGGAAAGAAAAGACAAGACTTTAGCTTTATTAAAGGCACAAATATAGCCCTTGGAAATGAGAAGGATTCTAAAACTAGGATGGCAAACACATTTTGGGGGGAAGGACACAAGATTTATCAATGTCTGGCAGGCAAAGGAGGGAAAACATTCTGCTTTACCTGGCTGAACTAAGACTGAGGTGGTAAGGCTTAAAGAATTTCACATTCACAATGGAAATCTGCTTCAGTATTTCCACCACGACAGAACACAGCATGCAGTCCTAGCTGCACCGAAGACAAATCAAACCTGTCATAGTAAACAGAGTTGCTATTCATTCCAGAGTTGCTAGAATATTTGTTCGACCAAACCAGATAGGGAAGGAAAGCCTTCAGTGATAATGCTACAACTATTCTGTTTATAACTCATTCGCTTCCCACTGTGGTTCTCCATGTCTTTTTCACACATTCTTAATTACTTAAAGGTGGCACATTGGTTTACTGAAGAAGATATCAATGCTATCCAATTTTGCAACTTGCATATTTTCTAAATGCCTAAGGCATGTGCATTTTACCATATTGTTCAATGAACTTGTTGCTTTGGAAGTACTGTATTATAACATTAGAGTCTTATATAAAGAACATGCTCCTTCTCCTTGATAGGCAGATAATTAAATAATGAACACTAACATTCCTCAATTCCTGGAGTCTTATTACCAGAAAAGAAAAAAAAAATGATGTACTCCAATGGGAACTCTGTAATATTCTCCTTAGAACATTTTATTAACTCTATAAAGTCTAATACCATTGCTGTCAATGTCACATTCACCAAATCATGCCTTCTTAAAGTAAAATCCTAATGTGGGCTACTCTGGCAATGTGACATTTTCATTAGTTCTATTTTTTTGGGGGGGGGTCCGGTTGTGGGGCCTGAACTCTGGGCCTGGGCGCTGTCCCTCAGCTCTTCAGCTCAAGGTTAGCACTCTACCACTTGAGCCACAGTGCCACTTTCGGCTTTTTTCCTTTTTGCTTATGTGGTGCTGAGGAATCGAACCCAGGGCCTCAGGCAAGCAAGGTAAGCGCTCTACCACTGAGCCACCTTCCCAGCCCCTAGTTCTATTATTTTTGACTAGTATCTTAGCACTAAAAGAAAATATCATGAAAGGTGGTCTCCATCATGAGCTCACTGCTACAAGAAGACACTTTTGATTATGCCATTGAATTTAGTCATGAAGAACGTGTTCTAACTACACACAGATACAATTTGATCTTTTGTATTTTGTTACATGCCTCTGTGATAGGAGCCCAAGAGCTGTGTTCATAATATCAAAGTAGTACAATTGGGTCACCTCTGTCATCAACTTAAAAAGAGCAAAAAGCATAACACTGAATTTGGAATGTGCTTAAAGCAAACTCTAAAGCCTAACAATAGGGATAGTGACTCCTGCTGCTTCAAGTCCAGTGCCACGCTCAGAGGCCTGGATCTCCCGGGAAGAGAAAGAGAATGTTGTTTTTCAACAAAACTGAGACTCACTTCAGTGGTCTTTATGACACACTCAAGTACATTGGGGATGGGAGGGTGGTCTGATTGGACTAATTCAGGCCTCCTTGAAACCAGATAGAATAGGGAAGATAATGTTATAGCATTTCTTTTCTGAGAAGCACTGAAGGGTATATCATTAAAGCAACTCATTACAGTACAGAAAGAGGCCAGGGCCATTTGAACCTTTATTAAGGATTATTCATTTCTTGCATGAGAAGCTGGCCAGGCTGTGGCAGGCCATCATTTATGTGGGGATCCTGGATTTTTCAAACACTGTCTGCATCTGATTAGGAGGGAAACAACATTGTTCTCGCTTGAGCAGAAAAACTGACCTTCACTGACCAGAATTTGATTCATACAAAGAGTCCTCTGACACACCAAAGCTCCAAGCTCACATGATCCTTCACCAGTAAGCTGCAGTGTTAGTTCATGTGCAAAATCAGAAAGTCTCTCTCTCTCTCTCTCTCTTTATACACACACACACACACACACACACACACACACACACACACACACATAAACTCAGGTACTGCTTTGGTTATTAACAGATAATGTTAGAGCTTCTTCACAAGACTATAATGTAAATTTAATGCTGATCTGACATTAACCCAACACTATTACCACAGCTCTTTCTGAACCTATTTCCCATAAAGACAGCTCAGTCGTTTGTGCCGTGTGAGAAGTTAAGTGCTCCATTTCACATTCATTACCATCCAAGTATGATGTTCCTATTTTTAACCAGATGAACAGACACACACACACACACACACACACACACACACACACACACACCTCTGTTGAGAACAAATTTCATTATTTTAGATTAATGAAAGTTTACGTTTACAAGGTGAAGCTCCTGTTGGGCTGCTAGTCCGTTCACTCACAAGGCTCTACCCAATGCAAAGAACAGGGACAAAGCACGCCTCCCCAGTGGCCCTCTGCTGCTTTGGTCAGTCAGTCTCTCTTTTCTAAACAAGAAAAGAGGCAAACATGGGATCTTGGGATCCAGGGCAATAGAGGGTCCTGATAGGGAAAGGCACCCTAGTGCTTAGTGACAAAACAGCAACAGAACCCTTGAAAACTGAATGCATACTCTGAAGCATCAATTTCAAGAGACTAGTAAAGGCCAGGAATGAAGATACAGAACAGAAAGCAGGGAACCAAGAGGTTAGGATGGAAGTGGGAGACCAGAGAGCTGGGCCCTAACTCACCGCTTTGAGGAGATCTCAGGTCTTAGTGCTTCTGCCCCAGTGGAGCAGCTGGCCTAGGAAAATGCTTAAGGAGGTGGTGCCAATCAGACAAGATATTGTAACGGAGATCCCGAATTACTGTTTCCCTGTGGGCCAGTTGTATGTGGAATCCTGTTCAGCTTTATTCCAACCATACAGTTTATACTGCTTATTTCCTTTTACATTATAGAGTAGGTTTGTATCATGCCTTACCCAGGGGGCAGGAAGCAGCTTAGACCCTACTCCCTCCCTGCAGCTTCTACTTCTGGATTTCAGTGCCAACAGGTTCTCCACATAGGAGACAAAAGAAACCAGTAGACAATTCGTGGCCAGAAGTGATTGGTCAACTGACTGGTCCAGGACTTACTGGTCACATGAGTGCCTAGACAAAAACTCTTTTATGTTCCATTCAAATTATCATCATGACCGTGGGGTTTCCAAGTATCTAGATGTCTCTACTCCACTGTGTGGACTCAATGGGTACTATATTCATTTGCACTCACATCTTTCAATTTGCAAGAACTTTGTGAAAAAGCTTTTTAGCTGTTTAAGTGTGGGCCTTGCTTATCCAATAAGATTACAATTTTATTAAAAGTATATGGAATTCACAGAGTCACCATTTAATCCATCAAATGTTTTTCTTATTTGGCTTGGTGTTCTGCCAATATTTTTCTCTTCAAATAAGGCCCTCACATGTAATAATCAACTTTGTGTACTAAATATAAGCAATAACAATCTACATGGATTTTAGCAGATTCATGAGGTGAAAAATTCTTAACTGAAACAAAAATTCTATCAGTCTTCACAGTATTAGTCAACTAAAGACATTCTATTATTTGTTGTATGGTAGAGAGAGAAGAAGAGATGATCTCTACCCATGAAGGGCTAAAAACAAAATGTGATCAGAAGACATTTATACATACCCAGGCTAATAGGACATCTAATGGGACCATGTAAAAGGTGACTTCCAATGCTTAAAGAGAAAGGGAAAGAAGAGTACTGTGAGATGATATTGGATATGGTTTCACAATAGAAAAATCTTGATTTATTAAGGATCTGGATATACTGACAGAAGAGAAGCATTCAAAATCTAGGGTTAGACATAAAGTTGTTTAGGCAGCAATGCTATAGCTGTTTGATGAGGCTTTTGAACAGATGACAAGATAATCAAGTGCTTCAGAATATTAACCCAGCAGAAGCATTCAGAAAAGGGCTGCACAGGAAAGGAAAATGGAATTAGGAGTTGGGTCAGTTTGACAATCTAAATGTACAAGTAGAGGCATTCATTCATTCAATATTTATCTACTGCTGTCCATGTACCAGATACCATTATCAGTGCTGAGGTGAAGTAGTGAAGAAGAAAGTCACTTTGCCCTGTTGGGGGGGTCCACATTTTAGAAATGAGATTCTTTAACATCAGAGCATATCAAGCAGTGATATCACATGCAGGGAAGAGAATAAATGTGATGGTGACTAAGGGAGGTATTCTGTGCATAAGAGTTGCTTGAATTAAAGGATCAGAAGGTGTAAAGATCTGAAGAAAGAGTGTTTTAGGCAAAAGCTCCAAGGGAAGGACAAAGAACTTACTAGAAAAAAACAAAGGCTAGAGTAACTGAAGCACAGAACACAAGAGAAAATGGGGAAAACAAGCAGAATTTAAGGCTAAATGATGTCAAGTAGGGATCAACTCACATAGGCTTTGTGAGCCATATTAAGGAACTGACATATTCTTCTAAGTACAATTAGGTATAGAGAAGTACTCATATACCCCTTGAAAAGATAATGTTAGCCAAAATGTAAGGAATGGATTACTGAGGGGCAAAAGTGGAAGAAGAGATCTAATTAGGAGGTAAGTGCAGGGACAAGAGTAGAAATGTAGCAAGTAGGGCTTGCCAATGAACTAGACATAAGAAATTAAGGATAGCGATTCTCTGGTTGAGTGGCAGCCACCGTTTACCAAAATGAGGAAAACTAAGCAGCAGTTTGAATATATGTGGGCCATGAGCTCTGCTAGGAACATGTTGGAACTCAAGAAGACAGTCACATACACAGGTCTGGTCCTGAGGAAAGGAGCCAGAGCTGAAGACAAAAATCTGAATTTGTGCGGGGTGCTGGTGGCTCATGCCTGTAATCCTAGCTACTCAGGAGGTTGAGATTTTAGGATCACTGTTCAAAGCCAGTCTGAACAGGAAAGTCCATGAGACTCTTATCTCCAATAAACCACCAGAAACCAGAAGTGGCGCTGTGGCTCAAGTGGTAGAGCACTTGCCTTGAGCTGAAGAGCTGAGGGACAGCACCCAGGCCCAGAGTTTGAGCTCCACAACCAAAAGAAAAAAAATTTAAAAAAAAATAAGTTTCCATTTGTTTAAGGATTTAATCTGCAGCTATGGAGCTGGATGAAATCATATAGATAGTACAGAAAAAGAACAGCTCAGGAGAGATCTGAGGCAATACAACTTTTAGAGGTTGGGAAGAAAGGAACCAGTAGAAGAGGCTGAAAGAACTGTTGGGAAGGGTAGGAGGAAACCCAGGAAGTCACCTCACATGAGTAACAGAAGGCATAGTTCACTGCCAAACAGTGTTGAGGCTTGCCTAGAATAGGAGCAATGAACCTACAAAAACCAGGAAACATGAGTCTCATGTTGTTCCAAAGTAATTAATTCTTCCAATCAGTGCCTACTCCTAAAATGAAAGACCTTGACTGGTTCTTGCCTAATTTAACATCTTAACTAGAAGGAAGTAAGTAGGAAGAGAAAGGCAAGTTGTCTAGCCTAAAAGACTAATAAATGTAAAAAAACCAATCTGTATAAAAGTAGAATACAGGAGCAAGGCTTAAATATTTACCAATACTACTACAGTACTACAATTGCTACTACTACTAATTTTATTGATGAAAATGGGCTTTTATTGGCCCCAAATGGATGACTTGTCTTTAGTGTAGCAACCTTAGAAATGGGGAAATGAAAAACTAAAAAATACTTCAAATAGAAATATTAGCTTGTGAACATGTTTCCTTTCTTTTTGCCCAAGACTGAGACTTGAACTTGGTACCTGACACTTTCACCCACTGCCTGGCCCTCTAGCAACTGAGCCATGCCTCCAACCCCTGGTGAACATTTCTTAAATAGTAATTTCCAAGACATGAGATCACTGATCAACATATTTACCTTCCACTAAGGAAGTTGCTAACCAGCAAATATACTGGCACAAGGTATTGGCTTAGTTTAAGAATCACAAAATAGCACACTGCAATTGCATTTTGGGAGGATTCTAAGTTTCCTCTTGATAGGTTTTAAACAAAGGACAGTTCCCTTCCAGTTGCTCTTTTCCAGTGCTTGCTTTGATTTTTCAAAGTAAATTTAGAGTAATTACTACTTTAACAATGATATACTCAATTTATATATGTCAAAACAAAAGCTGCTTAACTAATGGTAAAGTTGGACTTTATTGACAGTCTATTTCTGTGTGTGTGTGTGTGTGTGTGTATGTGTGTGTGTGTGAGAGAGAGAGAGAATGTTGAAGACTAAACCCAGAGCCTTGTGAACTGTACCACTAAGCCACAACTCCAACCCTTACATGTAACTTGTAAAAACAAAAGTCATTCCAAGAAATTCTGAATAAACTGTCCAGAGAAATCAAAATAACTTAAATGAACACAGCTCCCACCAGTCAGAGGAATTAAGCACAATTCTTCATTAGAACTTAAAGTTACTCTTCAGGTAGGGCTCCAGTTGTAATTCTGCATGTTTGAATTTCTTGAATGACTATTTTAGATGAGGATTTTATAAATATACATCCCAAAGGAAAAGCAACTGCTACTAACTTGTTCTGAGATTGGGCAAATCCTTGTCTCGTTGAGCCAACATTTTGTCAATGTGAAATGGAAATTCTACTACTTGTCCTGCTCTTTTTTTCCTGCTCCTGGCTTTGAGCACCAAATGTCCTCCTGGTCTAAGAAGGAGTATTCACATGGGAATAGCTATGACTGCCTAAGACCTGGAACAAGAATATGAAGCCTAAAATACCTGGCCCTGTAAAGAGAATCCCAATTCACTTACAGATCCAGGTAGAAGTGTAAATGTACTTTCTCTCACATTTCAATCCTAAGTAGGAAAGCTTTGTGTCAGAAAGGACTGGGTGGGAAATGGGGGAAAGGGGGTGATAGATGGGGGGATGGGAGGACAGGGTGACAGAGTGGTTGGTCACTTTACTTCCTAAAAACATCTGAGATGAAAAAGCTCCTCCCAAAAGGAAGGACAATGCATTGTTCTCTTATTATCATATGAATTTAAAGATTCTCTTTGCCTTAGCATTCTCTTCCATATTCCGAGCACAGCTGCTTTGCCTTGGCCTGTAGCAAGCTGACAAATGTGAAGTAGTAGAGAGAAATTCCAGAATAAGCAAGGGTTTGTTTTAGAGTTTTTAGACCTTAGCTGTCACTCTTTCCAGATCATTACTTCAGAGGAGTCTACTCTGTAATGGGGTTGGCACACATGACAATGTCAGGAAAGGTTTCCAGGAAAAGATTCAGCTGAAAAAACAAAATGATGTTAATAAAGAACAGCAACACATTCACAGAACACATTCCCTTCAGTACACGAGAGTCCAAAGGGAATTCTGAGCCAATTCCACTTAACACAATGGGGTCTCCATCTACTCACTCCTTCCCTCCATCCTCAACCCCAAAGACACTGACTCAGCAGCTGGCCTAGCGCCAGAGAGGCATATTCCAAATTCAGAGTGTACAACAATGTTCAGTTCAATTATGACATAATGGCTGTAAAGCTGTTCCTGAAAGCCAAAAAGCCTGAATAATATGGTTAGGTTATATCATACATGAGGGCTTAATAGAGTTTAAAAACCAATTTGAAAATTCTTTCATTCCATAAAGACAGCATTAAGATAAAGGCAAAATCATCTGGTTCAAGGAATGGGAGAAAGTGCACAAGGAATCATGCAGCATCCCCTCCCCTTCCCCAAGTACAGGGACTATGTTTTCAAGGCAGCTGCTCTATTATTTGAACCACACTCCTGGCTCTCACATTATCCTTCTTAACCACTGTGACCTATTCCCTTTGAAGGCATCACTGAGAGTTAATACTCAGAAAGAAGGCAATTTCATTAGAACACCTTAGTCTTATTGTACCTAGCTAGCAATCCCAGTTTCGTTGCTATTTAAAAAGCACCCAAGCCCATTTCTAAAAGCAATAGCAATTTAAAACCCATGTGCCCAGGCAATGTTTTCAATTTGTCAGTAAGGCTGCCCATTTCCAACTTATCTTGCCAGAGAAGTGAGTTTATCTTCATAACCAAAAGACCTGAAAGACTTTCATTAATTTCCAGCTATTTGGGAGCAAATGGCTTTAGACACTCAGTTGCAGATCCAACATTCCACTGGATTTATGACATCAACAGGACATACATCTGCAGAAGCACAATGCTCAATTTGAACATAAGGAACCATCATCTACTCTTGAGGTCAGGTCCTAGCAACTCTGAGTTCTATAGTCTTCTGAGTTCTGCTCTGTTCTTTAACAGCTACCAAATATGGAATATTTTGACTTTGGATAAGGAAAGTAATGTTTAACCAAGTCTTCATATCATAGTCTTTGTTCATTTCTATATATTTTCAAGTATCTTTATACAGTATTTGTGTACTGTATACAATGAGACTAACATGGAATTTCAGTACTAGAAGACATCTTTAACTTCAATAACTTTTCTTCAACTCCCCCCCAAATCTCACAAAGTTTTTCATATTAATTCTCAGAGTATACCCAATATATACCCAACATAAAGACAACATGTTTTGCTTAAGAATTATTTTAAGGCTGGAGAGAAAGAAAAAAGTTTCAGATGGAAAAATTCTTTTAACACAAAATGAGGTTCTTATCTCTTAAGAAGATTCACATTAATTTCACTTTTTGAACCCAAAGACAGCTGAATTTAGCTCTCTTTTTTTCCAGGCATATGTCTCAAATTGCCACAGCTGACTGAATTTCTATTAAACAATGGTATCCTTTTTCTTGGCTAACTGGAAGGACTTTATGTAGTAAGAATTTTTTTTTTAATCAAATAATTCAATGTCATGTCCTTCCCGCCTAAGTAAACTAGAAATCATTTCCCCTATATTTCATTATTAATTTGTAAAAGCTCTGGAACAATAAAAGGAAGCTCATTTGTTTATAACTGTCACATTCTGGTTTCTGCTGCAGTCCCACTGACAAAGAAACAGCATATGCCCCTGGCTTCCCTGTCACAACATAAAATGCTGTCAACTCTGAACTCCTTTGGAATGCTGTATTAACGCAGAAAAAAAAAAAAAAAACAAGTGAGGCTTTTCTTCAATATTATTTGAGAAAACCACTTAAAACAGTTTCTAGACACAGATCCTACTTGTAATAGGACCAAACCAAGATTCAGGTGCTTTAAGTAATTTAGGGCATGGATTCTCTCTGAATGTTTGCCAAACAGGTGTCGGGGTGAGGAGCTGAGCATGATGGGGCTGGAGGCAGGTGATGGGTCAGGGCCGTTAGGACCTTTCAGCTTGCACATTGAACTCGATTCAACAAAGACCCTTTAAGCAATCACGACTGATCTCCTCGAAAGGCAGTTCAGTGACTTACCTATGGACTTTCAAATATTCCCTGGTAAGCAAAGGTTTACTTCTAACTGTATCTAGAAACACCTAAAAGGTGATTGTTATTTTATATTCTTTTCTTTATCTTGGGGCATTCCTGGTGCTATTTTCACTAAAGGCAGTCTCCATTCAGAGTATTGCTTTTTCAATTTTTCTTTCATTTGGCCCTATTGGGAGTTGAACTTAGGACTTAAAATTGTTAGGCAGGCATTCTATCCAAATTGTACCCTTAGCCTGGTTTGCCACTGTTATTTTTCAAATAGGGCTTCACTTTTTGCTAAGGCCAGCCTGGACTGTGATCCTTCTACCTATACTTCTGGTGTCGCTGGGACACTGGGCCCTGCTTTTATTTTTATAGGTTGATAAGTGTCTCACAAACTGCCCAGGCCAACCCTGAACCGTGATCCTCCTGGTCTTAGCCTTCCAAGGGATAGAACTGTAGGCATGAGCCTTGTGCCTTTCATTTCTACGAAGTGCACTAAGTGCTTACAACGTGCAAAGTGCCAGAAATACAAAAGTGATTCATACACTGTCCCTACCATTAAGGGCCTCACAATTTGGGGAGAAGACTGGAGACACAGTATCCAGGAACAAAGACTAGCAATAAAATGTGTTACCAGATATTGTTGACTGCTATGGATTGGATACAGTTTGAGTATATTTCTCAAAGATTCATTTCTTGGATGCTTGGTCCCCAATGTGGATGGAATAAGATGGCTAGAAGCTTTAAAAGGTGAGACCTAGAGGAAGACAATTAGGTCATATGGAACTAACTGTCCTCAGAAGAGATTAACGCTGAGTCTCTCTGATTAAAGTCATTCTCTCCAGAGTAGGTGTTATAAACTAAGGTCACTCCACACAGCCAGTTCCCTTTCTGCTTCTCCACTATGGTATGATGCAGCCAGGGACCCTTTCTAGGATTCCAGTGTCATAGTATTTAGACCCATCAGAATTGTGAGACAAATAAACTTCTTTTATAAGTTATCTGGCCTACAGTATTTCATTATATCTATAGAAGGACTAAGATACTAGTAAAAATGTTCTGAATCTTTTCAGAATCACATTTTCTAATCTCTGGAAAGTTAATTCTGAGGTAAGAAATAGAATAAAAAGCAGTATCTTCATTCTTCCTGATGCCTGTGGTATAGTGGGATGGAAAATTAGAGACGTGGAATTATATATCTATGCTTATGTTGGCCAAAACTTTTCCTTTTGCATATTCTTCCTCAAATGATTTTTAGAATCCACTATGGGATACAAAAGTTAAGGACAGTGTAAGCTCACTCAGCCTTGCTGCCTGAGTAGCTACACATACCTGATCCAGATGGTTTCTCTCCATCAAAATAATTGCAAACAAGATTAAAATTACATTCAGGAACTATTCCAGCTGGCTTTTGGCTTCCTCTGGCATATACTTCTTGAATAAAGCAGTGCAAAAATTAGATTTAAAATTTTTTTAATGTACAAAAGCCCTATTTGTACCAAGGTCTTGCTATGTTTTAAACCCCAAACTCTAATATTAGGGTAACAATATATTAAACTGTGAGCATATATAAAGCTAACTATCATTTAATTTAAACCAACAAACTAGTTTGAAGTAATCTCTCCTTAGTGCCTCTGTATATAGCCAGGTAACTGAACAAAACTGAAACAAAACAGTCAAATAAACTCTCAAATTGGGGGAAAAAATTCATTTCCTTTACTTTGTCTGATAATAGTCCATCTAAATGAAACTACATAGTCACATATTCCTCTGGTGAAGGAGACAAAAAAAATTGATCTTTTCTTGGCAGGTGGCTACTAATGGACCACACACAGAGAGGGAAGGGGGGAGGGAGAAAATCTAGGGCCTATCTAAAGCACACTACAACTACAAATCTTAATTTTCACAACTAAGCCTTCTGGTTCCAGGCAATTCCTCAGCAAAGTAGGATCCAGGTTATTAGGCTGCAACATTTCATACAGAACCATGATTACTTCTAGCTTGCCCCAGTGTTATAGTAATCAGTTTTTCTCATGGTATACTTCTTTTCCCACATGTTTTCAATTTCTGTTATTTACCTATAATATACTTCAGTGTATACAGTTCTAAATACTGGTACACAACTTCACGTGCATTTTAATAAGCTATGTCACAAACTATTACTAAATAAGAAGAGACCGTGGCCCGGGAGAGCCACCTGAAGTTGCTCAGTGTAAGGCACATGAAGCCGAAGTGGCTACTGCACCAAAGCAACATACAGTTACAGGAGCCCAGCTCAGGCTGGAACAGGTGCTACCAGTGTCGGAACATGAACACTACTTATTCTAGACACTACCTCTATATTGCAGAATTCTTGGGACTTATCCTAGGCCATAGTGTGGATTTTTTTTTAAAGGGAGTACTAAAACAGGAAGTCCAAATAAACCCATTAAGAAACAGCAAAAACAAAAACAGGCAAAAAAAAAAAAAAAACCTTGGAAAGAATCCCACGTCTGCTCGCGTTAGGGAAGATTTGGCGGGAACTCTGAAAACCTGCACTGCCGTTTGCTGGGCGTGCTGGGCAGGGCTGGGCATGCGCACAGAGCTGCGCAGGCTCGCTCGGATCCGGTCTCGCTCGCCGTCCCGCGCTCGGAGGCTGCTGCCGCCCACCCAAGCCCGGACCACAGCCCCTCCTGCACCGTCCCACCCGGGCCCCCAGTCACAGGGCAACACGGCGGCTCAAAAGTACCCCAGCAGGCTGCCGGGTGAGGTAAGCACCCGCGGGCCTGGAGAATCTGAGCAGTACCGGGAGACGCGCGAGGCTGACACGTTTTCTGCCTTCTTTTAAAAAGCCGCCTTGGGCCCTCCCGCCCCGTCCCCCGCCGCGCATGCGCAGACTCGCTCCCTCCCCCCCCCTCCATACCCCTCCCCGTCCCGGGCGGGTCAAAGAGTTACAGCTCCCGGTAGAATTAAATTCTCTTTAACAACAACTCGCACCCTGCGGCGGCGGCGCAGCGGGACCCAGAGCCCTGGGAACTCCCACAAACCCACCTCAGCCTCATGCCGGCCGCCAGCGACCCCGCTTCCGCCCGCCCGCGCGGGCACTTCCGCCCGCGGCCCGCACTTCCGCCCGCGCCTGCCGCCCTGCCGGCCACCTGCTCTGTAGAGTCGTCAATGCAGAGTGGAAACCCGCTGGCCCAGGCCCGACTGCGAGACTGCGCGTGCGCGCGCGCGCGCACGCACGCACGCACGCACACACACACACACACACACACACACACACACACACACACACATTGCCAACTTTCTTTCAGTTATTAATGTAATTTTTTACCAGCTGCCTTTGGGGCTGGGCTAAGCGAGGTTACGGGGAACAGCATGAGTGGAGATTGCAACGTTAAACCTTGTAGGCGACTCCGACATTGGAAGTATTTTTACATGCTTGCAATTATTATTACAGCTGTTGTGCATCTGTTCAGCTCAGCACTTCGAGGAGAAGCAAAAGTGAAAGGACAGGCGTGCAGTCAGGTTATGAGAGAACTTGTGAGTTGAAGCAGGATTTAGCATCCCAGGCTGAGGGAGCACAGCAAGGGGCAGGCATGGAGAGCTGATGGTGGTGACTGGAGCACAGAGGGGCTGTGTAAGGACCTAATAACAGGATTCAGGAGAGGATAAGCCAGAGCTAGGCTGACTTTAGGTCTGTACTAAAGGCAACGTGAGGGTTTACCCTTTATCTCTTTGTGTCCCTGTGTGGGAAGGACTTGGATTTTCTATTCTGAAAGCATTCTTCAGCTTTGGGAAGGAGAAGAGTTTAGAATGGGCAAGAGTGGGACAAACAGGGAAGTTAAGAAGCAACTAAGTAAATAGTCCAGATTCCAGGTGTGGTGATACTGGAGATAGAAAAGGATGGGTAGGTAATAAGTATAAAGCAATACCCAGAGCTAATATTTGTGACTGCACACCCAAAGCTTTACATTCACTAGCTTATTTATTCCTGAGAATAATCCTATTATTATTGGTACCATCTGACAAATGATGAAATGGAGGCATAATAATTTGTCTAAATGCTCACAGCTAGAACATGCCAGAGTTGGAATTCCATCTCATCCATACCCTTGTACACTTCATGTGTGACTTTTTGAAAAGACACAAATTTAGAAAACAGGTTAGGAATGACTCTCCTAAACAAACCTCTGTGATTATGTGATATTGTTGGAGGAAATTTCTGAAAGTAGAAATTTTTATATTTGCACTTTGCCACTCCAGCATTTGCTGGTAGCTAAAAGAGAGAATTTGATAAATGAATGGACTACCTGTGGTCATTTTTTAGTTGATGCACTCAGATAAGACCTATTTGGGGGGGGGAATGGAAACCAGTCACTTCATTTAACAGATGCTAATCAAGGCTAGTTATAATCAACACATTGATAGAAAATTCATAACTTATGTTCTGTGGAGTGATAGAAAAACTTCCTAGAAATGTAATTTTAGATTAGCTTCCAAATCTCATCTCTTGATAGAAAACAAATCTTCATGAAATAAATTGGATTTAAGAAACCAAATTTTACAAACAGAAGATGACTAGCATCCCAAAGGTAACAATAAAGGCTTTTTAGCATTGGTTAGAGGTAAATTTCTTTAAAAAGTCAAAGTTCATGCACTTTCAGAATATTAATTAGCAATAATTTCTTGGGTTATTCAGTGCTGGCACAAGATTTGGAATCTCAACCATTTTGTTTCAGTTGAGAGTAGGAATCAAATGGAGTGACTGGAAATCACTGCAAGCTCTTGTGGTCTGTGCCTAGTTAGTTTGAAAGAGCCTTGTTCTGGGCCATAATCCTGGAAGAGGAGTTTGACCTATAGATCTAGGACTAGATCCAGTGCTGGACATAAGCTCTTTGCTTGGGAAAATGTCTACAGTCTGACCAGGAAAGATAATTGTCTCTAAAATAAGAAAAACAGAACAGTAAACTTTTATTTAAGGGTCACCACAGAGAACATTGTGTTCACTTCATAAATGGATAGATGTAGCACCTGCAGCAACTTCATTACATTTTAGATGAGGTGCTTTCACCAAGTTAAAGTTCCTAAAGTATGAGTATTAAGAAATTGTAATGCAGTTTTTGGGGGAAGGGGAATAGCAAAATATTTTAAGTTTATTGTATATTGATAACGAGGATTTTAGGTTGTACAGAGGAACAGTCCAAAGAGAAAAATCATGTTGTTAGAAACTAATACTGCGGTAAGTATCCATTACTTCTCATTCTTCAAAGAATTCAGGCATTCCCTGTGAATTCCAACCTATTTTTAGTGACTTTAGTTAATTTCAAAGGCAAAATTATTTATTAGAATCTTTAGCGCAAATCTATTTTTATGTATATAATTAAAAATACCTTTAAGTAGTTTACAAGGGGGGGGGTTTCAATGGCTATGTACAGCTTCTAGGATATTTAAAAGGATGTGAAAGGGAACATGAAGACAAGTCTTGAGATAGCAGTAGGTCTTGTATAGTTTTGTTCATTTAAGTGGTACTTGTTATAAGCACTTGTTCCTTCTTTTTCCTGTAAGTCTGAGCATAATTCCAGGCTATTTCCTGGGAATCTGAATAAGACTGGAGCATAGATCTATGTATTCTGGACTGCTAGTTGGGAATTCACATGGGCTTAGATTCCAAAGCTCAGTCATCTCTTTGGTTTCACTCTCAGGCTCGTGTACTGTGCAGTCTATTGTAAAGAAAGCCTGCGGGTAAAGTCTCGTCTGCAACTCCTGAGATAACTCAAGGGAACCTTAGAGAACACACTTTCTGTTCTGAGATGACGTAGAGCCAGCTTTTCCTCTATAGGTCTCCTAAGAGCTGGACTGGGGTTGTGGGGGGTACAGCATGTACTCACGACTTTGCTTCTGGGAAAGAAATGGCCTTTAGTGCCAAAGCCTTTTCTTTATATTGCCTTAGAGGTAGTAGCAGTCCTGCCTCCTCGATTTTACAGTAACCTGTTTCTATGCTGGCACTCAAAATGCAATCTGGACTTTGACTAGAAGGGCAATACCAGTAACTGGCACAATTGGGTGATGTAATGGTGGTGGTAGAGGCGTTCAGAAGCCTGGCAGATTTTCTTCCCTGGTGTTTTTCCGGTCTTTAGAGTTGAACATATTTATCTCCTAAGTCTCTCATCCACTTACTGTGGTACATTTAAGGTCATGAGGAAAAGCAGTGGCAACTTCCCAAAGAAAACACATGCGTCTGAGTTGGGGATGTGTGGGTCATGGGGGGCACTCTAGGCTCCCCACCCTATGCCAGCCATTGTACGAAACAGAATTAGCAGCCTGTTCTACCAGGAAACAATGGCCCTCAGGAATCTGATTTCTATAGCTCTTTGGCATTTTTAAAGCTCTTCTCCTGTGCCAGACATTTGAGGGGTAGGAGTGGGGGTGGGTGGGGGGGAATCGAAGGAGAAAAATGTTTATTTGTTTTAAGCCTTGCTCACTAATCCACTTATGCCATTTACATTAGTTAAACAACCTTTCTGTGTAAACACCATTAATTATATAGTATAAGAGCCAAATAAAAATGCTAAAAACTAAAAGTAATTGTAGAATAAATTAGTATAGCTTGAGTGCCCATACATTATAAAGGGACTGTAGACTTTAACAGAGGTGGATGTGTGATTTTTTCTATTGTTTAAGCTACTAGAATGGAACCAGCAGAAATGACATTTTACAGATGGATACCAAAGCCGTTAAAGTTTAAAGCCATATCAGCAGTGAAATTACAGTTTTCATAGAGGTCTTGATTCCCACCTCTTTCTTCATCTATCTCAAGAAGACTGGGGCAGGGAGGGGATGGGGGGGGCAAGGGGGAGAACCAGACAGGGTTTGAATGTCCTGTAGATTTCCCCAAAAGGTTTTTTTGGAGCAAGACTATCATCTACTAGTGCGTAGCCTCCAACCTTTTTAGGTTTGTAGTAACAGAAGATTGCTTGTGTCTGTATTAAAAGAAATGAATCAACATTCAATCTACCAGGCAAAACAAGGAAGGCAGGAAGTAAAGCTGTTGAAGGAACATGACATAAGAGACCCCAGTAAGAACAACAGTATTCATCCTTTTTAGTATTTCCTGAGTTCCATAAATATTAATTCATTGGATCTTTCACAGTTCTATAATAAGATAGGTAGAGCACATATTTCTTTTTACAACCCCATTTTACAGAGAAAGAAATTGAAGCTTAGAGAAGGAAGCTACAATGAAGCATTTCTTAACTCTTCTCTGTATTTTTTCCCTACTACCTCATTCATGTTTCTTTTCAAATGTGAATGAAAAGAAGTATGGTTTAGTTCACAGCAATATTCTGTGCTGCATAGAATCTTTTAAGAATATCAAGGCACATCTACATCATTTCCTCGGGGAAAGTTTTGTTTTACCTAAGGAGGCAGGAAATGGATTTGAAATGGGAACAGTTTTTCATTCTTTGGAATAAGCCCATCTGTTATGTTCACTAAGACTGGATCATGGAATAGCATAGATTTCTCACAGCAGGAGGAGAATAGAGGAGAGTAAAAGACATCTTTCCATTCCCTAGTGTAGATCCATACCATCCAGGGATCCCTGCTCAGACAAATAGACAGACAGCTATCAGTCAGGGAAAAATGATACTGCTGTCTGCAAACACCCCAAAAGACCATATAGCCTTCCATAAAGTTGAGATTTAACACTTAATTGTTTAGAAGAACTTCAAGGGAAAATTTTTTGTTATCTATCTATCTATCTAGAATAATACTGACAGACTACTCTGTGTCAGTACTAAGAACTATAACTCCAGTGTTGAAATAAACACGTGACTCTAACATAGAATTTACAGAGTAAGGCAGATTAATGTTAATTAAATGATCACATCAGTAAGTATTGATTGTTGAGCATGGTGATGCCTGCCTGAAATCTTAGCACCAGGGGAGGCCGAGTCAGGAGGGTAGAAAGTTTGAGCCTACCTGGACTACATAGTGAAACTCTGTCTCAAATGAATGAAAACAAAGCAAAACAAAAGAAGAATATTTAATGTTCAAGTTCTTAACGAGTGCTAATAAGGCCAGTAGATAGTTAATTGGAAAATGTAAAGGAGAAATCATATTTATCTATAAATTGTTTTATTTTGTCTATAAAGAAACAGTCTCTTCTTAAATTTGATGGAGCAAAGATGCTTTGTTTGAGGACTAGTCCAATAACTGAAGCTTTATGTCATCTTCCTTGTACAAAACTTACCCAAAATGATATGATATGAATATTATGTATAATTTTCAGTTATCTTATTTTTATTACCCATTTATTGATGATCATATGTATTTTGATATTATGTGTGCATTATGTAACATCTGTTACAACTTCTTGGTATTCATTGCTCATTCAAAGGAGTTACAGCATTGGAATCCTCCCTTGTATGTACAGTACTTTAGTTAGTCTATTTGTGTATCTATGCGGATGACCTGTATATGGTTACATATATATAATTTAGACCTAATTCCACATACGAGAGAAAACATGAGTCCTTTGTCTCTCTGAGCCAGTTTAAGGTACTTTAGAGGGAGGGTTTGAAGACACTGGTGAAACATTTGAATTTCCCCCTGATCTTTTATACTTTTCTTGCCTGCAACTAATTAAGAACAATTACTGAACTCCTTCCTTTCCCCAACCTTTCCAGATCATTCCAAAACACTTTGAACTTAGCTTTCATAGGAATAGCAGCTCTCTTTTTATGCTCATATTTGAACAGTTTACATGCTATTTAATTAAACTTGTAATTATAGCAATCAAGGACAACAGCTACAAACAGGTTTAGGAACAAAAGCAACCTACTTTTAGTAAGTATGGAACCAGCTTGTGGGTGGAGAAGGCAAGAGGAGACTAGGTGGCCAAAGCCACGAGCATTTATGGAGCTCTGGGCAATCCATCAGCCCATCTTACAAAGGCATTTGAAAGCATCAGTTTGAGTCCCTAAGGAGCTCAATTAAAAGAGCTTCTATTGTCATTAAAAATGAATACACATTTTGAAAGAAAAGCAGTGGTTCATAAAGGTCTATAGTACAGAACGATGACGCTGCCCTGGGAAGTCAGGAAAGGCCCTCAGAGGTCGTCCTGCTGAGAAGGTGAGATCAGAAGGTTAGTGTGAACTCTCAGGAGTAGAGAGACCAGGGGCTTTAGGCGGCAGGAGCCCCGCGCCAATGGTGTGAGGAGCAAGTGTTGAAAAAGAGAAGCAGAAAGAAGCTGGTGCAGCAAGCAGGGGAGGTGGGAAGGACCAAGATGAGGTAGAGGAGAAGTTGAGCTTTTACAATTGCAAGCCAGCTTAGCTTTAAAGCTGTGACACATATGGCCATCTTCAACCCATCTTCAACCCCTTTTGGGAGCTACCAATGCATGTTAACCAAACTGTTTATCTCATCAAGCAACAGCAGCCAATTTGTAGAGATCAGACCTTCAAATCTAATTTGGGGACTTATCTTTCCCTCCTAATCTAAACGTATCATAAGTTAGTAGAGCAGAGTGTGTGTGTGGGACCTTAACCTTGTCTTAGGAGGAACTGACCTCAGTTATGAATTTACATTCATCATCAGCTTGTGGATCAGAGATGAGGATCTCTGGGTAAGTGTCAAGACAGCAAAAGGGATGCTAAATGTCTCTGATGAAAAAAAGAAGATGAGAAGAGAGAGAAGGAGATGGGCTGTTGTGATTAGTTTACTGGAACTGCCCTAACAAAGCAGTACCAACTGGGTGGTTTGATAGAGTAGAAATTTATTTTCTGTTTTGGAGGTGAGAACTTTGAAACAGAAGCATCAGCAGGGCCAGGCTCCGGGTAGAATCTTCCCTTGGCTCTCCTGGCTCCTGCCAGAGGCTGGTCATCCTGGTGGTCCTTGGTTTGCAGTTCATGCAAGAAACTCTGCCTCTGTTCTCATGTGACATCTCCCATGCAGTTGTGTCTTTTTCTTATAGTCAGATTAGATCAGTGTTCACCCGAATGACTTTATCTTCTTTATATTTGCAAAGTCCCTATTTCTAAACAAAATCATAGTCACATATTTGAGATGGAAAGTCAGGACTTCCACATACCTGGTAGAGGGAAAGAATTCAATATTTAACCACTGTGAAAAGAGAGATGAGGGAAGGATCAAAAAAGTTGTGGGAGGTTAAGCTGCTTGGGTGGTAACCAATAAGAACTTGCCAGTGGTAAATGGCTCAAAGAACTAATAAAAAGTTTTTAAAGTGCTTTTAAAGTGACCATCTGTATGACGCCTTCCATTGTACCTTCTCAGTCACACATGTTCACTCGTATTGTGGTGGGAAAGTTAAGGGGGTAAGTAGAATCGTCGAGTTCAGGGTCCCTAGCACAAAAAGTGTAACTAAGGGAACCTCCAGATAGCACTTCTTAGAGACTGGAAAGCCGAATAGAAGAGAATTCTGGCAACACTGGAGTCTGAGATCTGAGGATCACAGTCGAAGCTAGCTTGGACTGGCTGAAAGTCCATGAGATTCTTATCTTCAGCTAATGACCAAAAAACCAGAGAGGACCAGTAGCTGAAGTTGTAGAGCACCAGCCTTGAGAGAAAAGGCAGGCAGATTGTGAGTTCAAGTCTCAGTACTGGCATGCACACACAGAAAAGATAATCTTGAGTTGATGACAGCTTCTCATTCCCATATATTCATGTGTATGGTGGCTCTGGCCCATTTCGAGCATAGGCCTTGACACCCTCTTCTTATCCTTCTGCACTGGGAGGAGGATTTCAAGCATGATATTAAAAAAAAAAACACCTCCCTTCATGTGGCACTGTCAGCCTTTTTAGGGTTAAATATAAGATTTTAGCTGAAATAGAAATGTATTTGAGTTACTTCAAAAACAAACAAAAATCTTCTGTCTCCCTTGCCCTGCCATTTTCTTGGTATAAAATTTACAAAGAGGCATGACTTTCACGGTAGGCGAAAGCTCTCTGCTGTTCAGTTTTCATTTCTTGTTGGTCTCCCTTCTTCCTTCATGATAGACATGGTAGCTCTTCCACGCCTTCCACTCCGATGGGCAGCCCAGCTTACACACAGACAATGATTTCCTATGGCGATCCAGACGTTGGCGTTCAGCCGTTGCTCTCAGGCATCAAGTCTGAGTTGTATACAATTCACCCTTGAAGCCTGAAGAGAAGACCGTCTTAACAAAGGTTCATGTCCCCAAATGAAATAGCCTGAAAAGTCGGGGGGAAACACATCATCTCCATGAGCTACAATTAACACTACAGTGTTTCTACTCATTTCTGTGCTTCATTTACGCTGGCATTTAACACAAATGTGGTTTTAAAGCACATAAAAGCCTTCTCAAATCCTAAGTAACTGAAAAAACAGTTAGCATAATTAATAAAGCAGGGATTTTTCCCCTTTGAAAACAGCTCAAGCAAAATGAGCAAATTTGTAGTCAGCAAATATATTATTTGTGGCTAATATATTATGTCTTTATGGGAATTTATACTCCAGAGTATAGTGCTTCATGAGTCCTGAGTCTGCTCACAAAAATGGAAGCAAAATTTGGGACAATTACCTAGACAATGTGAACTGTGTTTGGATGTTTTGCAAGAACCTTAGAGTCTTCCTCCCATTTTGTGAGTCCTGCACAGATAATTATTTAGAATACATGGGTAATGCTCTTCCTTACCCCTGATGGAATTGGCAGATCTGGCCTTTCTCTGCATTACATTAGACAATTCTTGAATCCCTGCTGAGAAGACCAGTTTTTATTTGTTTGTTTGTTTGGTCATGGGGCTTGAACTCAGGGCTTGGATGCTATCCTTGAGCTTTTTTCACTCAAAACTAGTGTTCTACACATTGAGTCACAGTATTGCTTCTGGGCTTCTGGTGGTTAATTGGAAATAAGAGTCTCACAGACTTTCCTTCCCTGGGCTGGCTTTGAACTGTGATTCTCAGATCTCAGCCTCCTGAGTAGCTAGGATTACAGGTGTGAGCTACCAGTGCCTGGTCAAGCCCAGTTCTTTTTTTTTATTTTTATTTTTTTTTATTGTAAAGATACTATACAGAGGGTTACAGTTACATGAGTGAGGTAATGAGTACACTTCCTCTTGAACATTGTTAGCCCCTCCATTGTTTTCCCCCTACCATCCCCTCCCTCCCTCCCTTCCCCGAAGTTCTTTTTTTTTTTTGATTGTGATTAAGTAATTACATATTTCTAAGTCACAAGTTCATTCTAACTTTCCTGGAGCAAATTGTCTATCACAGTCTGTAATATATAACAGTGTTCACATGTTATACACCATACATGTGATCAGCAGCATGGGGATATTTAGTAGTGGTTCAACCAGATGAGCAGGAGTTCTTTGTTTCTTAAGTCCTGTTAGTTTTGTTGTATCACCTAACATTTTGGATTTATCATCCACTTATCAGGGAGACCATGTACCGTTTGTCTCTTCGCTCTTGGCTTACCTCGCTCAACATGATTCCTTCTAGCTCCATCCATTTCCCTGCAAATGCCATTATTTTGTCATTTCTAATAAGCCCAGTTCTTTTTAGGAACCTCATGTTCACTATTCCTTGGGCTTTGAAGACCAGTAAATTTTTTTCAAATTTAATTTTATTGTAAAGGTGATGTACAGAGGGGTTATAATTACACATGTAAAGTAAGGAGTATATTTTTTGTCCAACACTGTTACCCACCTTGTTTTTTCTCACACCTCTCCTCTCCAACTTCTTCCCCCCCCCCCGCATGCTCCCTCCCTCCTGCTACAAGTAGTAGAGTTCATTTCCAACATAGTGTCTTGTGAGTATCGCTGTTGCATTGGTTTGCCCTTTGTCCTTTGACTCACTGCTTTGTTGTTCTCCTTCCTTTCCCCAAATCAGATGAGTGTATACACAAGACACAGGGTCCCAAAATCAAAAAAGTAACAACAGTGGGTAAACCAAAGGAAAAAAAATAAAGAAAAAAGAAATAACTTCACACGGTACATTAAAAACAACAACAACAAAGAAAAAACCTCTTATTTCCATATCTTGGAATTTATTTTGATCATCATCATTTTATATGGTCATATGTACATAGCTATTGAGCTATTGTGATCCTCTGCTAGGACTATCCTAGAATATACTAATTATTATGTATGAGGAAAACCATGGAGCCTATGTTTCTTTGGGTCTGGCTTACTTCACATATACGATTTTTTCCAAATCTTTCCATTTCCTTATGAATGGTGTGGTGCATAGAAGCCTATTGTGTATATAAACCACAGTTTCTTGATTCATTCATCTACTGAGGGGCATCTGAACTGGTTACATATCTTGGCTATGAGAAATAATACTGCAATGAGCATAGTTGTACCCGTGGCTTTAGTGTGGTGTTGTTTGTGATGATTTGGGTAAATGCTCAGGAGCAGGATTGCTGGGTCTCTGGGTAGTTCTATGTTTAGTCTTTTCAGGAACCTCCATATTGCTTTCCAGAGTGGTTGAACCATCAACAGTGTAGTAATGTTCCCTTTTGGCTACATCCCCACCAACATCTACTATTATTTGTTTTCTTGATATTGGCCATTCAAACTGAGGTGAGGTGGAATCTTAATGTGGTTTTGATTTGCATAGTAAATCTTTTTCTTGAGCCAAGTCATACCTGCACAATTCCTGCATGCAAAGAGAAGAGATCCTCCACAGGGAAGGTACTCAAGCCAGAGCCAGAGCTCCTGGAGGGATGAATCTGAGAAGTCCTCATCAACCTGTAGCCTACATCACATGCTAGGGTCTCTAACTATGGTTCCTTCCCATTGTTCCTGCAATCACCATCATCAGTCCTCACAACCACCCTTCAAAGACAGTTATTTTGCCAATGCAGAAGGTGCCAGGCTTCTACAATAACCATGTTTTATCCACTTCATAAGATTAAGACCTTTTCCTAAGTCGGTACAAACTCTCAATGGATATCACACATGAGATGTACTAAAGTAGAAGAAAAATCTTGAATTGTCATCATAGAGCTATCCATATATGTTCATTATCTTGCAGAGATAAAGCATTCTTGCATTTCAAACATTTTATTACCCCTTCCCCCCCCAGCAATTCAAACCGTGCAGAACTCAGAAGAATTCTCTGAAATAGGAGGATGTTTTAAAAGGTTCTTCATAAGGCCAAGAGAGGCAACAATGTACTGGGAAAAAGCAGGAAGACTGATCGATAACTTTGGCAGATCTGGGTGTTAGCAAGAAAAGAGAGATGAGTTATTCTCATCAGTCAAAGAGACGAGTCAGGAAGAAGAGGCATAAACTTTCTAGAGTAAAAGAAATTTAATGTTATATTAAATTGAGCTATGAATTAATTAGGTGATTGAGCTTCTCTATGGTCTGGGAAAAGAGTTGTGGGGAGAGGGAAAGAGGAAGGGAGAGATATAAAGTCAACTTACCTTATGTTGTTGTGTTTCTACATCCTACGTAATTTCTACTGTCTGTGTACTGTAACTCAGTAACTCCATAGTAGCTTGGTCTTTAATAGCTGCTGAGCCTCAAAGCAGGACAGAGGGGGTGCCCCCATTACAGCCAGGGAAAAACACCTGACTTCCCAAAGTGAATGAAATGCATCTGTTGTGACTAGATGAATACCTACTCATGAATGCTGCAAAATGAAAATTGTTCACTTGCCAAATACTCACCTCAGCTGAGTACAAAACTTAGCAAATGAGGTGAGGCTCTGGAACTCCCACTTATTTACCTGGCCAGGCAACATGTGCTGCAGGATTAGAGGATTCTACAACCTGTCATGAGAAGAAAGCGGGGAGAGTCCTACATTCCTGAAGAAGGAGGCCTTGCATAATTACTGCACATTTATTTCATACCAGTACATATTTGTTGGGTAGTCATGCTAACATTATCCTAACAAAACAGCAGTGATTTATTGGAAAGGCATTTTCTGGTCACAAGGTATGAGTCTCTACAAACACCATGAAGATCTCTCTTCCCTTCATAGAATGTTTACTACGTATAGAGTTACTCACAGCAAGATGATAAGGTGTTTGGTGTTTCTATTTTATATTAATTTCTTCTAGTAGACAATCATGGAAACGATCTTTCTGATTGGGGAAATAAAGCCAGAGGTGTTGAGTGACCTTGCAGGGGGCATTGCTAGTGGCAGTGCCGGCAGAACATTGCTGCATTGCTCTCTGATTCTGAGTTCATTTTTATTCCACACTTATATAGATTTGACTTCTGTATTATAATGTCAGTAACAACCATGGCCCAAAGAATTGAATATTTCAAATATTGTTCTTGCTTTTGTCCAAGCTCATTAGGGACATAGTTCCAATGTTGGCTAGCTCTTGTACATACTATTCCTCTTGCCTTTAATTGTTCCCCCTTACTCTGCCCAAACAGCTCTTCATCTTTTCATTTTCTGCTGAGATGGGTGAGTTTGACCGGCTTATCTGCACCCTTCTCCTGAGTTCTGTATTGCAGAGGTTAGAACGCGACTCCCTTGCAGCTAAGATCCAGATGTGACTTGGGACTCTGTTAATCATGTATTCACAGAAGACTTCAATTCAGACCTAAGTGGTCAGGACAGCGGCTGGTCTTCTTCCCTTTCTCAGTAAGGAAGTAACTAGAACTAACAATTGTGATCCACAGAGGGTGCAGATGAGGGTTTCCTTGGAGCCATTGGCTGTACTGGTGAATCTGTTGATTCTCAGGTTTCCTGATATGTCACAGAATGTAAATGTCCTTTGAGGTACAGTTCTTCAGAATGGTTCTAGGATTCATTTCTTCAGGTTTAATAGAGACTTCTCCTCATGACCTTTCAATGACTTTGTTAGCTCCTATATCCCAAGTAATAAATATCTACTGAGAGGTCTCTTTGATGGGTCACTGAGCTCTGATTTACTATACCCTCATCATCTGCCTGTGGGCTATCACGTCATAGTTCAATACCCATGTCCCCTTCTAGTTTTCATATTCCATTCCCAGACTGTAAGGTTATTCATCTTTTAGTACTCATCTAGCTGGGATAAAGCCTAGCACATACTATTCACTTAAGAGATGTTCACTTGAATAAATGGATGAATGACTAAGTACATAGGAGTCCATATCCTGTAATGTTTATTTCATGGGAGAATAAAAACTAGTTGAAAATGCCATATTAATACATATGCCATTTGTATATTTTTTACATATTGAGATGGAGAAAGGCACATACTTTTAGCTTGATATTAATTATTGCTTCTTACTTAAACAGTATAATGGGATTTGTTGCCCCACAGCTAACTATTTTGTTGTCCCTAGAAGACTAGCAATGTGTGTTGATGAATGTGAGCTCTTGCTTCTTACCCGTTATATTTCTTCCTGGGTAAATGCTGAACAGGTGCGATTAGATGCCTCATTAACTGCACAGAGCTATGGAAACCATGAGTGAGGTGGTTCCTTGCTAGAAAGTAAGCCATACATTCTTTAAGCACTACACTGGACCCAAAGCATTGTGATTTGTACCATGTTGCTATCAGCGGCAGACTAGCTTCAGGTGTCAAGAGCTTGAATTGATGTTCTGTCTTTTCTCCCCTGTCATCCTCCTTTTGTGTCATTATTCAGTCTGCTCCCAGTTACTTGTCTATTTGTTTCATTTCCCCACTAATATTAATTAAATGCCTACAGGTTCATGAGAATAACAATAACAATAATGATAATAATATATGCCAATTTAAATTACAGCTCATTTAATTCTCACTAAAATTTTCTGAAATCCAGAGGGCAGGCAGAGATATTCTCATTTTATGGTTAGGGTTAAGAGGTTTGAAAAAGATGTTCTTCCAAAGTCAGGCAGTAGGAAGTGGACATGTGGCTCAAGTGGTAAAGCTCCAGCACTGAGTGAAAAAAGCTAAAGAGCACGAGGCTCTGAGTTCAAGCCCACTTCTGGCACCAAAGTCCTACATCACAGTGAGTGAGTCCCTTATGTAATCAGGTGATCTGACCCTAGAAAGTTCAAGTGTTTGTTTTAATGCCACATTTTTATGGCAAGTGTCAGGATAAAGACACAAAGAAGATTAGATATAGTTAGGACTCTGTGCTGTGAACCTGTACATACGTGTTGGCATAGAGGGAATGTCTTAAAGAGAGTTTGAAAGTCCCTCAACCCTATTATGAAAGGTATTTCCGCATAAGGCACCAAATGGCCAGCGCAGGTGACCCTCGGCTGATGATAATGAATCTCTTTGGAATAAAGAAAGAACTGTAGTCACACACACGCAGTCTTCTGACCTGGCCTGATGACATTGGAGATATGGACAACATCTCCAAGTAGGAGAGCAGCCAGAAGAAGAATCTGGAATGGGAGAACATTCTAGAAACCAAATCAAATGGGGACTGGTTTAAGGGGTTAGTGAGTTGATGGGGAGAAAGAGAGGTGGGATGGTAGTAAATTGTTTTCTGTGTGACACCAGAGAGTAAAATACTACAGTAGTGGATAAAATTAGACAGTAGGAGAAGAACATGTTTTCTGACAACCACAGGAATCCATAAAATGAAATGGACTACTCCGAAAGGTGATAGGTCTTTCTCATTAGAAATGTTCAAAAAGATAGCCAGCTGTCCAGAGTGCAATAAAGTAGCTGTCCACGCAAGGTAGTTAGATAATCATCAGGTTTTCAGGCTTACGCAGGTTGGGAATTGGCAGAGTAGCAGGCCACACCCAAGCCTGACTTAGAAACTACAGTGGAATCCACAGAGTCTTTGTTAGGAAGCTGTTGGACCAGTGGACTGCATGGTGGACAGCAGAAGAGGAAATAAAACATTTACATTTGTCCTATTTATCCCTTGTGTTTGTTTGCATTTTGCCTCAAAGGGAGGGAAGAAAGCTTATTAGTATTTGATGCGGTAAATCAGCCAGACTCCGATAGCAGAGCAAAGGCTAGAATCCACTAACACCAAAGGCCCTAAACAGCATCTTCATTCCTTCGTTTACATGAGCAATTACACCTTGCCAAAGAGATTTATGGACTATATTGTCTAAAATAGCACGTTTTTAAGTAGCCAAATCTTTATACTCATTTGAATGAAATAAGGAAGAGCCTTGTTTCACAACGATGTTTTGTGTCACAAAGAGGTTTGTGAGTCATAGGAGATGAAGTAACTGAAACATAAAGCTATAATTTCTAATTTTAAAAAACTTTTTTTTTAAAAAAACAACAACAAGAAGTTGTGTGTAATTATGTTAGCCTCCTGGAAGTAGATCTCTAAGAAATTAAGAAAAAAAATGAAAGTAGACATACTTAACAGGTTTCATTTGTGTCTAAGGGCCAGAGAATATTCTGCTGTCAATGGGCTAAGTCATTGACTCACCCCATGTCTCAGAAGGTAGGAATGACTGATGTCATTTTATAGATGAGGAAATAAAGATCCAGAACTGTGAAGTGACTTCCCCATGACTATTCAGTTAATTAAGGAAAGAATAGACTTTATATAAAGGCTTTTTTTTTTAATTTTGTGTGTGTGTGCCAGTATTGGAGCTTAAACTCCGGTCACCAAGCTCTGGCTGGCTTTTTTCCTCACAGCTGGTACTCTACCACTTGAACCACATTATCAGTCTGGCATTTTGCTGGTTAATTTGAGATGGAGCCTCACAGACTTTTCTGCCCAGACTCATTTTGAACTACTCCTTAGATCTCAGCCTCCTAAGTAGCAAGAATTATAGGCATGAGCCACTAGCAACTGGCTAAATAAAGGTACTTAATAGATCAAAATAGAAAAAAATGACATTTCTTCTTTTAAGGTGAGCAATTAGTTCTTTTTTGGAAGCAAAACAAAAAATTTGTGCTATAGAGGAAACATTTTGGAAAAAATGGCTAAAAATGTTTTCATTATTAGTGTTATTTTTGTTGCCAAACTGTGGTCTAAGAGTGTAACCTTTAATAATAATAACAATAATAATAGTAATAATACTGCAAACTTTGAAATATAGTAATAGAATTTCAAAACAATTTAATAATAGTTTCAGTATATTTGAAAGACTTCATCTATTAAATAATAAGGATACAGTAAGTTCTAATTTGTTGGCAAGACAAATGATAGAAAAGGAAGAATGAAATTTGCCAGGAAATTTCAACAAAACCTTCTACACAATTAGTGGACAGAATTAAAAATAATTTTCATAATTTCAGAAGCTAATATATTTTTCTAATATTTGGACATATACATCTATATACTTTTGTTTTTGTCAGTCATGGTGCTTGAACTCTGGGCCTGGGCGCTGTCCCTGCGCTCTTCAGCTCAAGGCGAGTGCTCTACCACTTGAGTCACAGTGCCGCTTCCGGTGTTCTAGTAGTTTATTGGAGCTAAGAGTTTCACGGACTTTCCTGCCAGGGCTGGCTTTGAACGGTGATCCTCAGATCTCAGCCTCCTTAGTAGCTAGGTATACAGGCATGAGCCACTGGCGCCCGGTCCTGAGGTTTGAACTCAGGGCCTATGTGCTGTCTGTGAGCTTCTTGGTGCTCAAAGCCAGAGCGCTACCACTTGAGCCACGGCACCACTTCTGACTTTTTTGGAATAGTTTATTGGAGAGAAGAGCCTCATGGACTTTCCTGCCTATGCTGGTTTCAAACTGTGATCCTGAGATCTCAGCCCTCTGAGTAGGTAGGATTACAGGCGTGAGACACTGGCAACCACTGACCCCCCCCCATTTATATGTATGTATAGAAGTATCTTTCTCAGCCCTTGAACTTGCAAATCCTTATATCATAAAATTACTAAAACAAGATTTAAAAATCCAAAGCATATTCCATTGAATTATTATTGTTTTTGTGGCAGTCCTGAGCTTGTACTCAGGGCCTGGGCCCTGTCTCTGAGCTTGTTTGGTTGAGACCAGCACTCTACCACTTGCGCCACAGCTCCACTTCAGCTTTATGGAATTGGAGAGAGAGTCTCATAGACTTTCCTGCGTGGGCTGGCTTTGAACCATGATCCTCAGATCTTAGTCTTTTTTTTCTTTTTGTTGGTCATGAGGCTTGAACTCTGGGCCTGGTCGCTGTCCTTCAGTTCTTCAGCTCAAGGCAAGCGCTCTACCACTTGAGCCACTGCGCCACTTCTTGTTTTCTGAGTGGTTTATTAGAGATAAGAGTCTCAAGGACTTTCCTTCCTAGGCTGGCTTTGAACCTCAAGCCTCAAGATCTTAGCCTCCTGAGTAGCTAGGATTACAGGTGTCAGCCACTGGTGCCCGGCTTCAGATCTTAGTCTTTTAGGTAGCTAGAATTATCAGTGTGTCCACTGGCCATTGAATTATTTTTCTTTGTTTTTTTTTAAAGTATGTTTTAGTAAAGAAATGTTATAAATAGTACCATCTTTTTAGTGAGAGCAAACATTCTTTGTTTTTATTAATAAAATTCAACAAAATAAAAATTATTCTATATATTTTATCTTCATTCTATCATTAAGATTTTCCTAATTTGTTTGTTTTATAATGATCATGATATATTGGAATACTAGAGTATGCATAAAACTTATAATTAACTATGTAAAGTTCACAGGATGCCTGTTTGAGAATGTTACTAAAATGGAAGTACAGTCAGCTGAATTGGGAGATGTTTAGATGTGACAGTCTTGGTTTGCACTCCTTGACTCCCAGGTAAATGTTCGTTCCTCCCTGGTCTACGGGTGTTAAAGCTATCTGAATGCACTTCCCTCCCAGGTAGGTAGCACCTCATGATCTAACCTATTGGCTAAGAACCATCCAAAAACACAACAACAACAGTAAATGCTAGCAGTCTACATTTCTAAGAGAATCACCTTGATTTAAGACTTGGAGCTATCTGTGTTTTGTCTAACATCTAATGTACCATTGATGCTCAATAAATAACAAATCATGTTATTAATAATTAAAAATTGATGTTACTGCTCCTGTGAAATGGTTTTTAGAAGAATTATTTCCCTTTCACTCATAAAGAAAAATGAGATAAAGAGAAAGAGCAATAGCTTTTAAGGAAATTTAGTTTCAGCTACTTTGTGTGTAGATGGTGTTTTTTTTTTCTCCTCTCGCTCCTTGGCAAATGTGGTGAATAACTGAGCAAGACAAGACCCAGAGCCAGCCCAAGCCCCTCCCCCCCCAACTCTTTGGCTTGCTATCTGTAGGTGGGAATGTCTAGGATGTTGAATTATATGATTTTAAAGTGCTTGACAAACATTAATTAACTGGGGGGTCGTTCTTTGTTTGAAGAGCGTTATGTCTAATTGTGAATATGTCTCCAATTATCTGCTCCTCTTTTCCGACTGTGTTATTATGTGAAATGTGCAGTATCTGATTTGCCTGTACACTTAATTTAGGAGGCTTTTTGAAATAAGTGGCAACCAGGAAAACAGGGGCATACAGTTGCCTTATAAGAAAAATTGTTATTGGACTAGGTTTATATTCATGCTCAAGTATATGTATATCGCATGTATGTAAAACCACTTGCACATTTTAGCACTTCTGCAATTCACATTCTTCCATGTGGTAGTGACAGAGTTTGTGGGTTTTTTTTTTAAAGTTATAGATTTTTGACAATTTTTATCAATCTGGACTCAATTCTTTCTGAGCTTAGGGGATTGTTGAGATTGGCTTTTTAATAGCAGAAAATCAGAAAAGCTCTCCAGAAAAGTGAATTAATACTCCTGCAAAAATAAAAAAAAGGAATGTAATTAATCATGAGAGGAAACTGGCCATGCATGTCAACAGAGTCCAGGGAACTGGCTGAGCATTATTGATTCATTAGCCACCCTGAGCCTCCCTCCCCCACAAGCAGGAGCCACTGTGCAGCCATATTCGACACTGGCACGGGCCAGAGAGCAAATGGATTATAGACTGTGAGATGCTGGGTTGATGTTTTGGCCTAAGCAGAGCACATTGTTAATTAGGAGCCCAGCTTTGAACAATGTCATAAATAATTAGCCAGGGCAGGTATGTGCCTGTGCAGGGGCGGATTACAGATTTTCCTGTTGCTTAGAGAAAATTTCTATAGTAACAAAGGAACAAAGTGCAAATGGATCCGCAACCCCTGGACTTATACTTACTATGCATCTCAAAGCAGGCTTTTAAGGAAACAGCCCACCCAGACCTTCTAGACCTGTTGGCAGCCTATTAGTACAGGTGGGTAAGTTGCTCTTAGCTTCAGGTAGTTGAACTTCCCATCAGCTTTTACAGACAGGTAGAGGTCATAGGCTTTCAGGTCAAAGAGACCTCTGTTCAAATCCTTACCTTCACCTTTTACTAGCTCGGCTGCATTCAAACGCTCATTCTTAGTACTGTAGGGTACATTAAGCCTCAGCTGAGGTTGGGAGTCATTTGTGAGCTGTTAGGAAAGGAATGTCAGAAGTACTCTCTAAAAAGGTTGTTGACGGCAACCATTCATGTTTTCATTAGTTTGACCAATATTTATTGCATGCCTACCAAGTACAAATCATTGCAATGCTCTCTGAGGGGTGTGACAATAACTAATGTTTTATTATGTCAAAGGTACTAGTCTAACACCTTTCTCCAGCATTGTTGATCTTATTGATAACAGTCGTTGAATGTGTGTCATGCACCCGGAACTGTGCCAGGCGTTTACAGCATTTTTTTTTTGACAATACAGGAAGTACTCTTGTCTTCATCTCACAGATGGGAAAACTGAGGTTCAGACAGTGCTCATCGTGGCAAAGCTGGTAAACGCTTAAGCCATTATGTTCCTAAAGCCTCTCTCTTCTTATTTACTTGCCTAAGATAGAATTGAAAGCAAATGCTGTGTGATAATCAAGACCCCCTGCATTCCACGTTTGGCAATCACTCTGAAGAGGAATGCTCTTCTCATGAACAATGTGAGCTTATTCAACCTCAAATTCTATCTCTGGTGTGTTTTCTAGAATAGTTCCTGAGTATCTGCACACCATACTCATAACCAGCTTTGAAATCTATCCTGTTCAATGACAGCTGTGCCCCGTGGGGGGAAATACTTACTCTGTTACACCAGCTGACCTCCATGTGAATGTATGTATCTCCACACAGTCTCATGGGTGCTGAACAGGAGGAGCCGGGAGGGCAGGGAGAACCAGGGCTACAAGATGTGTGAGGGGTATGAGCTGTTGGCTCTGGCAGAGGCCAGACACTTGGAAAGAGTAGCTGCTTTGTGTCACTGGGAGCTGGGATTTCCTGAGGCTCAAGGTTGTTCTCTATCCAAATCCATCTAATCTCCAGCTGCATGATAGCTTGGCTAAAGATATTAGGGAACAGGCAGAGTCAGGCTTCTTGTGAGTTAAAAAGACCCATTTCCCTGAAATGTATACCTCACTGTGTTCACGTCTACCCAAATGCAGCTCCTGTGAATACAAACATCATCTTTCTGTGTAACCTAAGGCTTGTAGCGACGTATCTATACCATGCTGACTGTTTGCAAGCATCTTCACAGACATCATTTTGTTCGGTTATTCCAGCCAACCTTGAGTGGATCGTTTTCTTCCTTTTCCTGCTAAGGGACCTGAGACTCCCAAGACTAAACAATTTCCCAGAGCCACAGAGCCAGGCAGAAGGGGGTGTGATTTGCTTTCAACGTGCCTGTGGCCTTGTCTCCTCAAGGAACAGACCTGACTAACGGGTACAAGAGAGGTTCTTGTTGGACAGCTCTGAGATGTAGCATAGACCTTAGTGCTCCTGCTGGAATCAGGCAAAGTAAGTCCCTGGATCTAATCAGAGATTCTGCCCTTGCTTGAGTGGCTGCTGATTCCCAGTCCTGCATCACTCATCTCTTATGATGGCTCCCAGAAGGAATCCGTCACTAAAACCACTTCCTCTACAAATCCTCCTCTCCAATTCTGCTTTAGGGAACCTGGCTTAAGAGAAATGGTATCAGAGGTATGTTCCAGAATCTTTTGGTAGCCTCAGTTTAATATTGATTGCAATTTTTTCAAGTACTTTCAATGGGTATTAGTTATCTGACTTTTAATTATTTAAGATCTCTGAGCCTCTATTTATATCACTCTGGGATAAAGAACACCTATTTTTTAGAGCAATGGTGGTTTTATGAGATACAGTATGGAAAGCACTTAATGTTCGCAGGCAATGCTCTCTTTCTGTCTCTCTGTCTCTCCGTTTCTCTCTCTTTCTGTGCCAGGCTTGACTCAGGGCCTCATATTCTTTTTTTATTTTTATTTTTTATTTTTTGGGTCCGGTCGTGGGGCCTGAACTCTGGGCCTGGGCACTGTCCCTCAGCTCTACTACTTGAGCCACAGCACCACTTCTGGCTTTTTTCTTTTTGATTATGTGGTGCTGAGGAATCGAACCCAGGGCCTCAGGCATGCTAGGCAAGTGCTCTACCACTGAGCCACCTTCCCAGCCCAGGGCCTCATATTCTTGCCTACCTTTTTCTACTCTAGGCTGGCCTCTACCATTGAACCACACTTTCACTGCTGGCTTTTTGCTGGTTATCTAGAGATAAGAGTCTCCACAGATTTGTCTGCCCTGGCTGGCTTTGAACTGAGATTCTTGAATCTCAGTCTCCTGGGTGCATATTCTTACTTATTTTTTCTCACAATATATTCTATGGAAAATTCTTTAGTAGCATTCTGGAAAGCATTAGTAGAAGGCCTATAGCCACAGAACAATTCAATAGCGGTGCAGCCTTGTATCTCTATAAATTTCACAGGCTTAGATACAAAAGCCGTTTATAGTCATGTAATCCAAGTGTCTCAGGACTTCACAGCTGCCAACTACAAACACAGTCACATCATATTAAACCTCAAATGTCAACGGCTTGGAGCACACCCTCATGTAACTGGCTTCTTGTTGATGCGAAGAAGTCCAGTCCCCACCAAGGGGTGCTCACATATGTTCACAATTAGTTCTCAGCCCTGTGGCTGAATGCAGATTTGCAGCTGTTTGTCCCTTTGCTGATCCCAGGTTGCCATGTTGTACCTAGCAGTGCTGCTGCTGCGGCTTCTGCTAATGAAGATGGACAATCCCACACCTGACATCGTTTTTTAAAACAAAGCAGCCCCCCCCCCAAAAAAATCCCCAAACTATTGCACTTCAAGGCTTAAGCTCCTCTTTGTTGCTGCCGTGAGGACAGAAGATCTTTCTTTTTTATTATTTTGCACTCAGCTGGGGCAGCTCCAGCAAGCTTGCGTTAGCCCTCACTAGTCGCTGATAAGAATTCTTTGGCTTGCAGGCGGCTGAACCAGGATCAATCATTCCAACCCATGTGTGGTGCCTTTGTTACATATGCTTAGATCTGGTAATGCTGGGATTCCGCTGCCCTTCTGATGAATCAAGACTCCATGGTGCTCTCACGTCAGAGAAGATCTCATGGCCACTAAATGGAGAATATAATCCTTTGTGTGTCTTAGTATGTGTGTGTGCGTGTACACGTGCCTGTGTGACTGAGTGTACTTGTGTATGCGCAGGCAGGGGCGCAGGCAGAGGCGGGAAGGATGAGGAAAAGTCAATAGGACTCATAATGAGTTTATCAGAACCAAAAGCAATTTGGAATTTTAACATAATTTCAATCAATGCACAGACCCAACAGAGAACCCTTTTCTCTTAGGACAGATGCATGCTGTCAGTCTCCTGGGGTGACAGGAATTCTGAAACCTGCCACTACCCTGTAACCACAATAACTACTCGCCTCCAAATCAAGGCCTGTTGCGAGGTCTTCTGGTAGAGATAAAGCAATTATGATCTAAAACCACAAGTGACTGTAAGCAGCTTCAGCCTGGAAGGAAGTAGCGTAATTTCTCTCTGGAGTAAATAGCCTTTTATTTAGCAAAGATGAGGCCTCCAGGGTATGATTTGGAAGGAATATTGAAACAAAACTATAGCTAAACCAATCAGCATAAAAAAGTAAACAAGGATATTTGGGGAGGGTGGAGGAAGAGCAGAGAAGGGAAGCAGAAGTTGAAAAATGAAGGGATCAAGCCACATAGGCAAAGGGTGACAGTCTGTGCGACCAGTGGTTATACATCACCAGCTCATGCACGTTCAAAGACAAGGGTGCTGATGTGCATTTTAAGCTGCTTGCTTCAGCCAAAAGGGAACCACTTGCTGTGAGATCTTGTGAGTCGTGCTTCAGGGAAATGGAGGGAGGGAAGCTTGGCTCCAACTGTGAGTATCTAGAATGCAGATCAAATGCAGTAGCTGTGGGATGGGCTATGGGCCTTTGGGAATTTGCAGAAATATTTAGGAGGAGACTGTCAGCAGCTAATTTTCTGTACTTTTCACAGGACCATATGACCCTTATGTGACCTCTGATGACAATCTCCTCCCAAGCAATCTGCCTACGTGTACATCTCACAGAGCTGTACATGCCTGAATCCCCGTGCATTTCTCGGCTTTCTCCTATATGGATGCTCCTCAGATCCATATAAATCCCTGCGTGCAAACTGGTAATTGAGAGAACAAGTGGGTGCAGTGAACATTAGACAGGTAGGACCAACGGGGTGCAATCATAAAGCAACTTTATTACATCTCCTCCCATCCCTAGATAGAATTTTTAGGTTGCCACACATCATCTTTTAAATTTAGCATGTCTAGCCCATAAAATGTCAATACTCCAAAGATGATTTAAAATCAAATCTCTCCTTTGGTGAAGCCCCACCATAGAACGGGGAGAGCTGGGAGGGGGAGGCAAAGAGTCAGAGTAATCTCCTTTGCTAGAGTCTGCTTCTCACTGTTTCCCCAGGGTTGGAATAGAGCAAGAGAAGAAGGAAAATTAAAAGGGGAGCAGGAAAGGTCTTACTGAAACCACAGTAGAGTGGGTTTGTGGTCGGTGGGCCTCACAGGGGTGAAACTATCTCTAAGGAAGCTGATTACTTACTTCAGGAGCTCTCTGATACCAGGCAATCTCCTTAGCGACTTTCTGTGAGGTCTGTTTGTCCCACTGGGAAATCTGATTGGACAGGACTGAAAATGACCCACATTAATTCTTTGTTGTATGACCTACTTCTGCCCGTGAGAAACATTTTTCCCCGCCCCCCTTGACAGGTTCTGTGGGTATACCCTGCACAATGCAGCTGTGCATTCTTTTACTTACTCATCAACTCATTTTATTTTTTAAAACAATAGTCAGAGAGTAGCCCATAAACATCCTCAACAGTAGTGCATTGAGATTCTGGTCATTAGGATTAAGATGAAGGACAGATGCCACCTACTCTGCCATACTGGGGACAGGTATTGGTCATATAAGTCAGTTCTCTTAAGGCAAGAGAGACTTTGAGTCCAGATGGTTTTATACCTCTATATAAATGGGAGCCCTAAGTGACACCTCACTGATTCTTGGCACTGACTCTGAAGTTTCTGCATGAGAGTATAAAACTAGGTAGATTTTAACATCTATCAACTTTATGCAATAACTGAAATGTTGCTTCCCTCCTCTCTCCTCCCCTTCCTTCCCCTCCACTTTCCTCCCCTTCCCTTCCCTTCAGAGGACAAGAGGATGCAATTAACATTAGAGGTAGGACCAATGGGGTGTTATCATAAAACAACTTTGTTTTGTTTCCTCCCTTTCTTAGATAGAATTTTCAGGTTGCCACACATCATCTTTTAAATTTCCTTCCTGTCATTTCCCTTCCCCTATTTTCTTCTTTCTTCTCTATTTTCCTTTCTTCCCTGAGAATCAAATTCAGGGCCTGTGGCCCCAGCTCTTTCCTTCTCTTTATTATGTTACTTTTGCTGTGGCCACCCACTGATGAGACATGACGAACACTGTCTAAGTTCCAATAATATGATGGCTTAAGAATTTTGGGGGAGGAAAATAATCTTGGGAAATTCTTCATTTCCAATGGACCATGAGTAAGTATCAGTGGTAAAAGGAGGAAGGCAACTTCTTCCTTGTATGCTTCTCAGAAACAGCTAAGATTCAGAGCCTGCCTCCTTAAGACTCCCTGTTAGACTCAAGAAGCGTTTGGTGGATTCATTTTTATTCTGGGTGGAAAGAGAGAACTGAAACAAAGGTATATTAGGATTGTTTTTCTTGAGCCGTTTTTTAAAAAAATTGATCCGAAGTATGAACCTCATGAAACAGAATGAAACAGTATGAACCTCATGAAACAGAATTTGGAGAAATACTGTAAATGTAGTGAGCAAAGACTTAGAAATGGCACCAGTCACTTGCTCTTTTCACCATCCTTCTTGGAAAATAATTCTTCATGCTCATTTGGACTGATTTTTTTAAAAAAAATACAACATAGTAGTCTTCATTTTGAAGTTTGGAATTCAATATGATGCTTGGCTTAGAAGTTATATTTCAAAGGATTTGAAAGTTACATCAAATTTCAGATTTATCCTGTGCGCAGTGAAGCACGGAGTTGTGATATCGGTTTTCCAGAGACAAAGAACTGTAAAAAGTGTGCTTAGAAACAAGGTGTATGGCTTTGACAATAGGATTTTTGGGACTGTAGTTTTCTAAGTTGGCCTACTAGGTTTATCGTAGTAAAGAAGGTGTGTGTGTGTGTGTGTGTGTGTGTGTGTGTGTGTGGTGCCTGCATACACAGCCCACTCATCTTATCCGTTCCAGTGAGAAAACACAGAGAAAACAAAAGAATAGCCATAGGAAAAATAAATGGGCCATAAGCATGTTTAGTAAAACACACACACACACAAACACACACACAACACTTCATACACCACACACACACACACACACACACACACACATCTTTCTGTCATTTACTGAGTCTGAATTATGAGCTATTAGCTCTGCCTCCACCTCAATAGGTCTGTGACTTTAGACAATTTGCAACCTCTCTGAATCTCAGGTTTGTTGCATTTACATCTATAAAATAGAAGTCAACATGGCTCTTATTCAAGACTCTCGTTTAAAGGGTACAATTGCTCTGAAAAGTATACGATGCATAGGAGTAAAATATTATGAGGCCAGATGATAGTTGAGAGTCCTGGAGGCATGGAAATTTGGCAATGGTACTCCAGGGATTTGAATTGGGTTTTCAATTTCAATATACTCATATACCCACTGGCTGTATTGACATAGCATAAAGCTAAGGGCGGATTTGCTAGTGATTTGGTGAATTTGATTGATGTGGATTACAAAACTGGGTAATTCCATCTGCAAAATATCTAGACTGTAATGATCTGATATTGGCTGTCTACATTCATCCAACTAAGTGGATAATTAACAAAACACTGTTTGATTTTGTGATGTATAAATAGTAATTGTGGCTCTTTCTCCATTAAAAAATCTCTCTTGAAGTTGTGACTTTGGGTGTCACATCTGTCTGGATGACTTACACATTTGTTTGTCCCTCTAGCTTTGAATTTTCTCTAAGAAGAGTACATTATTTTTCCAGTAGTCGCTAGGCATTTTTCACAGCCTCTCTTATCCACATTTTTACTCCAAATACTTCATCCTGTGATCCTCATTTCTCATCTGAACCCGCCAGTCTCTGACTCTCAGGGTCAGCTCTGAATGCGCCCTTTTCCACAGCCCATCAGTTTCCAGTCCTATCAATTCTATCTTCAAAACATCTTTGTAGTCTTCTTCCTCCTCTGATTCTACTGCTCTGCTGCCCTACAACTTCATCAAGGCCCACCCTATGATTAAAAACAAAACAAAACCTTGTATATTTGGCTTTGGTTTTTCCAGTATTGCCTCATTCCAACCCATCCTACATAGTCATCTTATCTTGTTTTTTCTCTGCTTCATACAGCCTTACTCTTCTTCCTGGAAGTCTCAGTATTGTGAGGCCTGTCTTCATTTGATCTCCTCTCACTCTCTTCTTGGTTCATTCTGTTGGCTCATCCTTCCCCACCCAGGAAGTCTCTCACTCACACAGACCTTCCTCTTGCGATTTGATTCTCACTGTAGTCTTCAACACCACCTGCATCTCTGCTCCAAGCTCGTTAGTCAGACTTTTGCATCACTGTCATCAAATACCGGAGAAAAGCTACATAAGTGAGGAAAGACTTATGGTGGCTCATGGCTTCCAGTGATTCAGTCCATCATGGCAGACCAGATGTGATGAGCAGAGCAATTCACATCACTGTAGCCAGGAAGCAGAGAGAAAGATGGAATTCAGGAAGCAGACAGGGCAAGATGCTACCCCATGGACAGCCTTCACCTCCCACATATCCACCACCTCCCAATAATGCCATAATGTTATGAATCCAGCAACAGGTTAATGTATTCATTGAGTCAGAGCCGTTGTGATCTAATTATCATTGATAGCATATCAGAAGTATGCTTTGGGCATCTAGATGCTTCTTAATCCAATCAACTTGATCAAAGTAAGCATCAAAAGCTCTATGTATTCTTCAAGAGCCATGAGCCATGACCTTCTTATGTGCTTCTTTGGGTTGTTGTTTGGAGTCTTTCCGACTCAGAATTTCACTGCACACCCTAACGAGAGTTGTTCTGCTTCCCCTTCTCTAGACTGCAGGTTCCTTAGGGCAGGATTTGTGGAGGTATCTTTACATGCTACAGGGTCTGCATATTTTGCAGTTACTAGCTGTTCTTAAATAGCAGTTAAATAAATGAATACCTGTAAAGAAAGTAAGCTTCTAATATATCAAGTTCTTATTTTCTTATGTGGGATACAACTTCTTATTTGATTATGTAACCTCATGTAGGAGAATATTTTCTTTTAAGAACATGCAATGTATGCTTATGACTTTCTACTCTCTGGTAATGTTGGTTCTTTACCAGTGTTTGTGGCACTAATTATAGGGAGAAGGCAAGTAAGTCCTGGAAAGTAGATCATTGAAGAGGAAATGAACATGAAAATTCTGTCTATAAATGGAAAATAATAGGTTTGCCAGGAAGGACATTATGAAAGGCAATATTCCTCTGGGGCGCTTTTAGGAGAATAATAAGAAAAAAAGAACAACATCTTAGACTTTTTTACAGGAGCTGAACTTGAAGAAATCATTGTGAAATCAGCTCGGACTTTTCCTAGGATTTTGTAGCCCACTGGATTAGATAAAGAGGTTAACATGACTATTGGACTGGAGAAAATGAGTAATGGGCACAAGTGACAAGAATGGCAATATTGTCATTCCAAAAACAGATGGATGGGATTCTGTCATACACCAGATCAGCTGATCCTTCTCCCTTTACCAAGTACATTCAAAGAAAGGACAAGCCAAGACAGTGCTTTTGTATCACATGGTAGAATGAGGGATGAGTTAAAACTAAAACACAAAATATTGGAGATAATGTTCTATCTGAACACACTTCACAGTAATAAAATTAAATGAATATTTAATGATAAATTATGAGGTTCACTAAGAGAGCCCAAAGCCAGAAAAATGTCTCATAACAAGATTTCTCTACCAGACTTGAGTAGAATGTTCTTGTGGTATGATGGTAATCGAGGATGCTTCTAGTCAAGAACAATATTTAATATATTACTTTAACAAGGCAGCTACTAGGTTAAATACTGCTGGGATAATGACTGGCATCAACTCTTAAATATTTGTGCAGATTCAGATGTAATTCTGCCTAAAGTTGCCAGAACAGGTACTCTGTGTAATTATCATATACCTCAACTTTGCCTGAACACTCATGATTTTAAGTAACTGACATTTTCAATACACATGTAAATGTAAAAGTAAAGTTTCACTACATTTTTTCATCCAATCTTCGTTTTAGAAACTATAGAGATTGAGGAATTAATTCTATCAACGTTGATTTTATTGTCTCATGGAGAACTGTGTGAACTGACAGGTTTTCATCTCTAACGGCAAAACTTCATTGCAGGATATTTCCTCTCAGTTCTGTGTGCCCTGTACTAATTTAATGTATGAGCCTGAGTTAAAAGTACAATCAAGCCAGGTGGTAGTGGCTCATGCCTCTAATCCTAGCTATAGGAGGTTGAGATTTTAGGATTAAGGTCCAAACCCTGCTTGAGCAGGAAAGTCCACGACATTCTTTATCTCCAATTAATCAGTAAAAAAGCCAAAAGCAGAGCTCTGGCTCAAGGGGTAGATTGCTAGCCTTGGGTGAAAGAGCTCAGGAACAATGCTCTGGTTCTGAATTCAAGCCCCAGGACTGGAACAAATAAGATAAAATAAATAAAATAAAAGAAGAAGGGGCTGGGATGTAGCTCAGTGGCAAAGTGCTTGCCTAGCAAGTGCAACGTCCTGGGTTCGATCCCCAGTACCAAAAAAAAGAAAAGACAAAAAAAAAAAATAAAAGAAGAAGATTGCAGGAGAGATAATAGAAGAAAAGTACATGCCTATCAGGGAACCTCCAACATCTACCCCTACTTTCCACTGCTGCACAATCCGTTGGAATCGCTGTCCAGGTTTTAGTGACCTCTAAAATGCAAAATCCATTGGAGTTTTTTGTTCGCTCTACATTGTGCCTGATTTAACGGAAGTATCTGACACAACGGACATTGCCTCCTCCTTGGACTAGGTAACTCATGGGTCTTTCAGGACACTTGCTTCCTTCCTACTTCAGCAAGTCTTCCTAAGTTTTCTTGGCTGGGCCATCCCCTCCTTTATGGCTGTGAAATGTAAGTGATCCAGAGCCCACTCCCATTTCTATCATTCCAAGTCACATACTGACAGATAACTCCAAAAGATCTATCTTTAACCCCCATCATCTTCCCAAAGCTCTGACTTGGAATTGATGGCCGACGAGCTCCACTTGGAAAGTTTCAAGCATACTTGCATCAAATAATATGTCCAAAGCACAACTTCGAAGCCCCCTTCCTTGAACTGCTCTCCTGTGGATTTCTCCATGTCAGTAAATGGCAACTGTCATCTTCTCATTGGCTGCGGAAAGTTGCATATATCATGTGTGACTGTCTTTCCCATCCCATCCTATATCCTACCAACTTTACTTCAAAGTACATGTTTTACTCTCCCTCCATTCTCAAATCCTGCTTTTCTTCCTCCTGCAGATTTTTCTTCAAACAATCTGTGGTTAGCTTTTTTTAAAAAGTGAATCCTATCATGTCACTCCTACACTTTTCTAACAGCCTAAACTTACCTCACTGAGTATAAAAGCCAAGGTCTTACATGGGCTCCAGTAGAGCACAGGTTGCAGTTACTCATCTGCTTTACTCTCCACTGCCATCCTTTATCAAGGGACTTTTTTCCTGCTTCTTCAGAACCCCAGGCACACTCCCTTTTCAGAGTCATTTAATACTTTCTCTCCCTGTCCACACATTCTTCCTTTCATAGCTTGTTCCCTTGGTTAAATCTTTGCCTATTGCCTTCTCTAACCAATCTAGTGAAAAGTCCAACTCGCCCATACCCAGTAACCTCAGCCTCCTTTTTCTGTCCTCTTCATCTCTGTAATATCTATTGCTCTCTCAGGTAGTACATTTTTCATTTAATAACTTTCTTGCTGTCTATCTACCTTGCCAGAATAGAAGTCCGAAGAAGACAGGGATTTCTGTTGGTTCAGCTCAGCCAGGTTGCGCTCTCATGCCATATAGAGGGTACCCAGTACCAATAACCTATAGGGTACTAAGTCAGTCAGAGTTTTTAGTCAAAAGAAGGGATGACTCTCCCAGCAACTTTATGTTTTCATTCTCAGGACCCTTTGGGGCTACCTACTATAAATTTCCAACACATTGAATGTTCATTTACTTTTTAATTCAGCAAATAAATCAATATGTCTGGGTTCTCCATATAGATCATTATTGCTGTTAAAACTGATAGATATGGTTTCAACAGCTAAAACATGACAGGATTGATGAAATGACTGAAGAAGAGATACATCATGATACCTGTTATAGACGTTTGGTCTGTGCTAGCTCCTGTGTTGATCACTGGTGCTGGAAAAGAAGTGTAAGATTTCTTTCCAAGACTGTGTAGAACTGTGTGTTTATTCTATATATAAAAAGGCCTTTATTTGTATCTCAAGAACAGCTTTGAAATATGGATTTAAACTCTTATTTTTATTGTACTAGGGACTGAACCCAAAGCTGCTTGTTTGATAGCTGTCTACCATTTGAGCCCTGCCCCAGCCTTTGTTTACATATTTGCCTTACCATTTAGACTGTGAGTTCTTCAAGTTGAGGTCCCTTTAACTTTTTATATAGTTGAGTTCCTGTTCTCTATATAACCTTATCTACATAAAGAACTATTGCTAGCATAAGTTATAATTTAAAAAAAGTCCAGGCATGTTGAATGAAAGGTATGGACAATAAGTTCTCAAGGAGAACTAATAAAAGGACACAGCAATTTGGACAACATAAAAGTAGCTCAAATGAGGCAAATTATCTGCTGTATTAATCACAATGAAATTCTTCTAGTCTAGATATTTTTCACTTAAAAAGAACAAGTCAAATTTTTTGAAGCTAGGGTGTGTGTGCCTGTATCAATCAGGAAATATGGATAACTTTCCACTTCAGAATGTTACTATAGAGATACTGTCTTCATATCACACTTGTGATTTTCCTTACCCAGAATGCTATTAGAACTGCTTCAGGATTCAAGTATAGAAAAAGGAAGTTGTTAGATAAGAAAGAATAATATTTATGAGGAGGCTAAATGGCAGTCTAAAGCCTTGTATGTTTAATGTATTTTTAATGAATTGCAGTTTTATGCCCCTTTTACAATACCTACCTTGGAATAAATATAAAGTTAGCATAGCAATACCTTTACTAATATGATGATGCAATATTGGAAAGATATGGGTGAAAGTCTACAAGAATTTCAGGGTTGGGAAATGGAAAGACTTGGAAAAAATCCTATTAAGTAAAGTAAGCCAGACCCAAAGAAATATAGGTCTCATGGTTTCCCTCATTTGCAATAATTGGTATATGTCTAGGGTAATTTGATCAGATAAGCAGAAAAGCTCAAAAGCTATGTACATGTGATCATGTAAGATGATGCTAAGCCAAATGAATCCCAAGATCTGTACACAGGAGGTCTTTCTTTGTTATTGTTGTTTTTAATGTACCATGTGATTTTTTGTGTCCTTTCTATGTTCTTCCCCCTGATGTCACTGTACTTGATTTTGGCACCCTGCATCTTGTCTAATTTGGGGAGGGGAAGGGGAATAACAAAACGCTGCAACAAGGACATAGGATGACCCATTGCAACAATGATACCTACAAGACACTATATTGGAAATGAACTTTACAACTTCGGCAGGGCGGGGGGGGGTGGCAGTGAGGGGGAGTGAGGGACATGGGGGAGGGAAGGGATCCTGGGAGAACAAGGGAGGGGGTTACAGTGCTCTACAAGAAATGTATTCATTGCCTTACTCATGTGACTCTAACTGCTCCGTACAGCATCTGTACAATAAAATATAGTTTTTTAAAAAAGAAGAGAGATGAACTCAGTATTTTGTAAAAAAAAAAAAAAAACAACTTGAGGGAACTAGTCATGATTCATTCTCAACTGTATTTACTTTTATTTAAACTAGCTAGAGCCCCCGATTATTTCCATTAAATAATATTTGTCAATAACAAAGAAAAAAAGGATTTCAGGGTTGGCTGGTTATTAGTAGTGAATAATGTATGAAAACATTAGAAAAAAATCTGTATGTTTCCAATTCTTTTTTTTTGTTTGCAATTCTTTTATGTTAAGTTTGAAGTGTTTTCTGAAGATGAATTGATGTCTAATTGCTTCATCAGAAAAGAGGCATCAGGCTATCATAATCAATCACCTCTCTTAATAACTCTCCCCAATAGCTTAAGCTTGATGTAACATATTGTTCTGGAAAAATAATTTTTATTAATAAATTACTTGCACCCTTCCTGTTGTATTGGACATCCAATGACCAAGATGATCATTACTTCCGATGGCAATTAACATGAATTCAGTGAGATGGGCATTGAGTTTCTTGCTTGAGCATAGTTTGTTGACTGCTCCGCTCGCCCTTTTGAGAGAAAGCACTTGCTGTGGGAGTGTGGGCGACCTGTGGCCTCCACGGCTGTGATCACTGCCACAGTGCTTGTGGCAAGGACACGGGTTTCCTGAGCTGCTAACAGCAGTGACTGGAGCCAGCTAGATGACTGCCTTTTCTCAATACAGGGTCTCCACACTGGTCTGGCCAATCTCAGTTGGAGGCTATTTCTACCCCACTTTCCTTTACCAACATCAGATGTTCTGAAGGTTTCTCTGCATAGGGCTTCTCTTTGCTACGTTATCCATCATAGGCATAATCGTCAATATCTCTCTCATACTTCTGCTCCCGTCTTGGTGTCTGCTTCTTAGAGGACTGGAATTCCCTCAGGTGGTATCAGCAATAGTCCAACAAGCAAGCAAACAAACCTAGTCATAAGGTAGGACCAGTCATGATTAAGAAGTAGGTAAAGGCTAATTCTCAGAGCCAAAGACTTAGGTATCTTATGAAGAGGCTCTTATTCAGATACAGCTGGGAAGCAGACTCAGAATATTGTGGAATTTCAGAGTTCAGGGGACTTATATAGTCATCAAAAGCGAGTGTATTATGCACAGCTCACAGCTATGTTTGGTTAAACCTGGGGCCCTGAAATTTGAGCTAGAAACACCTTCATGATATTTCTGAGCAATATAGTTCTGCAGAAACCTTTCAGAAGGTTTGTTCCACAGGTGTGGAATCTCCCAGGGAATACCTTCACAGAAAGAAATGTAGGAAAGAACCAGGACCATTAGCTCTGATAGACATGTGATACTACAGTACTTAGAAGAACTTGTGTCTGTGGTCTTGGAAGCTGGAGACCTACCTCAAGATAATATCTGACAAAGAAAAGATGTCATTAAATCCACCAAATCAGAGACTTCTGTATGACACCCGGTACCCAAAGGAAGAATACATCAATTCTAGAACCAAGAACTGAAAGCAAGAAGATCTTTCTTACCATCTTCTCAGTGACTCACTCAGAGAAGTGTTCCTTTCTACCCTCCCACTTTTAGGGGAATATTGTTATGATTCCCCTTGAATTACAGCTGTTGTTGCTTGTGGCGCTTTGGACTCCTTGTGTTTAGAAAGTAGGAGTTCAGAAGCTGGGAAGGTGGCTCAGTGGTAGAGCGCTTGCCTTGCATGCATGAGGCCCTGGATTCGATTCCTCAGCACCACATAAGCAGAAAAAGTTGGAAGTGGCGCTGTGGCTCAAGTAGTAGAGCGCTAGCCTTGAGCTGAAGAGCTGAGGGACAGCGCCCAGGCCCAGAGTTCAGGCCCACCACTGACCGACCCAAAAAAGGAAAAAAGAAAGTAGGAGTTCAGCCATAAAAAGGAGCCACCATCTGATTGGGGCACAGTTCACATCAATAGATGAAGGTAAGGCTGCTTTGTGCTCTCTGTGCTTCATGGGCAAGGGCCTTTGGATGCAGCAGGGAGAGAAGCAGTATATGTGGGACCTGGGACCCAAACCACTTACTCAGGCACTTCCTGCATTTCCTTGCCTGATTATGATCATGAAAAGACTCACGCAGCAATTCTGGTCTGAAAAGAGTATGCTGACCCCTCAGGAACAAGTCTGGCTCAGAGAATCAAATAAACCATCAGGACCAGAAGAGATGAGAGCTTAGAGACAGAGGTGAAATCAGAATGGAGAATAGAGGAAGGATATGGTGCATACCACATAACCCCAAGATCAAATGTAGCCAAACAGTGTTTCCCATTAACCTTTCCCAAGTTTTGTCTCAGGGAGAAAGACTCCGAGTCATGAAGAGTCTCCTCGAAGACTGAAAATTGAAACAGAGGTTTATTTTGGTTTGTTGTTTTATTTCTGTATTATAGTTACTAGCATTTCCCCACGTTTTTTTCAGCCTTCTAACTTGCACTTCAGCTATTTTTATTTGTCCTACAACTTTTAAGCCTCTATGCACGCCCAATGTTCAGAAGTAAATATAATTATAATATTTTAACATAGATCATTAAGTTGAGGAAAGATGTTTTGCTTAACCTCACACATTGTATAAATGTTAATTTGAAAATGATTAAGCAAATAATCAGAAACTAATAGCATTCTTAAATGTAGTAACTACCTGTCTCTTGCTGTCAATATTGACACATAAATGGTAGATGACTTTCAGCTGATAATTCATTAGTCACAGACTATGTGAATCTCAAATGTGAAACTGGATGAGGCTTGTTATATATAGTTGACAATAAATGTTTGTATAGCTTTTTAAATTTTAGCTTATATGAGTTATAAGGGGTCAGGGCCTGAGGGTGAGGCTGGGTTTTATCATTACCTTTCTACACATGCTTCAACCTCACCCGCTCTGTCACTCTCTCTGTGCAACTTTTTTAAAACTAATTTTTCTCAGTCATTTGAGATGCACCGAAAACTCTGAGTTAGTAAAGGTAGGTATAGTTTTATTTCCCAGCAAATGTTGGAACTCAAATACCCTTGGTGATCTGTCTTAGTCATGTACTATAAATGTGAAGTGGAGTTGGCTTTTAAACCTTGGGTCATCTGACCCCACATTCTGTTCCCGTCCCAGTACTTTAATTGGCTTCCTCTTCAAAGTAACATCCACGGAGTTTTTCAGGAAAAACATACAGTAAAGCCACAACAAGAAGGATCAGTTATTTTACTTATAATTTTTAATGATTACATACAACTTTGAGAAAACTGCACCATAATGCCCTTGACTTTTCCTAAGATAAGTCACTTGTATCAGATGTGCTATCATGTCAGTGTGCTCTTAATAATCATCTTTAATTATCTCAAAGATAAATAAAATGTGAAATAGGGAAAGCAGCAGCTATCATTAACTTTTAAACCAATGTTCCAAATGAAATGATTTCCCCCACACTTTGGACTTACATACTGTGATATGCTGCAGCCTTGTGTTCAGCTTCCTGCCATTTTTCCGAAGCCCCTTTATTTATTTTTCATTAATCTGTTTCCCTTGTGTGTCTGGCGCTCAGTAATCTGCTCATCTCCAGCGTGATCTATACTATAATCCATCGCTTCTCCTTCCATGCATTTTAATGAAGCAATTTTTACCTCCTTTACATAACTGCTGTCCTGATTTCTTACGACAACACAACCATTTATTGTCATGTCATTGAAAGCAAATCTTTAGAGAATACCTCAAAACAGGACAGATACACATTTTTTTAATTCTTTTTTTTAAAAGAGGGCTTTGTGAACTCAGCAGTATTTTCATCGTTTAATTTTCAGTAGAGGCTCAAGCTTAGAAACGGATGTCCTTTGGATACCAACCCGAGTGGGAATAAACATTGGCAGTCAGAATCCTTTGTCTCCTTCCTGCCCCATCTCTTGGCGAGGTGTTCTGAATCCCTGTCCCTATCCACTGCTCTTCTGGGAGAGTCCATAGACAAAGCACTGCAGAGGAAGCATGCAGGACGCACTTGGTCTGTTTTGTTTCTGCCTTCCTGCTAGTGCTGTGTTTCCTGACCATTAGCTTGGACTTGGACCTCCTCTGCTCTGTCTACCAGTGTTTGCGCAGTCCAGGCCCATGTTTATCTGCCTGGCTTCTGACCCTTGCTCTTGGTGTGATGCCTGATACCCCCCCACCCCTCGTGTTCTGGATAAGGTCTCCCTCCCAGCTGCCCTCGGAACCAGGTCACACTTTGAGCTGCTTCCTCACTTCCCATAGCCAGCATTATTTCTGGTCTTTTTCTTTCCAAGTTAATTAGATTTCTGAGTCATCCATCCATCCACTTGCCCACTCAACAACCAATTATTAAGTCCCTAGTAAGTATAGTTTACACAAATATTAAAAAAATAAAGTCATAAGTTTTGCCCTTATAGAATTCATTGACTAGAAGATAAACAGATCTGAGAAGACCCTGGTGGAAATTTGGGGCCTTATACACAATTTGGAAGACCACACTAAGAAAATGTGTCATGTGTTGATGTTTCCTAGTCTTCAATTATCTAAAGGATTAAAAATGCAAAATACATAAAGAAGCAAAGGGCACTAACTTTCAAATCAACATCCAAGATGAAAAGATTTTCCCATAGTTTGGGCATACGTGAGTAAGAACAGATATTTAGGAAAGGATCAATTCGATGGAGGCCTCGAGGGTTCAATAGTGTGGTAGTGAATTCATCTGTGTGACATGTAGTTTTTAAGAAGAGTCAAGTTGTGGGGTGAGACTATGCAGGAAGTATTGTGAGGGTCTCTAGGAATGGTAGTTCACCCACGTTGGTGTCAGGAATGGCTTCTTAGAGCAGTTATCTGACTGTTATCTGATGAGCTGAAGGAGATGGGAAAGGAGGAGGAGATGGGCAGAACATTCCAAACACAGGATCCTACTTGTAGGCACAACATCTGCGATAGTAACTCCTGGGAGCTGCCAGCTGCTCCATTTGGCTGGATATAAAAGATACATCCTATAGAAGTGAGCAGTCAGATGAATGAAATTGAGGTTAAAGCACTTAGTATCTTTGTCTCACATGAAGGACCTTGAATTTTCTCCTTTTGTTTAGATTTTTATCTCAAACAAACAATCTAGGCAGGACGATATGCAAGTATGGAGATCACTTAGGAGACATGGCAGTGATTGAGGGAGGTGACAGATGAACTAAAGTCAGAACTGTAGAGAGAAGAAATGAGAAATAGAGTGTAGGGTTGAGGAAGTGTGGGGAGTGACCCTGGCTTTCTGGCTGGAGTGAATGAAAGGATGGTTAGAACACCAGATGAAAAACTAGGCAAGGGAGGAGGGAGGAGGAGGAGTTGAAGGGAGTGTGTGTTTAGTTAAAGCAGCTTCGTGGAGATGTGCTTTGAGAAAGACAGTATCCAAGTATGAAGCTGGAGGGGAACTCTTGGCAAGAGGCACACAGCGGAAACATCAGCCCAGGGGAAGTGACTGAAAGAAAGGGAAGGAATGAGGTCACCTGGAGAGGTGTGGACAGAAAGCAGAGCAGGAAGCAGGAAGCGGAGCTTGAGAAGGGCTCAGGGTAAACTCAGGGAGGCGTGTGGAAGGTCCAGCATTAGCAGTCCACAGGGTTGAAAATTTTAACTTGACAGAATCTCTAAAGTGTGTGTGGGGGGGGAAAGTGTATAAAGCTTTCCAACAGTGATCATTTGGAGATGAGGATGAAACAGCATGGCGATCAGATGAGGACTAAGCTTGCTTCCATGGATTGAGGATGAGCTGGGAAATCAGAGAGTAGAGCCCGCCAGGGTAGGACATTTTAGGGAGAGTTTTCAATGAAAAAGGCCTGAAAGGCACTGAACATTAGTAGGAGCAATCAGAAACCAAGTAATCATTTGTTTTGGTTTTGTATTTTAGGTAAAAGATGCTTGAGCATTTTTATTTGTGTGTGTGTGTGTGTGTCCCCTGTGGGGCTTGAACTCAGGGTCTGGAGGCTGTCCCTGAGCTTTTTGTGCTCAAGGCTAGCACTCCACTTGAGCTACAGCTTCACTTCTGGCTTTTGTGCTAGTTGGTTGGAGATAAGAGTCACAGGCTTTCCTGCCTGGGCTGGCAGCACTATGACCTTCAGCTCTCAGCCTCCTGAGTAGCTCGGATTACGGGTGTAAGCCACCAGCACCTGGCCTTGAGTATTTTTTTTGTAGACAGACCAGTTCTATATTCAGAAGATGAGATAGGAGTGGGTTGGAACCAGGTCCTGTGCCATTGCATTATAGTTTGATCTGAGATGGTCCTCAGAGACTCATGTATACAATTGGTGGACCCTAAGGGGGTGGAGCCTAGCAGAGGTAAGTTGGGTCACTGAGGGGTATCTTTGAAGGGACATTGTGTGCAGACTCTTCCTCTTTGTGATAATTTGCTCCATGTTGTGTTTCCTGCCATTACATAAGCTTAAAGCAATGGGTCCAAGAACGGATTGATTAAAAATCTTAGAAATCATAAACAACTTCATTTTAAGTTGATTTTTCCTGAGTATTTTATCAATGACCCAAAACTGATTAGCACACCTAGGCTGCTTACAATTTTAGGAACCCAAAGTTTTGATTTTTCTCACAGATTAAATTTATTTCATTCTAAGTTAGCTAGTATAGTCCTAGTTGGCTGGTCTTAATGATCTTCAGGGTTTTGTTGTTGTTGTTTGTTTGTTTTTCATTTTTGTGTTTTTACAACTCTGAGGTTCAGTGACTGACTTACTGATGGCCCAAAGGAGTGCATATGCATTTGTTGATCGACAGTGGTTTCTTAAGGCGACCTACCCTGGAAGTAGAATAGGAGAAGGTTCAAAGATGGTAGAATGGAATTATCCTTCTTTCCCACACACCTCTCCATCATGCAGTCCCCTGAATAGCTGGCCCTGGCATGGAGCTATTTGCTTCAAAGAGGATAGTATTATTTTGAGGGTAGAAAGAGATCAGGAAGCAGTCAGTTTGTTCTTGCTTCTGGAAATCTGTCATTTAGGATATTATTAAAACTGCCAGTATCTATTCCAGAGATAGAGGAGATCAAAAGCTATGTCCCAGGGGCCACCTCAGAGCATTGCAATTGAGATCCTTGCTTTCTAGCAGTCGAGGACAGAGAAGTCAGGCACTCACAATAAGTGAGAAAATGCTTTTTATACCAGAACATACTCGACAAATGCCAGTTATTACCATCAATCCTGAAAAACAGTTTGCAGAAATATTTGCCTGAAGACCTCGTAATACACTAAATAAAGGCGCAGTAATTCAAAGACAATTATGTTCTTTTTTAAAGCATATATTTCACTGCAGCATGGGAGCGCTAAACCTCATTTTCTGCCTCATGCCCACTTGGCAGAGTTGGTGGCTATAAAGTCACCGCCATCTCTCGCATACCATCTCAGTGAGAGCAGAAGCAGGCTTGTTTTTGAGTCGCCACAGAAGAAAAACACTTTTCTGCCATCCCTTCCTGACTGCTGTGTGAATAATAAACATCCAATAAAAACTCTGGGCACTGAAGCCTAATTAGTATCAGTGTTGAAAAGATTTTCTCCTGGGCTGGGAAGGTGGCTCAGTGGTAGAGCACTTGCCTTGCATGCATGCGGCCCTGGGTTCCATTCCTTAGCACCATGTAAGCAGGGGGAAAAAAAAGCCAGAAGTGGTGCTGTGGCTCAAGTGGTAGGGTGCTCGCCTTGATCTGAAGAGCTGAGGGACAGCGCCCAGGCCCAGAGTTCAAGCCCCATGACCGACAAAAAAAAAAAAGATTTTTACCTACTTAAGGGAAGAAAAAAAGACTACATTGCATAGTTGTGACTAGGGAGAATGGTAAGCAGTGCACAAATAAAAGTGAAAATAATTAGGATGCAAGGTGAGCAATAATCACCATCAGTACTCGAAGTTGTGCTGAAATTAAATAGAGACATTTTTTAAAAAGCCGCAGCATAGGAATATCGGGTCATATGATTTGATTTTTAGTAAGAAAAGGGAGAAATACCATCTCCCAAAATCCAGTTCGGTATCTTACTTATTGTTATCTAGCTGCTAATGTCTAGATGCCTAAATAGAAATGGTGATGGACTCATCTCTTTAGCTTGAGGCTTTACTCACCATTAAAACACAAATACCAGGGCGAAGTGGTATTTAAATTTTTTCATCACTTGTTGCTAAGGGTGAGCAAGTATCTGGCTCTTCTCTGGAATCAGGAAGATGGTGCTGTAAGGCACAAAAGCCAGGCAACGAGCAGCCTCTGGCTCTCTCTCTGAAGCTGGCTTAGGGCTAGGGGAAGCCTGAAGTGCTATGGCAGAGGTGATGGAAAGTTGAGCAACACTTTTCCTACTCATGGCTCTCAGTCTCCATCTTATGTCTAGGTAAGCATGGATCCATTGGAAGACCACATTTCCTCATCTGCAAGCTATTGCCACCCTCTTCTCACTCCTTGCAGCTAGGGTTGAATGAAAGAGGCGGAAGTAATGCAGCAGGACATTCAGGAGTATCCCTGGAAAAGGGAAAGGTCCTATAAAGCCTGTCTGTCCTGTCTGCCTGCCTGCTTACTGGCCAGTCCTTTCCATCTGTTTTATCCTTCTCTCTCTAGTTATATAGGTATAATAGCCTACACAGAGCAGGCACTCCAGCAGCAATCTTGTAAGCATGAAGAAAGGGACCAGCACAGTTGAAACAGAGCACAAAGGAGCCAGGACTCCGGGGGGCTAGAGTAAGCGCCTTCATGTGTCCTGGGCCAATCATCATTGAAGTTAAAACACAAGAAAGATAAATTTGTGCTGGTGAAGGTCTCTGCTGCTCATAGTTCATCTCAATTCCTCACTGATGCAAATGAATACAGATTTTGTTGTACCTATGCACACGTGGACACACAAATAAAATAAAACAAACATTTAAAGCCCTGGGAAGAGTTCTGCATTTGCTTCAGGATTTACAACTAAAGATGGGTTTGGACAATTGGGGAAGCTTTGAGAGTAAATCTGTCCCTACACACACATACACACACACACACACACACACACACACACACACACACACACATCCACATATATTTATCAGGCATGTGATTAGTTGTAGTACTTCACCAAGTTTCTTGTTTTTTAGCACTTCACAGTCTGTGATAGATCATGCAGATAAAGGCATGAAAAAATATCTGAAAAACAGTAGCTTCAGAGACAAGTTGTTTTTTTTTAAAGACTAGTAATATTTGGAAAGAATACAAAGGTGATATAGAACTCTATCCCAAAGGATTATTGCAAAAGAATCTTGGCCTGGCAGTTCACATATCATGTGAAAACAAAACAAAACAAGCAAGACATGTTCTGAAATAGAAAGGATTTATAGTGGGGCTTGGCATTCAACAAAAGTAACCTTCCAAAACTCTTCATTTGCCTGGGCCCTTTCTGAACGCCAGGAGATGTTCTAGATAATATATTCACATGCTTGGTTTCTGCAAAGTTTTTTTTTTTTTTGGTTGGTCGTGGGGCTTGAACTCTGGGCTTGGGCATTATCCCTCAGCTCTTCAGCTCAAGGCAAGCGCTCTACCGCTTGAGCCACAGTGCCACTTCCTTCTGCAAAGTTTTCTATAATGAATCACACATCAGTGTTTCCAGCCCAGCTTCCCCTGTGTCCCTTGTGTTAGATGGTGGCAGAACAAGAGCAGGCATCTCTGAGATCCAAAAGAGAGCAAAGGGGAAATGAGTCCTCTGGATTTGCATGTAGTAGGACATAGCTATGAGGGTATCAGTCATGGGATGGGTAGATAAGTTGTTCCCAGCCATGTGGTATAGAAACAGTTTCCAGAAATACTCCTGCTGTTCACTGAGGGGTCCTAACAAGAATGTGTGGTTCTGGAGGTCACGTGGTAATCTGAATCTCTCTCTCTCTAACAGTATAAGGAAACCAGGTTTGAAATGTACATGGGTCAGAAGTTACTTTGAAATATTCTTTTAAGCATCTAATTTTGTTGTTGTTGTTATTGTCAGTTGTGGGGCTTGACCTTGGGGCGTGAGCACTGTCCCTGAGCTCTTGTTGCTCAAGGCTAGCATTCTACCACTTTGAGCCACAGTGCCACTTCCGGTTTTCTAGTGGCTAATTGGAGATTGGAGTCTCACAGACTTTCCTGCCTGGTTTGGCTTTGAACTCGGATCCTCTGATCTCAGCCTCCTGAGCAGCTAGGATTATAGGCATGAGCTCCTGGTGCCCAGTCATACCCTTCTTTTTGAATAGTGTCACCCTCAAGTGCATTCTTAGCTCAGGATTTTTCCGTCACTTTTGTGAGAGGTTGGGAGGGTAGGACAGTAGCATGAAGTATGCTGTTCTACACTGCAATCTTCAAAGCAACCAAGCAAACAATATTTTTAAAAAATATATGCTAATTTCCCTTTGTTCCTCCTTGCCCTTTTCCCATCCAAGCCTCTAGATAATTCTGGGGTCTCTACCAGTAGGTTCTCTTTAGCTAGGCATGGGTGTATTTGCTGGGGGACAGGATATGAATGGAAAGAGATAGCAAAAGGAGGTTGATGTGAGGAGAGCGTTTGGTGCATTCCAGAAAGAGGACACACACTGCTTCCTGAGCAGAGTCGCAGTGAGGCTGAAAAGCCAGAGAAAGAGACTATGTTATACCAAGTCTAGATTTCCAGGGTGTGGATAGCTTTGTGGGTACCCCAGAGGTCCCATATTCTAGTTGAGCAAAGAATCAGCAAAATGATAATGCCTCTGGCATGGAAGCAGGAGAGGGGACTGAGTGAGGGACTCCAACAGAACCTCCAGCCTCCATCGCAGAGACTTGGTTTAGCACTGATCTTTTGGAACTTGGGTACAACCTTGAGGCAAGGTCAAAAGTCCAGCTGAGAAGAGAACTTCCTATCATCTGGGGGCCGAGGCTTTCTAAATACACGTCATTATGTTTTACTAAAAAAGAGGCAAATTTTATTTCTGGCACTTCTGAATTTATTCACTGAGTTTCCTTTCTCACTAAATGAATTTACTTTCCTCCTCAAAATATGTCCCAAGCAATTACTTTTGTCATTGTTTACATGTTCAGTGTTTCACAGATAGGATTTAAATAAAATCCACACAGGCTTCCTAAACACCGTGGGGTTCCTTCTGGTTTCTACCCAATGTTTGGGTAGCTGCATGTGTTTCAGAAACTTCAGTCTAAAAATGTTGTCACACTGGGAAGAAATAAAGCCTTTAACAAAACCCACCAGAGAGCCATCCGATGACTTGGACTCTCAGTTAGAAATACGCTGGCCATGTTGCTGAACAGTCTAAATGTTGAGACTCTGCTGGAATCAGCAAACTGCAAAATTGGAACTTAGCTTATGCATCAAAACCAAAATCATCTTATTGGAAGGTAAAAAAGGAGGGATAGAATATAGCAGTAGCTAAAGCAACCCAGTTCTCTGTTTGCTGGAGACAGAGAAGGCAAGAGGGAAGGAATGATGGATGACCACAGGCCAAGTTTTATAAAACTACCTTGTCTTAGCCAGGTACTGATGGCTCATGCCTCTAGTCCAAGTTACTGAGGAGGCTGAGATCTGAGGATCATGGTTTGAAAACCAGCCTGGGCAGGACAAAGTACTTGAGACTCTTATCTCCAGAAAACCAAAGTGGTACTGTGGCACAAAATGGTAGAATGCTAGGGATTAGAGCTCAGTGACAGGCCCCGAGTTCAATTGCCACAACCAACAAATATTAAACCAAACTGTTTTATCCATACATTCCTAGGTGGTTGACTTTAACAGAGAATCTCCTTCCTCTACATGTATATATTGATTGTTTCATGGAGAGCGGACAAAAATTATGGAGGTTTTTCAATCTCCATCAGTACAGAAGCAGGTGGTCAGGAGAGACTAGGGTTTCTACCCAGTAAAGGTTTTGCATAGTGACTTCTTTTTATTGAGGTAAAATTCATCTGACATAACATTCGTCACTTCAAAATGTGTCATTCAGTGCATTCACAATATTATGCACAATATTATGTCAAGTTCTAAAATACATGTCTTTTTTTTAAGCTCCAAAATTTCCTTCTCATCCCTCCCTCCAATAAAAAGTTTTAAGTGATCCGTATCATCTTTCTCTTTCATCTTTATCCCTAACAGCCGCCACTCTGCTTCCTCTCAACATACATTTCCTTCTCCTTATATAAATAGAATCCATTTGGTATAATGTGGCTCACCCACATTGCAGCATAGAGCAGTTATCATTTGATACAGGGCTTTTGATGGAATACTGAAAAAGCAAATATGATGTGCTTTTATCACAGCACTGGAAGCAGGAGAATTAAGATCCGGTTTGTTTCCCCAGAAACACTCTACTGGATGCGTTATCCTCATTTAAAGTGGATATTAGTTATTGGCACCTAAGTAGTTGCTGAGCTCATTCCCTTCCTTAGCCTTTGGAGTTCAGGTAATGCTGATCCAACCCTCTCACTTTTGAAGAGGGCCCCGGCCTCAGTCCTGCATAGTAAAGTCTTTTATCTCTCTGTCCACCAATCAAGGATGGACACATGCTCTAGTTTCAGAGTTTCTGCTGGGAAATGCTCAAAGTGCTTCCTCTCTGGTGGAGTTGAAGCTGATGGTGTGCACCTGCCAGGTATCTCTGTGTGGAGAGTCACAGTGACACCAGGGAAAGCTGAACAGAGGCTTTGATGGAGTTGAAACCTGGAGATATCCTTGAGTGAGTCTGTTCAGCCATGTTTAATTGCTTATTCATTTAGTTTTGAGCTTCTCCTTCTTACAGCAGTCTGAGTGGGATTTCTGTCACTAGAAACATGGCCACACTCATACAAGGTAGACTGTGTGGATGGAGAGACTATCCTTTTTAGAGCCAAGGAAAGAAAAGTGAGGCCTTGGATACTCCCATCTTCCTGATTGGTTTGATTGTGCTTTAAACATATTGTGTGTCTGTGCCAGAAATAGTACAGAAGTGACTTACCATCAAAACTTTTGGGTATTTATCTACTCAAATGTATGTTTACTTGAAAAGAGAAAGAAAAGTTGACATTTCTTTTTGCTGCTTTTCTGACATTAGATCCTTGATGGGGTATTCTTGGTTCAGTAGATTAAGAGAATCTCACACGATAGCTTAGAATACCAATTTAAAAAACTTTGAGGAATGTTTTATATGATCAAGGCCTTTCTGATTCAGGTTGTCACAAATATTATGCACAGGAAAGAAAAATTTTCAAAAAGTGAGCCCCATATTCTTTGTAGAGTGTAACGTGTCACAATACTAAATGTAGGGACTTTCCTAAGGTGACATACCTTTCTAGCAACATGGTTCAAGATAAACTTCTTATTAAAATGTGATTTCTTTTAAAAAAAAGGAACCAGAGGAAGTTTCCTTCCATTTTCTAGTTTGATTTAATTGAAAAGGAGATAAATGATAGGAAAATAGTCCTCAGGGCATATACTTTTGGTTCAGAATTGCTTTGATGAATACAGAGCACTTTATCTTGGGGACCTCTTGAGGAAAGCTTTGGAAATGGAGGATGGGTTTATTAAAAGCTATTTTGGCATGGTGAGGTTAATTAATTAAAACTTAATTGATTTTGCATATTTTAAAAACTCTAGATAACATAATCAGATATTTGTTATGGGTTGAATTGTTTCCTCTCCCCAAAACAGATTTATATTTTAACTTCTAAACGCAAAATGCAAACATTGGAAATAAGGGTTTTGAAGATACAATAAGGTAAGATTTTTTAAAAAAATCAAACTTTTTTCATCGAATATATCATCTTTTATGTTTATTAATATTGTCACAAATGGTAACGTTTCCTTATTTTTATGACTAATATTCCACTGTATTTGTATACCACATTTTCTGTACCTAAACATCCATCAACAGACACTTAGGTTGTTTTTATAGTTGGCTATTGTGAACAATTCTGCTCAGAAGTGTTAGATCACATGGTAATTCCATTTTTAAAATGTGTAGGACATTTCATATTTTCCCCAGGGTAGCTGTACTAATTTATATTCCCACCAATAGCAATCCTTTTGGTTTTGATTTTCATTTCCCTTCTGATCAGTGATGTTGAGTATTTTCAGATACTTGCTGGTCATTTGGCTATCTTCTTTTGAGACATATTTATGTAGGCCTTTTGCATACTTTTAAATTCGTTATTTGTATTTTTGCTATTCTGGTTTTAGAGTTCCCTGTGTAGTTACCTAGGAGTAGGGAAGCGATTTTTCTGCCAAGGGCCATTAGGATATTTGCAAAATCATTTACTACACTAGATTTGTTTAATTCTGCTTTGAAAAAAATGCTCCCAGATTTATTTGGTTTCAAGTCCATATTTTGCCATACTCATGAACAGTCCCAACATGTGAGTATCACAGACTGGCAGCCTATTGGATGATGGTAATACCTTCGAGCAGTCTCTGGGCAGTGTCTTGAGAACTATGGAGATAATTACCTAGCATATGGTTCTTAATCCTGGTTGCACATTAAAATCACCTGGGAAACATTTAATGCCTTCTCATTCTGGACCAATTAAGTAAAAAATTCCAGGGACAGGGCCTAGGCACTGGTAATTTCTTTTTATTTGAATTCCTCAAAGTGATTCTAACATGCAGCCCTGGTTGAGGACCAATGGCATGATGTCATGTTTCATACTGTTGAGTCTGGATGTTCTAATCACAGAAGGCAGAGGTGAGCACCCACTCTTTCCCTCCCAGCCCTCAGCTTTTTGTCTGATTGGAGTTAAATAAAGCCCAACTGGAACTTAGACTAAGCCTGGTAATTGTCATGGTGATGCCCTAGATTTTTCTATCAAATTTAATCTTATTTAGAATGGGAGGCACAGAAGTCATTCTACTGAAGTTAAAATATTTCTGCCCTTATTTAGAATACTCAGCACTAAATTCGACAGAGTTTTGTCCTGAAATTTAGAATGCTAAAACTTTAAAAGAGTAGGTCTCACCTGAATCATCAAGTTCATCATTAATTATAAGGTGTGCTTGATCACAGGGAATTATCCAAGAATCAGCATCATATATAGTCCCCTGCCTGAATACGGATCACAGATTTGCAAATTTCTCTGCTTGTGCCTCATCGCTGGTTTTAATGGGATATGGAGTAAGAAGAATTTGAAAATCATAGGGCTGAAGGGACCTATGGAGGCTATTTTATTTGGTGATCTGCCTTTTCAATCAGTTGTCTAATCTGCTAAGAGAGCCAGGTTATTGGGCCCCTTGCTAAATTCATAAACCCTTCAACACGAATGACTATAATATTCTTACAATTTGCTCCCTCCCTCCTCTGCTCCTTCTTTCCCCATTGCCGTCCCTGAACTTTCTAAAGATAAACCCAATCAAGTCATTTCCTTCTTTCTTCCTGTTTTTTGAGGATGGCATGTTTGCCTCAGCCTCACCTAGAATAGGTCGGAGCTCGATCTGACCTTATCAACCTGTACACATCTGTCTCCTAGAGTTCCCGTTTCTCACTCAAAATTGCAATCATACTGTGGTTTTAAATGTCCTATGTGCAGTTCTTCAGATGTGTCCTCTACACGCCCATCGCGGGCGCTATTAAGGAGACCCTTCCTCTCTTCCCCATTGGCGTAGCTCCAAGCAAGGTGTGGGGAACAGGGGCGCCTCAGGCTTGGTGGCCCAAGAGTGGAAGGTGGAAGAGGACGTGCGCTGCGGGCACAGATTGGACGCAGGTATTGAAATGTTGAACTTAGGAGGCTTCTTATTTTGTTTTTGTAGGAAGAGAACAAATTTGCATGTAAGAATAAGGTCCACTGGCTTGAAAATAGAACTTCTTAGAGCTAGAGGTAGGGTTTCAATTCTACAATAAGAGAAAGAATGGTTGCATCTGCTATCTATCTGTCTGTCTGTCTATCTTTTGTCATAAGTCATCTATCTATCTGATAGACCTCAAGCACAAAAGCCTCAATTAACCACACTCCTCTGTTTAGGACATACAAGCACTACTAGTTTACACAAAATTATGTGGTTTAGGTAAAAAAAAAATTCCTGAACATTTCTCACTCTTCTTTGTCTATAAGAGGAAAACTCTTCCAATGTTATTTAAAGTGAATTATTTTATTTGTCTTTGTATTCTTGTCAGTGTTTCTTGGTATGTATTTAAATTTAAATTTTAATGGTCTGTAATGTCTCCTGTATCTTTCCCCCCACAGTCTTAAATATCACATTGCCATGTGTCTATCAGGTTGGTGGGCTTTAAGTACTGCAACTATAATACTTAACTCATTTACCTTCCCTTCTGGAGTACCCAGATAACTCCTAGCTCTCTATCCCTGAAAGCCACAGTGAGTTGTGTAACTTTCTTGTTCACCCCTTCTAGCTATCTGGCACTATCTTTGGGATAGGTTCTCAAGAATGAGTCCCGTATGCACTGCCTGACCCAGGTGTTCATTATGACTTGTGCTTGTTGTACATTCTACAAGTCTTGGACAAACGCAATGGCATGCATTCACCATGATAGGCTCCTGCAGAATCGTTCACCTGCCTCTGTGGCTGGCCAGCTCCTGCCTTTCCCTTTCCTTGTGGATGCCAGTGATCTTTTCACTCTCTACAGAGTTTTGTTTTGTTTCCAAGACAATTCTGTGTTCCACAGTTAGAGTTATGCAATATACAGCCTGTTCAGAGTGACTTTTTTCATTTAGTAACAATGTGTTTAAGGCTCTTCCATGTCTTTTGATGGCTATATAGCTCAGTTCCAAGTATGACTGGAAGGCATATGTTTAGTTTTAGAAGGAATTGCCAAATTGCCTTTCAAAGTAGATGAGTCATTTTGTATTTCCACCAGCCATGAGTGGGAATTCCTGTTGTCCACATCCTTGCTGGCATTTGAGGTTGTCAGTTTGGGGGATTTTAGCTATTTTAGTAGGTGTGTACTAGTCTTTCATTATTGTTTTAACTTGTGTTTAATTTGATGTGGAACATTTTTTATTTGTTTACTTCATATTTGCATATTTCCTTTGGTGAGGAGACTATTAAAGTCTTTTTATTTTGGGGGCTGGGCCTTATCTGTTTCGCTCAAGCTTAGCACTCTACCACTTGAGCCACAGCTTCGTTTCTGGCTTCTTTTGTTGGTAAATTGTAGATAAAGAGTTTCACAGACTTTTCTGCCTGGGTTGGCTTCAAATGGAGATCCCCAGCTCTCAGCCTCCTGAGAGATAGGATTAGAGGTGTGAGCCATTGGTGCCTGACTTTGTTCATTTATATTTCAGAAGACTAGAAAAGGGATGGTGTTATGACACAAGTAGTAGTGTGCCAGCCCAGTTCAAGCCTGAGTTCAAACCCCAGTACTGCCAAAAAATAATTTTTTTGTAAAGATTCTTTAAATACTTCTTCCCATTGCAGTTTGTTCCTGGCTGTTCTGACAAATTGCTATACACTTGCTAGTTTAAGCCCACAGAAACAACTTCCCCCATAGCTCTGAAGGCCAGAGGCCTAAAGTCAGGATTGCTAGAGCAAAACCAAGTCTTGGCTGCGCTCCATGTGCAGCTCCAGGGAAGACCTGCTCCTCGCACCTCCGCTCATGGCAGCTGCCAGCCGTCTGTGCGGCCAAGGCGGACTCAGTCCAACCTCTCCCCTAATGATCACATTGACTTTGCTTCTATGTCAAATCTGCCTCCGTTTTCCTCTCGTGAGGATACATTCAATTGCCTTGAGGATCTACTTGATAGTCCAGGATGGGGCCAAAGTAAGACTTCAGAGACATTTCATCCAACTTGGCTTCACTTTCTTTTTTTTTTTTTTTGCCATTTCTCAATAATAGCATAATATTCTGAATCCATTAAGGCATTTAATCTCTGATTAGGTCAGACTCTTCGGTCTCACTCACTTCTCAAAAGCCTATCGGATGGCAGCCAAGCTTCTAATACATAAGTCTGTGAGGAGCATTTCATATTCAAACTCATTTAGTTAATGTTTTCTCCATTATTTGCTTAGGCCTAGAGGTTCACAAACTTTCTTTAGGGACCAGAAAGGAAATATTTTCAGCTTTTTTGATCTATATGCTCCCTGTTGCTGCTATTCAACTGCCAATACAGCCTGGAAGCACACAAATCTGAGAGGCCCTTATGGCCAATAAACCACAAAAAGCCAGAAGACAAAGGGTGCAGAGAACCAGCCTTGAGCAGAAAAGCTAAGGGGGAGATCCCAGCCTCCCATTTATAGACCCTTTCCCTAGCCAGAGAGAAAAGCCCAAGGGACCAGTCTCAGAGGCTAGAGAACAGATGATCATCCTTTCAATTTCCCACCAACCACAGATGATTTCTCTCATCCGTGTTTCACACTGGCCATCTCTACAATTAGTCTCCACGGATTGAGTCCCTCTTACCTGGGGAGACACACAAGGGTACCGGGTTCTGTGCTGTACCCTCTCCTTTCCTTCCCCTCATTCCTGCAGAGCATTTGCCCTGCTCTGGGGGCGCCCTCCTCACACTTGTGGCCTGGGCTGTGTCTCCGAGGACCGGGAAGGATGGCACTGCCCAGGTGGCAGAGCAGAATCATTCTTCCACTTCTAGCTCCTTCTTATAGCCACTATTGGCTGCCCCACCGCCTAGGAATTAGAAATTCTCACCTTCCCTCCTGCCAGACTCCCCAGGGACTTTTTGCCATGTTTTATTTCATTTCATTTCGTTGTTGTTGTTAGTTCCTTGTCTGTTTCCCTCTAGCTTCTGTAGTTTCTCTAGGGTTGACTTTTGGAAAGGAGCCAGTGGCCAATGTAGTTTTTCATCTTGACAAGCTTGAAAGAATGGTTTATAGGATGAGCAGGTGTGTCATGGAATGGGGGAATTGAAGACAGGAGATGTATGAGTCTTAAAGAGAGGCTACAAATGTACAGCAAGAAGGGCTTTGTTCTACATTGCATTTTCATTTTAATTAATGTGTGTCGATGCACATGTACATGAAATGTATGCAAATATATGAAAGTGAGTGTCCAAGTGAAATAAGACCTTAGAGGTGAAAGAATTCTGTCAAATCTATTAGTGGAAACAACAAATCCTTCCTTACTCCTCCCCTATCCCCAAATGCTGCTCCTTTGAGGCAAGAATTTTCAATTAAAAAAAAACCAAAACACCTCTTTTTCTCGGCATTTGTCTTCAATTCTAAACTAAATACCGATATTATTCTTCCTTCCCTTTTGAATGTTGGCTCTTTTCTTTGGCTTCCTGTCTAGCCCGTGGTGTTTCCTGTCATCCGTATTCTCTTTCCCTTTGTACTCCACCCTCTCTCCATTTTCTCCTCCTGTGAGGAGAGCCTCTGTCATCCCTGCTCAGGGTTTACGCTATTCAGCAGGAGGGTGCAGCTCACACCTGAGACCAGCTGTGCTGCAAATGTAAATTTCATTTTCTCACAATTAGCACTCTCCTCCTCTGCGCCACGACCCAGGTGGCCCGGTGCTCAGTGTGTCTGATAGAACACACTGGCGGTGGTGGGCTAGCTCCCGGAAGCGTAGCATATCGGGTCATCGGATTTTTCCCTTTCTTCTTCTTCCCCTAATTTCTGAAGAAAGTGGTTTCCATTTGAATTCTCCACCCAGTCAAACTTATGCCTTGCAATGGAATAAAGTCATCATTCACTACACAAACCAGTCATATTAAATCTGTTCCTCCCCTACCTGCCACCCCTGCCCTGCCAAAACTGGGGCTTAAACTCAAGCCTGGATGCTATTTCTGAGTTTTGTTTTTTTTTTTGCTCAAGGCTAACACTTTACCATTTGAACCTTAGCTCTAGTTCCAACTTTTCACTGTTCAATTGGAGATTAGTGTCTCACAGTCTTTCCTGCCCAGCTGATTTCAAACCTTGTCTTCCAATCTCAGCCTCCTAAGCGGATAGGATTACAGGTGTGAGCCACCAGCGGCCAACTTGTCTGGTTAGTTTAATACAGCAGGAGTTACTCGGGCATTTTAAGGTGAAAGACTAGATCTGAGACAGAGCTGGAAAGTGGAGGGCACGGTACCATTTCTATCCAGTGCTCCACTCGGGGCTGCTTTCTACCTTCCCTCCGTCACTACCTTGGGAATTTTCTTTGCATCCCTCCCATGGTAAATCTCTGTTTTCCTAATTTCTATCCTCTTTTGTGATTCATTCTCTTGCTTGGTGAAGAAACTGATTTACTATTTCTTAAGAAAGAGTTCCTACTAGGGAAAAGTTTGTGTGCATAACGGTCATTGTCATTCAGCCTGTTCCCAACTTTGGACCCTCCTTGCCATCATTTTCACAGTGTGCCACAATATGATTTCTTTGCTCTCAACAAAGACTTGTGTTTCAGGTCATTGTCCAGCTACTGAGTTGAAAATGGTGTGATTTCTGTGTCTACCAGTCAACTACATTTATGCCTGATTAAACATCTGGATCCAGAATTGAATTACTCGGGAAAGAGGCTTCCCTTTTGCTGGTGCAGGCCTGTGTGAGGCCATGGATGAGGGTTCTGGAATAGCATGTGGCCTTGGTTGCTGACCCAGCCTCCTGACCTGACCGTGGCAGAGGTGGTAGGTTGGCAGCAGCCTCCTGGTTGGATGGTTTCCTAGGAGGCAGATGCGCCCTCTGTGGCTCCTCCTGTAAGTACAGCTGTTCCTGTGCCCTTAACATGTCAGCTCTATCTCAGATTTAGTCATTTCAGCTTAGACTGGCTGGAGTAACTTCTGCTTATCAAACTAACCTGGCTAATAACCTGACTAATGAGATCCCTACTGCACTGGGAGATGTAATTCTGACCGGGAAGAAGATTCGAATGGAAACATTGCTCCATTGTACTTGCCTAGAAGTCTGCAGCCTCTCTTATTCCTGATGGCTTCTTCTTCTCCCCACAGTTCTTTTATTTAATCTCCAAAGAGTATTACTCTTAGATTGTTTGTTTTTATATTCTCAGATCCCACAACTGACTATACCTTAAAGAGCCAAAGATTTGGAAAAAATCTACTTAGTAGGCAAGATTTCAAAATACAGAATACTATTCAGAAATAGTTTGAAAGTAAACTTCTATGCTATTGAGGGGAAAAAGTCAGAGTTCTATGTATTGTCTTCCCAAACCAGCTGTTTCCTGCTTTTTCTCTTCCTACTTCCTAATCATCTGAACTAAGCACTTTCACCATCGATATATGTGTGTGTGTGTGTGTGTGTGTGTGTGTGTGTGTGTGTGTGTGTATGTATGTATGTACATATATTTCAGTTCATGATTGAATTCATTTTAACACACATAAGATGGATCCCAGTGGGTCTTGAAGTATTTTTCACAATTAACTATTACATGGTTTCAAGAAAATATAATGTCCTGCCAGGCATCAGTGGCTTATACCTCTAATCCTTGCTGAGATTTGAAGATTGTGGTTCAAAGCCAACTTGAATAGGAAAGACTGTGTAACTCTTACTTCCAATCAACCATCTAAAATAAAAAACAAAAAGAAGGTGGAAATAGAGATGTGGCTCATGTGGTAGAGCATCAGCCTTGAGGGACAGTGTTCAGGCCCTGAGTTCAAGCTCCAGCACTGATTTTTTTTAAAAAAAGAGAGAGGGCTGGGAAGGTGGCTCAGTGGTAGAGTGATTGCCTTGCATGCATGAGGCCCTAGGTTCAATTCTTCAGCACCACATAAGCCGAAAAAGCCGGTGCTGTGGCTCAAGTGGTAGAGCGCTAGCCTTGAGCTGAAGAGCTGAGGGAAAGCGCCCAGGCCCAGAGTTCAAGCCTCATGACTGACAAAAACAAAAACAAACAAACAAACAACAACAACAACAACAACACACACACACACACACTACAGTGATATCTTCCTCTTATCTAGGAGTTAGAGATCTATGGTAATCATTGGTGGTAGGCTTCATCCTGTGCAGGACAATTTGTTCATTCGGTAGTAGGGTATGAACTTGGGTTTGGGCCTGAAAATAGAAGGAATCTCTATTTCTCAGAGAAGGCAAGCAAGAGGTCAGGTGGTATTGAATCCTGAGATTCCTGGCTAGAGGACAAGGTTGAAGAGAGAAGAGAAAGCTGTATTTGGAAGTCTAGGAAGGCTGGGGTGGAGCTTGATGGCTAAGCCTAGCACTCAAGGTTTGGAATTCACCTCTGTGGGACTTAGAAGCAGCACCGTAGGCTGGGCAAGGAAGGATGGGCAGAAGCCAGGCACTCAGGAGCATGTTGAAGCGTGAGAGGCAACAGCAGCGGCAGTGTGGAGGCTGCCCAGCGCCTGGCTCAGCTGCCCTTGCTGTGACTGCTCACTCAGCATCCAGCAGCTTCGGCAGTGCTCGTGCAAATTTCCAGCCTCATGAGAGTGCTTCTGGTTTCAAAGAAGCAGTGTAGTGTGTGAGACAGAGACCAGCAGACTCTCCCTTAGTGCATTAGCATCCTGGGATCCCTAGATCTGTGAAAGAGGCAAGAAATCCCGGAAGAAATCTGGAGGTCAAGTCCTTTCCAGGGATCCTCGTGGGGCAAAGGTGGCTATGACCCAAGAAGCAACCTGTGAAATGAGACGCACTAGTTACCCATAGTGCATTTTACCAAAAGGATCAATGAATTTTTTTTTTTGTAAACCTGGTTACCTATAATTGAATCAATTTAAGCAATTGGCAACGAGGAATGGGGAAGAGAAGGAATGCAAATTGGAGAAGTTTGGGTTGGATAGAATTTTTCTCTGTCCAAAGCCTGGCCCCAAGTTGCCCGCTGACCCAAGGCGGCGTCCACAGCTCACACATGCATTGCAATCCAGCTTGTTTATTTCTTCTATGCAGAATTGGACTTGGTGGGGTTCCCCCCCCCCGTCTCAGTACTGGGGCTTGAACTCAGGCCTTGTGCTCTTGTTTGCTCAAGGCTAGCACTCTACCACTTGAGCCACACCTCCACATCTGGCTTTTGGCTGGTTAACTGGAGATTAAAGTCTTATAGACTTTCCCACCCAGGCTGGCTTCAAACAGAAATCTTAAGATTTGAGCCTCCTGAGTAGCTGGGATTATAGGTGTGAGCCACTGGCTAGCTCTGAGTTGGACTTTTGATCACAATGTGGGAAGGAAAGCTGAGCAGCTTCAAGATAAGCATGAAGAACTGTAAATTTAGTTTTTTCTCCCCTTTAAACAATACCAAAAATAAGCACCTCTCTCTCTTCCATACAAACCACCTAATTAAAATCATAAAGTAAGAATCTCACACGGAAACACCTGATGCATTATGAATCTGTGCACCCGGGTGAGCAATATGGCTTCAGTGAGAACGGTCATGAAGCGTCTCTGGGAATAAAAAGAGGCAAACAGTACAATCGAGGTTGCACAGCTGTGCCTCTCGCTGCATGGCTGTTTGCTCCATGACAGCTGTTTTCAAGGTCCAGGAAATCAGTTCTCTGGCTTAATCCAAGGTGAATTGGACCCAAAGACTCTTTCAGCCATAATTCTGCCATAGTCATATTTTCACAGCATTGTGGCAGCTGCTCTGGTTTCTTGGGTGATGTGGGCCGTGGTTATGGCTGTGACTAATGAAAGACACATTTGTCCTTTGTGGTTGGGGAGGAAGGATATGAAGAAACTGTTCTATATATGAAATAGTGTAGATTAGAAATGAACAAACTGATTCAAATAAGATAAGGGAGATTATTTAAATTCGATAGCAAGTGGTTATAACTTGAAGAAATTCGAATATGAGAGGTTCTAGTCAAGCTTTTTTTTTTCCCTAGAAAAATCAAATCTCAAAAGTAAGCAAAAGTAATCAGAATGTTTCAATTCAAGAGAGAACAAGATATGGCACTTGGAAAGGAAAGGTAATAACTACAATAATAATGTTCAGGCTCTGTTATGTTTTTGAAGCCAGTTCAATAAAATGTAACGTAACGCTAACAATTTCTTGGGAACAAACCCCAATCAACTGCTTTTCTCTATTTATACTTGGTTCCATATTCTTCATGAATTCTGAATAATTCTGCAATGTTAAAAAAAGTACAATCTGTAATATCTCATTTAAAAATAAATGTTAATTAAAGCTTTATACAAGATTGTCAACTTGCTTTGAACCTAAATTCCTCCTCAAGGTTGGTTATTGATTTCATTCCTTTCAAATCTCAGATTCTTACTAAGTATGTTATAGTCTAGTATATAGTGACATCATTTTCAAATCAAAATAAGCTACTCACAGAAAGAGCAATATTTCTCCACTGTTTGCTAACCTGTTGCTTCCACAGCCTTAAAGGAATGGCTCTATAATGTGTTACACACTGAGCTAGAATTGAGCTAGAGATGCTGTGTTCTAATCATGACTATCGGTAATGCTTGGGTCTTATTTGTTTAGCTATCTCTGATAATCTTTTTTTTTGTGGGGGGGGGGATTCAGTCCTGGGGCTTGTTCTTCAGCTCAAAGCTAGCACTCTACCACTTGAGCTACAGCACCACTTCCGGTTTTCTAGTGGTTTTTATTGGAGATAAGAGTCTCACGGACTTTCCTGCCTAGGCTGGCTTTGAACCGCGATCCTCAGATCTCAGCCTCCTGAGTAGCTAGGATTACAGGCTTGAGCCACCGGCGCCTGGCATGATAATCTTGGCTATCTCTTAAACTACAGCTTTAAAAAGATACTGACATGATCTGTTGAGAGTGATGGAATTAAAACTAGTATTAATTTTGGAATTAAAACTAGTATTCAACTTCAGCATTGATGATGTCAACAAACTACAGGTTATATATTGTGAAGTAGAATTTGATCTTTTTTTCCATCCTTTGTGTGAATGAATGGTTATTTTCTGTTAGAATCTCTGTTCCCTGGGGTTCTCTCCTTCTTATTTTCAGTCTACACTCTTCAATATACTAGGGCAAATGTATAGGAATAGGTCCATGCTGCTATTTTCAGACAACTCTTACTCTATGTATATCACAGTTAAAGGTTGCTTCAAATTTAGGCTTCATCAATGGCTTCTCCAGACCTGCTCAGATGTGGATTGTGCTCTTCTCTCTGCCTCCATTCAGTGCCTCTGCTCTTTCCTTCTGCTTTGAGCACTGCTTTCATCCACGTTCTCGTTTGGATGTAGAGCAGGCTTCTTTGCCCTCCACTGTTGTCTTAGGTGGTGGGAAAGTTTTGATTTAGTTTCTTTTAGTTGAAAGAGTATCTCCCCAGGGTAGGCCAGGTAAAAATAGATGGCTCCACCGATGGTACCAAGATATTTCCTGTTTAATGCCACTAAGCACCCAACCTCTTATGGTTCATGAAATGTACAGTTACCATCTACCACATGTGCAGGGAAGTGGATACACACTAGGACTGTTGCAGGAGTTGGGAAGAATGACAGGTACCTCCAAAACCTACCAGCCTCTACCACTCCCTCTCTTTTTCTTTCCTGTCTCCTTTCTCTCCATGTTCATTTCAATTCTTTGTAAAGACATTTAAGTTAGAACATACTGAACATATGCAGAATGGCTAATTGGCCTCTCTTCCTCATGTCCCCAGTCATGATTAATCCTTAACAGTTCAAATTGTGTTTTAAACTAACGGTTGACTTCTTTAATCAGATTGACTCCTTTACCGAACCCCACTTCCTCTAACCTCCTACATTCCTATGAAACATCTTTCAGTGAGTTTGGTTTTGCCATCTTCATTCACAGAAGCAACGTATTTTGATGTTTATGCATGTATAGAATACCATGACTCAACCCCTTTGGACAATTAATGCACACTTTAGAAATAACATGAGTGACAGAGAGGTAAAACATGTCCTGTCTGGGGTGGGGGTACTTTGGGAGCAGGGAGGAAGAATACAGATAGTGGAGGAGGGTGATTATGGTCAAAACACTTCAGGCACATGTCATCAAATGAAAAAAACAAGAAGGTTGGCTTCAATCTACTGACACAGAACCTAAGGGATGACGACAAAGAGTCTGAATTCCTAAACATCTCCAGTCTTTGAGGAATATTGTGCTGTGCAATGTACAGCCAGGTTGGCAAAGCTATGACCTCTCTACAGCCACAGTGTGTCAACACTGTAGTTGCTAGCACAAATGGGGTGGGGCCTGAGCACGACCCCTTAGCTTATCACTCAAAGCTACTGCTCTACTACGGGAGCCACAGTTCAACTTCCAGCTTTTTGGTGATTAATTGGGGATAAGCCAGACTACCTGGGCTAGTTAAAAAAAAAACCTCTAATCTCATGATCTGAGTAGTTAGGATTACAGCCAGGTGCCACTAGTGCCCAGCATGCAGTTAGTTTCATTTAAGTCTCTCTTCAGTGGCTTGGCTAGAGAGACCACATTGGGAGAGTAGTTGCCTAGTAGATCGCCAAGTTCGAATCCTCTGTTGAAACTTCACTTTGTTATTCACTCCATGTCTTAGTTAATTCAACTATAAACTAAACTATACACTAAGCTAAAAATAGTATCTATTTCATAGCACTGCTGGATGATTAAATAAGATGATACCTATAAAGTACTGAGAATAACACCTGACATAGTAAATGAGTGTGAAATACTATTACCATCATATGGTCATGAGCACATTATTGGGGTCTCCTAGAGTTTTAAAGGCCTTTAAAAGGTCATCTGGTCCTTGGCTATTGGGATATTATTATGGTCATTACCATTTTTACTGTTCTTAAACCATGTACCTGCCCAAGATGATTCAGAATGGGAATTACTATCATAACTAAATGAGTAACAAATGACATGTATCGTGTCGTTTCCTCTCACCAAATACTGTATACTAAGGGCTTGATTGATATTATATCATCAACGCAGTGTTTCTCAACCTTCAATGTGCACATAAACTCCTGCCCTTGTTAGCATGTCAGTTCTGATTCTGAAAGTCTGGGACAGGAAAAAGATCCTACATTTGTACACAGGTCCAGGTGATGGTGGCCCTGCCAATCCAAGAGCTCCACTTTGAGTAACACGAGTTCAACCCTCACAGCACAATGTGTTCTATTGTGTCATAGTTTCATATAAACAGGTTGCTGGAATACATGCTTTCTCAAGGAGACGGAGTTTGAAGGAATGGAACTTGGGCTTAAACTCATTTTCTCTCTTCCCAGGGCTGACTCCCCTCACCCCTCACCAGATCCATTCATGTGTGGTAGCTGTGCCATTTGGCATCTGCTGGTAAACAGTAGAACTAAGAGCAAATGTCAGAGATCCCCAAGGTTTCCAAATCCTGGCCCTGCTCTAGACAGGAAAGTTTTAAAGGGTTGTTCTTCATTTCTATTGTAGTATTTGTGTGTGTTCCCACTCTTTTTTGTTTATTAGCATATTTTATTTATTTGCATATTATTTATTTATTAGCATATTAGTTGACTTAGCAGACAATTCAGCTATTAACTCTTTCAGGCCCATGGAGATTCCAATGGACATGAAGCTCTTGGGCGCCCAGGCCTTCACAGCCATCCACTCATGCTGACCCCAGTGGGTGATGTCTGTTCAGTTTTTCAATGGTTGGCGAAGACTTTGTCATCATGGTTTTATATGTGTGTGTGTGTGTATTATAGTGCCCTGTGTTCAGCCCTTTCTTCTATTGTTTTCACAAATGTCCCCCAGTGAATCTTTTGCATGCCTACCTCTAGCTCAGTGTCTACTCCCAGACATCTCAACCCAAACCTCTTACTACTCAGGCAGGAGCTCCTTCTAAACTGAATTCAAGTTATTGAGAGGACGTTGGACCGGAAAAGGCCTGGTGCCAGCCAGGCGAGCCAGCATGCCTATGACCAGAAAGGTGTTGAATTCACACACGCACTGAATGGACAGGTGCGCAGCAAACCATCGCCATGTCAGCATAAGCAACACCATCTCTGAGAAGAAGTATTCTCTGTTTCTCTCTGGGCTCTGCTTGCCAGAGTTTAAATGTGGGCAATTGCCCCTCAGGATGTTTAGATGCCTCCTATGTGATCATAGTCAGGAAACATAGAGTTCACCAAAAACAGACAAGATGTCATCAGCCTTCCCCGCTAAAAATTCACTGACCGTGAGAAGTCAGCAGTATCGATGTACAGCTCAAAAAAACAAATCAAACATTGGATACAGAGAAAAAGGGACAGAGTAAAAAGACTGAAGTGTCCTTTTACTTAGGTTTGTTTCTTTCTTTTAAATTATCACGTATTAGTTGTGCAAGGGAGGTTTCATTACGACATTGCCACACATGTACAATGTATCCCAATCTACCTCACGCTCTTTCTCTCTCCTTGATCTTACCCCCTTCCCTTCTTAAAATGATTGCAAATTTCATTGTTCCATTTTCATATTCATCCTCATTTGTTAGCGTTCCCTCCTCCTGTTGATACCCCCTCCATCTAGACCTTTATTCATCTTTACTTTTGCTATTTTTTCCTTCTCCCCATAAATTTTTTTTTTTACTACTACACAGAAGTCTGGTCTTGATTATCATTTCAAACAGGAAGACAGGTAGCTGAAAACATAACAGATCTGAAGGATTCCCAGAAAGCCCTTCCTGATTCTTTCTAACCCTAACCCCCAAATTGAAGAGCTTGAGACTTGGAAGAAGAGGCAGGTGGAGGAAGCTGTGGTAATGTTTGAGGAGGGGCGCTTGCACGGAAGCCTAGTCCTGAGGAGCTCTGCTTGGATATCTGTGGCTGACAGTGGAAAGAAGATAAAAAGAGAGAACCAAGCAGAGAGAGAGAGAGAAAGAGAGAGAGAGAGAGAGAGAAGCACTTCTGGCCCTGAACTCAGAAGTGATTGTACGGCGGAGAATAATGTTAGAAGTTAAACACAAATCCAAGTTCACTTAGAGTGGGTTTTGAATATTAGAACCCAACTCTTAGAAAACTTAGAGAAAAATACTGGAAAATTATCAAGTGGAGGGCTGGCAGGATGTGTGACATGAACAGAAATGTTTGAAAGATGCATTATCAGGTCAAGAAAGGAAAGCTAAGTACCAAAGAAATCACGAGCTATTTTCCAGAAAATGGTCTTTGCTTGCCACAGAGAGGGTAGAGGTTAGATCTAAAGTAGAACTGCTTGCCAACAAAGACTGACATAAATTAACAAGGGAGGTTATTGAAGATAGTTCCAGTGTGGCCTAGCATGAAGTCAAGAAAATAAGAAAGGATCAATTTCAAAGCCTTTTGGCCTTGTAATTCTCCAATTTATGGGAAAAATTCACATCTTTTCCTTTTCGACTTCACCTGCAATATGATGTGCACACACATTGGAGGTCTGAGTGTGTAGTTTATTGCACATGTAGCCAAGAAACACAAAGCATGCACACAGTGAAGAGACTGTCACCCATGGAGCTGCTAAAATGACATCAATAAATCATAAAATATGCCCAAGAGGGCACGATAAATCATTTAGAGTTGCCATTAATATTTTAGACATGTTCATTTTTAGCTGTGTGTTAAATGTTAGTGTTTGCATTTCGTTTTAATTCGGTACTTGATTATTGAAAAATGAGACTGTTAAAAGAATCTTAGATTTTTTTTCTAATCATTTGAGGATTAAATAGAACGAGGGGACTGATAGCTTCTAGGTCTCATCTCTAGAATTTCTGCCTGGTACTTGAACACATGTTCTCTGGAAGCAAAACAGGTGAGACTGGCTCCTCTTTCTTGATGAGAATGGAGAGTTCGAATCCCCGCTCCTTGGCTGTGGACTCCACAGCTTAGACGGCAAGGTGATGATTGGCAGGGTGGCCAGTTCATCTTGGTTAGCCCGAGACTTTTCGTTCCTGTAACCATAGATAATCAGGAGCATGGGATCTGGAGGATTCAGGTTCAAGGCCAGCTTAGAAAGAAAAGTTTGCCAAGAATCCATTTCCAAGCAAAAAGTGGGATGGAGGTATGACTCAAGTGACAGCTTTTTCTTTTTCATCTTCTTCTTCCTCCTCTATTCTTTCCTCCTCCTCCTCCTCCTCCTCCTCTTCCTCCTCCTCCTCTTCTTCCTCCTCCTCTTCCCCCTTCTTCTTTTTACTGGAGTTTGAAACAGGCTTCACACTTGTTAGGCAGGTACTCTGTTATTAGCCACGTCTCCAGCCCTTTTTGCTTTAGGACTGTTGTTTTAGAGAAGGTTGTCAGGTGTTTGCCCAACTTGCCTGAGCTATGATCCTCCTACCTAGAGCTGACTTGCGGTCTGCCTTCTGAGTAGCTGGGATTATAGAGATGCATCACGGCGCCTAGCTTCGTTCTTTCTGTGACCTGCCTCTTGTTTGTATCAACTTCAGAAAAACCCTATAACTTAGTGTTCAAACCAGATGTAAGGCACCTGTTTGTATGTGGATAACCATGGTGCAGTGGAGCACACTGCTTTAGCCTGAGCTCAGTGCATACTGAGGCCTGAATGCAGAAAAAGCTGGTTCACCTGAACCACGCAGGAGTGGGAAGGGATCCCTCATCAGACGAAACAGAAGATCTATTACCCAGAGAAGCAGGAGAAGTGGATTTGGACTAGGAGAAAGCTAGGGATGGCCACTTGAAATAGCTATTTAATTTGAGTTGGCGTGAAGATGAAATACATTTTATCCACTAAAAGGTACTGGACTGTGCAATTTGAAAAATCACTCTCCTTTTATTAATTGATGCATTGCTCCACTCCGTGTTTGGAAGTGGAAGGCTTTGAAAGCCTGCACTCTGATTTGATTAGCAAAACGTTCATGCAAATAAAAACAGCATAGCCTTTCTGGAAAAGTCCAGCCAGTGCCCATCTGTTTGTTTTCCATTGACCTTAAAGAGAAAGAATCACCGAGGGTGTTGGAAAGAGAAGGGAGGCTGAATAACACTGGGTTATCAAGACAAGCATCAGTCAACTGAATGTATTTTCCTCTTCAAACATACTTTTTACAAAGTAAATAATGATTCAATTAATACAGATAATACCTGTATACAATTTAACTACCTGGACAGTGGTGAGTTTATCTATGAAGCGATCTCAAGCAATCACTCCTACTCTTTGCACTTTGTTTCCTGGTAAGATGTGTGTGTGTATGTGTGTGTGTGTGTGTCCTTCAATATTTATGACAACATTAGCAAAATGTAGCGTAGGAAGCCCTGTACCCTCAACTTCCTCACAAATAAATCATTTCAGTGATGAATCCTCTCCCAGATGAATGTCTTCAGCTTCTGTTTGTCTGAGGAAGCCTTTATCATTCCCTTATTCTGAAGGAAAATTTTTCTAGAGGCCAACAAAAGATGAGCAAGTTCATTATTGTCAGAACTGCTTTACCGGAAATGCTGAGAGAGTTGTTGGAATGAAGGAATGTCAAACCACAGCATTATAACCTAAGAAAGTATGGCCCTCATCAAGGTAAATAGACAAATCTAAAATACTGACATACTAAGCAACGTGTCAGTGGCTAATCTACAACCCAAGCTACTCAGCAGGCTGAGATCTGGAGGGTAGGATTTTGAAGCCAGCCCCTGCATAAAAAATGCCTAAGACTCAGTCTACAAAGTAACCAGCAAAAACTGGACTAGAGGCATGACTCAAGTGGTAGAGTACCAGCTATGAGCAATTATGAGACCCCGAGTTCCAACCAATACTGGCAAAAACAAACAAATAATACTGTATTACTACAATGTGATGGGAAAATCACCTCTAATCCTAGTATTAAAGTTAAAGGCAAAATACTAAAATAGGATAGATTCAAGATGGTGGGTGAGAAAAATATGAACTTCACCATTTAGAATTAAAGCAGCAACAACAACAACAAAAACCCAGGCACTCAAAAATAGATGGAAAAACTGTGGAAGTTCAGTAGTAAAAAAGTAGAATTAAACCAAAATGTAGACTTGGGGTGTGGCTCAAGTGGTAGAGCATTTGTCTAACAACACCCTTGTGTACTAGTGCCACAAAAAATTATAAAAGAGCTTTAAAAATGACTAAACTCAAAGCTACCAGAGATTAAAGCAGAAATAAATGAAATAGAAAATAACATTTCTGAAATTAAGAGACTTTAGCTCGACTTTCCATTTGCTAGGCTGAGAAAAAAATACAGCCAAGATTCAAATCAATCAAAATCAGAAGATATAGACCTGATACTGGGGAAATAAAAAGAATCCTAAGAAACTACTATTAACATGAAAAAAGATCTGAATAGCCTAGAAGAAATTACTAAATTCCCAGATACATACAGAATACTAAGATTACATCATCTTGAAGATCTACACAGTCCAATAGCAGTATTGAAATGAATTAGTAACCAAAATGTCTTGAAACAAAGAAAAGTCTAGGACCAGAATCAATGATAAATGTGACCAAATATTTTAAGAAGAATGAATACAAATCCTTCTCCAATTCTTCCAAGAAATTAAAGAGGAAGAAATAATTCCAAACATGGTGTATTGCCAGCATTACTTTGATATTAAAGTCAGACAAAGCACTTCAAGAAAACTACATGCCAATATCCCTAAAAAATAGAGATTTAAAGGAAAACAACTATAAAAAACTCAACAAATGCTAGCAGATTAAATCCAACAGCATATCAAATAATCATATAACATTAGCAATGGGGTTTACCACTGGTATGCAAGTAATAGTTCAAATGACAAAAATCATTGTGAAATATCACACTAAGTAATAAAGGACAAAACCCATGTGATCATCTCAATATAGGCAGAAAAATTATTTGGTAAAATTCAAAACCATTTCCTGATGAAAATTCTCAACAATCTAGGAATAGAATGTACCCCTCAAAAAACAAAGGTCACATACGAAAACCTCACAGCTAAGATTATACTCAACAGTGAGCAACTAGAATTGTCTCTAAGATCAAGAAACCATCTGTGTTCATAGATTGAAATACAATATTATTAAAACATTCAAATTGCCCACAATGATCTCAAAATGTTAGTAGCATTTGTATAGAACTAGTAAAAAAACACAAAAAACAAACAAACTTCTGTAATTCATGTAAAGTCAACAACTTTCAAGTTGATTCTGAGAAAGAACAAAGTTGGAGGCATTTTTCAAAATATATTCAGTAATCAGAATGGAACCAGCACAGAGGCTGTCAGACCAGTAAAAAGAACAGAGAGCTCAGAAATAAATCCACATATGCGCAGTCAACGGGTCTTCAACAAGCATGAAGAACATGCAATAAAGAGTGGTTAGTCTCTTTGACAAAGATTTTGGGAGAACTATACATCTTCATGTAAAAGAAAGAATTAGATTCTTATCCTACACTCTGCACAAAATCAACTCAAAATGGGTTGAAGACAAATGTAAGATTTAAAACTGAAAAGGTCATTGAAGAAAAACAAAAGAAAGAAGCTTCCTAAAATTTGGTCTCAGAAGTGATCTCTTACAATGAAATCCCGGAACAAAACAAAAATGATAAACAGAAATAAGTTGGGTGCTAGTGGCTCATGCCTATAATCTTAGCTACTCAGGAGGCTGAGATCTGAGGATTGTGGTTGGAAGCATTGAAGGCAGAAAAGTCCTCTGAGACCCTTCTTATCTCCAATTAAACCATTCAAAAACTGGAAGTGGTGCTGTGGCTCAAGTGGTAGAGTGCTAGCCTTGGGCACAAAAAAGGCTCAGGGACAGTGCCCAGGCCCTGAGTTCAAGTCCCACAACCACCACCATCAGCAAAAAGAAACAAAAGTGAGTCACAACAAAAGGAACTATCAGCAGAATGAGAAGATGACGATCTATAAAATGACAGAAGATACTTGCCAACTATGTATTCATAAGGAGTGGCTATAGCTTGGATGTGCAGTCTTCTTCCAGAAGTCTCAGTCTCTAGCTTTAGTGTTATTTTGGGAGGCCTGGAAACTTCAGGTGGAGAAAGCATGTCACTGGTAGACGGACCTTCCGGGTATCCTGTCCCTGGCCCCCTCCTGACTCTCTTGTTCCTGGTTGCTGTGAGGTGAAGAATCCCTTCCACGTGCTCCACGCTCCATGGTGCTCTGCCCATCCCATGCAACCCCCTGAAACAGTGCACCCAAACAAATACTTCCTTAAGTTGTTTCTGGCAGGTATTTGGTCATAGAGATGAAGAAGAAACAAATATAGTAGTTATCTCCAAAGTATATAATGAATGTCTGTGACTCAAGAGCAAAGAAACAGAATTTAAAAAACTACCCTTAATAATATTTGTTCAGATAGTGTTCAAAAGGCAAGAAGTGTTGGTGAGCAGGTGGAGACATCGGAAAGCTTGCAGACTCTTTATGGGAATGCAACTATTGCAATGTTACAAAAACACTGCGTGGAGATTCCGGGAAAAACCATGTTCACCTAGGACTGTAACATGATCCAGAACCTCATTTCAGGATATTTAGCCAAAAAACCAACATCGGTACTCTCATGTTCATTGCCACACTGTTCACAGTGGCAAGATGTGGAAACAAATGTTTATCAACTAATTAATGGACAAAAAAGGCCGGTCTATACCCACTGATGTGTGACAACACAGATGCATCTTGAGGACACATGTGAAAAGAAATAAGCCTGTCACAGAAAGATAAGAGGATTCCAGTGATGACAAATCATACCTAAAATAGTCACAGTCATAGAATGAATGGGTAGATCGGTGGAGGAGAGGAGATGCATGATGTAACCCACACGGGTGATGCACGGGTGGCAAGTTTGGGTTAATCATGGTGCATAAGCTCTAGAGCATTGATGTGGAATCAACCAAGAATAAAAATTGGTAAAGATGGTAGACCACATGTTGTATATTCTTACCCCCAAGAAAACAGAATCATTATTATCTGAGAGTCTGTACATCCACTGTCAAAGTTCAGGAAGGCAATGACTCTGCCATTTCGCTACTTTTGAGGCTCAGAGGATTAGGCCTAATCCACGCACCCAAGCATTCTCAAGGCCTTTCTGCATCTTCCACCTATTTGAAATCTCAGTTGGCTGAGAGTGAGAGAAATTCCCTTGGGTTACATGGATTCATTGGCAGGAGAAAAAGTATCTGCACAAATCTTATTTATTCTGTCTTCCTCACATTAAATGCTCATCTCCACTGAGGTTCTACTTTAATTATACTTAGAACAGGTGAAAATGGAAAAGGCTTGCCAACAAGTTACATACAAAAAGTTGCATGAATACATGCATATATCATAACTTTCTTACTATGGAGATCTGTGTTCATTGAAAAATAAAAGACTTCACTCTTATCCCACCAATAGATATTAATGCTATGAAAATCATGAATTTTACTCTTCTAGTCTTTTGTAAGTGGAAGAAGGGTCTAGCATTTGAAAATTTTTCATTTTAAAATGGGGTAATGTTTTAACTTTTATTTATAATCTTCTTTTCTTCACATGACAATGAAGAGCTGGGGGACAGCGCTCAGAGTTCAGGCCCCAAAACCAGACCCAAAAAACAAAAACAACAACAACAAAAAAGGAGGAGGTAACAATGCTCGATAGGAAATGTACTCATTATCTTACTCATGAAACTGTAACCCCTCTGTACACTATTTTTATGATAAAAACATAAAAAAGTCTACTTTAGAATATTTGTGCACAGAGTAGCAACTGCTAAGTACAAATGTGTAGAGATTTTTCTCCTTGCATAAATATGCTTTTGCCTTTGCTAAGAGAGATATTTGTATTTTAATGTTGTAGAAAATGCTGTAACCTAAGTAAATGAATTGAACAATTGTACCCATGTGAGACTGTTTTAAGACAGAATGTTCTCATGTTTACACTAAAGCACAGTGACCCCCATCCATCCATTTGCTCAAAGCGTGACCTCCCACCTGGGGGCCTGTGGCTCACACCTGTAATCTTAGCTACTCAGGAGGCTGAGATCTGAGGATTTGAGTTCAAAGATAACTCATCTTTGGCAGATAACTTACCTCCAATTCACCAGTAAAAAGCTGGAAGTAGAGCTGTGGCTCAAGTAGCAGAGCACTAGCCTTAAGTGAATAAAAGCTAAGGGACAGCACCCAGGTCCTGAGTTCAAGCCCCAGTATCAGCACGCACAAACACACACACACACACAAATGACTTTCCTCTAAAGAGAACTATTCTTCTACCCCCCTACCCCGGGGGGGGGTATTTATAGAGAGGAAGTAGAGGGAAGGGGTCAGACTCAATATTCATTTTAATTGGCATTGACTCAAAATCTCTCTGCTTAGGCTTGGCAAAGTGTTGTTACAGTCAACTACACTCTTGAATACAACACACAATTGAAATACCAGTTAACTATAGCCTTGTTTTACAGTGTATGGCTTTTTAATGTGTGTATGTGTATGTGTGTATGTGTGTGTATGTGTATGTATGTGTGTGTGAGTGTGTGTGAGTGTGTGTATGTGTGTGTGATTGTGTTTTGTGTGTGTGTGTGTATGTGTGTGAGTGTGTGTGTGTGTGTGTGTGTGTGTGTTGGTACTGGCTTGAACTCAGGGCCTTATGCTCTTGCTTGGCTTTTTTGTTCAAGGCTGACACTCTACCATTTAAGCCACACCACCATTTCTAGATTTTTCCCGGTTTATTGGAAATAGGAAGTCTCAGATTTGTCTGCCTTGGCTTGCTTTGACCTCAGCTCTCAGCCTCTTGAGTAACTTGGATTACAGACCAGAGCCATTGGAGCCCCGCTGGCTCTTTGGCTTAGTTTTTGGTGGCACACAATATTGTTATACTTCCGAAGAGGACAAAAGGACATCGCACATTAGCTTATTTCTGTCATTGTGTTTGTCTGAATATACCTTAATAAATGAGTGTATCTTTTTCCAATGTCAATGTCTTTGTAGAATGATAATGGTTTCTTAATATCCAGCCTGTATGCTCCTACTTTAGAACAGAGTGGACTTTTTCTTAAAGTTGGCTAACATAACACCGGGGAGGGGGTTGGGAGGAAGGAAAATTGCTGACGAGTGCGACTGAAAATGCCGAATATTTCAGACTGAAAGAATCAAGAAATGAGCCAAAATCTGTGGCCACGGCCAGGCAGTGCAGAAAGAAGCAGATTGTCCTCTGGGAAGAACTTGTTTCCGATGGTTCTTTTTGATGCCAGGCAACTTGCTTCTGGCATCTTATTGGGTGTAGAGGCCGTAACAAAGCATGGCCAGGCGAGGTGTGAGGCAGATGGAGACAAAGGACAGGTCCTACCTCCTGCCAAGTGTGACATTGAGTGCAGTCTGGGATGCTCATCAGGTGAAAACCAGCTGAGCAGCGAGCCCTTGAAAACGGCTTCCCTGGAAGGCTGATGTTGAGAAGCACAGCCCTGAGTCCCTCGATGCAGAAAGAGAAAGGATCAGGCTGATAACTGGCTAGCATCTGGAACCCTGTCTATTCAGGAGGCTGAAGCGTAAGAATCACGGTTCAAAGGCAGGCCAGTCAGGAAAAGTCCATGAAATTCCTATCTCCAGTGCAACACCAAACAGCCAGAAGTGGAGCTGTGGATCAAGCGTTAGAGCATCAGCCAGGAGTGAAAAAGGGACAGAGCCCAGGCCCTAAGTGTAAGTCTTAATACCAGCACAACAAACAAATAATAAATAAAGGGAAAGGATGTAGGAGTCCAGAAGATAAGCAAGCCAGTAGCTTTTCAACTGTGCTTCATCAAGAGGAGTGTGGGGGACCTGTGTGGGTGTAGGATGTGAGACTAAGCAGGCTCACGGGGCCCAATGGAGGCGCTGTACATCTTCTCTGGGTATGGGGCACACTGAGTGGGTTAAAGGAGCAGGAGGAAGCCAGTCTAGCTGAGCAGGATAGTCCTGTGCGTTTGGATAGGAATGCGAATGATTAGAAAGCCGGAGAGGATTAATATGGAACACAGGGAATTCGGCAGGAACCAGGATCTATACCCTTGAGACCGCCTAGCTAGCAAACAATAGGAATGGAGCCGAGCTGTGTGAGGAAGGAGATGGCGACTCCTGTTTGCTGACATGGATTGTTTTCCAAGGTATGTTCAATGGAAAAATCCGGGCACAGGACAGTGGATATATTATTCGAAAAGGCTAACTAAAATAAAAGAGAAAGAGAAATATGTGCTTATTTGTGCATGCAATCTAGTATTAAGATTATTTTTGGGGAGAACTTGGGATGGAAAATGTGCTTAAATGCACAACAGACGTTCGTACTTGGTTAAAGTTTTCACATGTTCAAGAAATACAGTTAAGGCCCCTGTTTGTTTGTTTATTTTTGGTGGTACTCGTATTTGAACTAAAGGTCTTGTTTTTCTGTTGGACATACTCTACCACTTGAACCGTATCCCCAGTCCATTTTTGGTTTCAGTTATTTTTCAGGCAAGGTCTTATGCATTACCCAGGACTGGCTCCAGACTCCGATCTATTCTCCCGAGTAGCTAGGATGACAGGTTTGAGTCACCACAACTAGCTTATTTTTGGGGGGAGGGGTCCAGTCGTGGGGCCTGAACTCTGGGCTTGG
>NW_012267243.1:11483204-11488343 GCF_000151885.1 Dipodomys ordii | reverse complement strand
CTTTTTTTGTGAACATACTGTACAGAGGGGTTACAATTACATGGGCAAGATAATGAGTACATTTCTTATCAAGCATTGCAGCCTCCTCCTTTGTTTACCCTTCACATCCTTTCCCAGCCTCCCTTATTACTCTATTTTTGATTCATAAATATCTGTTTTTTTTCTAGTCATTGAAAAAAAAAACATGTTGCTTACATTCATAGAAAAATAACAGCCTGGGAAAAGTCAGAAAGGATAGTTACGCACCAGAGAGACTTCGGCCTCTGAGCCTCACTGAGAGGCTCAGGTGTGGTTCGTCAGATTGCTCTATTCTACGTGAATAAAGATTCCTTGCTTCATGACTTGCAGGTGGCGAGTTTAAATTTTGCTATGGAGACAGGGCAGGTTACCAAGAAGTGTTGGAATCACATAAAGAAGAACACAGCTTTTGCTTTGTTGAAGGTGTTACCAAATGGCTTCTCTACACCTTCTTTAGAGGCTGATCCCTAACGTCAACTCTCGGAGGATGGAAATCTAGTAGAGACAAGAGACTCACACAGTGGCTCTCTAGAGTTCTCAAGAAGACATAGAGAAATGGGGTTCCAGGCGTGGCTTGTTTTGTGAATGCCAGATGGGTACTGCCTCTAGTTTAAGTTTAAAAACTACCCAGTGACTGTGGATATGGGAACATGACAATTGATCTGATTTAAATGTTTGCATTACCCAAGTCTGAAAATGCATGGATGTCAGGAAAAGCCAGGGGGACTTTACAGCATGGCTGATAAAACCATGGAACATGGTACCCAAAGGGGAGGGAAACTCGAAGTGTAAAGGCATTTTAGTAATCTCGTTGTGAGTTTTAAGAAGGCTCTTACCCATGCTATCCTTGAGGGGGAAAAAAGTGTAGCAAATTTGAACCTGATTAAATTAGCATATGCAATAGGTGCTGATTAGCGGAGTTTGGTGACTATTGGGTGTTAGTGAGCTCTGTCCTTGGCTAATGAAGATGTGGAGAGCAAGTTCATCAAGGTTTCGGATAATACTAGAGTGGTAGTAATGGCTGATATGCTAGAGAATCAGAACCCGAGAACATGCCGCTACAATCTGAAATGATGAACAGAACCCAAAGGCATAAAGCCACAACACCACGCTCACAAATATAGGCTGGAGAAGGACATTCAGGTGCACCAAGAATTCTGGCCATCATATTTCCTCCATCTAGTCATTTGTCCAATACATTCTTTTCAAGCTCTTTCTTTGTACAGAAAAATTTCAGGAAAATGTAAATAGATATATAAGACAGAAATAATTCCTTTCCTTATGGAAACAATTAAGGTAAGATACAATAATAAATGATAGCATCCCTTAGAGTGCATCATTTCAACATGTGGGGGTGATAATCTTTTTTTTTAATGTTAGTCTTCTTGTCAAGAGAATAACTAAAGAACTGAAGTTAGAGCCAAGCACAATGGCTCACACCTATAATTCTAGCTACTCAGGAGGCCAAGATCTGAGAATTGCAGTTCAACGCCAGCCCAGGCAGGAAAGTCTGGAAGACTCTTGTCTCCAAGTAAAGAGTTGCAGGTGGAGCTGTGGCTCAAATAGTAGAGCACCAGTCTTGAGCAGAAAAGCTAAGCAAGAACAAGTCCCCAAGTTCGAGCACCAGTACTGACATGCACGCGCATGTACACACATATACACTGTTGAAATAGAAACGGTCAGTAGGAGTTGGTTAGCTCACCAGACAACATGGGAGAAGAAAAAGCAGTATCTATAAAGGCCTGGAGGTAAAACCACATAAAGCACCAAAGGAATGGGTGGAGGTTCCTTACTGAGATGGTTTAAAGGGTGGAGGTAAATATTGAGGGCTGAATTTGGAGAGGAGGAATGGGGGAGGAGTTAAAAGTTTTGCAATTCATTTAAAGAGTTGGGTTAGTATTTTTGTGGGCTGGGAAATCATGGAAACACTGTAAACCAGGAAGGGACTTAGTCAGATTTTCCTTTGGGAAGATCCTTGCTGACAGCATGCAGTAGAGGTAGGAAGTAGACAAATCTCAATGTCTGTTGATCTGATGGGGATTGCTGGAGTCACTCAGGTGAGATGTCGGTGGCGGTTACTAATGACAGGGTGAATGAGAAGAAATGAGCACAGACAACACACACACACACACACACACACACACACGAAGAGGAACTGAGGATTTGGGGATGATTTGGATGTGGGTACTGGGTACTGAAGGAAAATTCAAGGGGAACTCTCAGACTTGTATCTTGGGACAGCTGAATGGCTAGTGATGCTGTTTTCTGGTTTGGGGGGGAGCAGCAGGAGAGGCGCATTGGCCCTGCTAAGGTTGAGGTGAGGGAGAGTTGTGTGGTGGTTGAAGTCCGGGCAGTTGCACACATGAATCTAGGAGAGGAGAGATGTGGGCCGAGGATGCGATTGTGAAACAAGCTCTGTGAGCCAATGAATAGAGAAACTCCCGTCTCTGCGTAGGCAGAAGAAGGCGACAGCTGTGGATTCAGGTACAAGATGACCCAGAGTAGGAGCTCTGGCCCTCAGCGGTTCTGGCTCTGCTCCACACAGCCACGGAGAGCGCGGCCACTTCTGCCTTCATTTCCACTTCTTTATCTGGGAGTTATGGGTACAGGAAAGTTTCCGCATAGTGTTTTTGTAAGAATGAAAGATGAGGGCAAATGGGTAATACATAAAGACTTTGCCACACGAGAAAGGGATAAGGAGCCAGAGGTGACTCCCTTGGTGTACAGGACTTCTTACATACACAAAGGACTTCTAGAATAAAAAGGGGAACTAGGATTACTTGGGGGACCTCAGAAAAAGAAATACGGGGAACTGACAGGAAGTTTAGAAGAACTGACCTCGGCTGAATCCACTGAGAGCCTTTGGATAGCCCTGGTTTATAAAGATAGGGTAATGTTGTTTGTTTTTGTTTTTCCTCCCCCAGGAAGTAAGGCTTTCTCTTCTCTAAGTTAGAGACCCAATGATTGCAATTGGAAGAGTCATACTTGTTATTGGAGGTAGATGGGGATGTGGACTTACTCACCAGAGGACTAGGGCCTGGCCGAATAGGGCAAAGTTCATTAGGACTCATGGACATTGCACTCTAACATCCACGTCAAAGCTTAGGCCCCAACTACAAAACGAATTGCATTCTGGGTACAGCGGGAGGGAAGATATTTTAGGCAGGAACACCTCTCTCGCATGGGGCCACGATAACTGCTCAGCTTCCACAGCGCAGGTGTGTGCCACAGAGCATCATGGGTAAAGGGGCACAGGCTCCCTGGAAATGCTGTAGAGTGGTTTTGTTTCCATTGACCTCTCTCCCCCCCCAGAAAGCATTAACTCACCCCTGCACCAGAGAAGCCTCCTCCTCTCTCAGCCCTCCTTCAGGGAACAGCTTCAGCAAAGCCGGCCTGCTAAGTAATGAACTAGAGGAGGGCGGGATTTTAAATCTCCCCATCCTGGGTTTATTTTTTCTGATAGTAAAATGGAAGGCAAATATAGAGTGAAAGTCTCCCATGATTTACGGCCTTCCTTCCCTTTGGAGGTTTTTCCAGTTGCATCTTGGTGCTGTGTTTGACACTTATGATCTAAGGTATTAATATCTGGGAAGAAGAGCTGCTGGTGCTAATTATTCAGAGCTACTCTGACAGTGAACTGTGAGCACCGCTCATATGTCAACTCTCATCTAAACACTGAGCTCGTCACTTAAAATAGGCGGGAATTATGAGGCACTCCGGACACCAGCTGCATAGATTTCACAGAAAGTCTAGGGGATATATTAGTAAATCAACCCTTGATGGGGCTGCTGAAGTAGCAAGCCAATACCTGCTTGATAAATAGACTCCTCAGGAAAGTCTTAAAATGAAGAAATGTGCCAGGGACATTCAAATGACACAAGGGAGGAAAACATGCAAATGACAACCACTGTCTTTCTTCATCAAGAAAGGAACATGCCTGCCTCTCTTCCAATTTCTTAGGCTGTTACATGTGCTGTCTTTCTAGTAGCTATTTGTAATATGAATCATTTGAACAGTATCAGACAAACCGGGTTTTAACACTTGATGAATTTTTGATGTGAGACCTTTGAAAAATGCAGCGGTATGATTATTTTTTCCTCAAGAGTTTCTCCCCAGGAGCCAGTGTTAATTTGCCGTTGCCACCACACGATAAATGGTCTTAACTAAAAAGATGAATACACATTAAAGTAAGAGGATGGAGACTTTGTGACTGTACAGCCTTTTGTCATCAGAGGATCTGGGCTTTGTGAAATGACGGACAGGTTGTCAGTGATGTCATGAGGGATGTTGGTTGGTTAGTGAGTTGGTCAGTCAGCTTGATGACCCTAGTGTTACCTACCAGAATCATCCCCTTTTATTCCAAGAGCATTGCATTTGTTCAGTGAGTGATGTGCTTAGTCCCAGTTGATGTGATTGGTCTACGTAAGTTCTGATGAACTAAACTCCCTTTGTCTGTGATTGGTTTAGGGCAAAAGAGGTAATCCTAATTCTAGCCAATGCACTGTAAGAACAGGGAGAGATTGGGATGGATGTTTCTGAAAAGAAAGAAAGAAATCAACAATCATCATGTGTTCATTTTCATTCTGATGGTGGGCGTGGTTGTGTAAAAGCTGATGTTGGGGGCTGGGAATGTGGCTGAGTGGCAGAGCGCTTGCCTTGCATGCATGAGGCCCTGGGTTCGATTCCTCAGCACCACATAAGAAAAAAGAAAAAAGCTGGAAGTGGTGCTGTGGCTCAAGTGGTAGAGCACTAGCCTTGAGCTGAAGAGCTGAGAGACAGTGCCCAGGCCCAGGGTTCAGCACAACTGGACCAAAAAAAAAAAAAAAAGCTGATGTTGGGGGCTGGGAATGTGGCTGAGTGGCAGAGTGCTTGTCTAGCATGCATGAAGCACTGGGTTGGATTCCACAGTACCACATAAACAGAAAAAGCCAGTAGTGGCGCTGTGGCTCAAATGGTAGAGTGCTAGCTTTGAGCAAAAGAAGCTCAGGGCCAGTGTCCAGGCCCAGGACTGGCCAAACAAACAACAAAGGAGTTGGATCAGGAGTAAAGACCACAGCTTAGCATTGCGGAGCAAAATCATGGAAAGCGCCTGGGCCTTGGATGTCATAGTAAGCTGTCAGT
>NW_012267243.1:11481886-11482562 GCF_000151885.1 Dipodomys ordii | reverse complement strand
CCTTGCATGCATGAGGCCCTGGGTTCGATTCCTCGTACCACATAAGCAAAAAGAAAAAAGCCGGAAGTGGTGCTGTGGCTCAAGTGGTAGAGTGCTAGCCTTGAGCTGAAGAGCTGAGGAACAGCGCCCAGGCCCAGAGTTCAGGCTGGACCCCCCCCAAAAAAAAAAAAGATTTCTGAAAGCCAATGCTTTAGCTAAAGGCACCAGAGCTTGCTGTTTAGGGAGCAGTAGCTGGCACCTCTGTCTTGTGGAGAGCCCTCTGCTCTATCCCTCATCCAGGTGGGTGATGGCGTGTGAACATGGGAGATTACAGGCGTGAATGGGGACAGTGATGTTTTCCTGGAAGCCTTCCTCCCTTCCATGAGACTTCTCTAGCATGATGTCGAATTCCATCTACTTTCTGGTCACAGGCCAGTTTTATAAACATAAAAATAGGTAAAAAGCTGCACACTGGTGGCTCACTCCTGTAATCCTAGTTATTGAAGAGGTTAAGATCTGCAGACAGCGGTTCAAGCTAGCCTGGGCAACAAAGTCCATGAGACTTTCATCTCCAATTAACCAGCAAAAAGCTACATTTGGGGTGTGGCTCAAGTGGTAGAGTGCCAGCAAGCAAGCTGAGGGAGAGCTTGAGGTCCTTAGTTCAGACCCTGGTATACATGCTCACACACATGCACAC
>NW_012267243.1:11440786-11466561 GCF_000151885.1 Dipodomys ordii | reverse complement strand
TGAACTCTGGGCCTGGGCGCTGTCCCTCAGCTCTTCAGCTCAAGGCTAGCGCTCTACCACTTGAGCCACAGCACCACTCTGGCTTTTTTTTTCTGCTTATGTGGTGCTGAGGAACGAACCCAAGGCCTAATGCATATAAGGCAAACGCTCTACCACTGAGCCACCTTCCCAGCCCCTTGAAGAGCATTTTCTTAAAAGATATAATTATAGTGGGCCCCCCCATAGACCACGGAATTCCATGGTGTTAACTGTGGTCTTAGCTGGAAAATCCTAAAATAAATAACCGAGGAATTTTAAAAGTCTCAAGAATATCAAGAATCTCATGCTGTCTGACCTAGGAGTGACTCATCACCTTGTCCAGTGAGTCCATGAGGTATATGCTACCTTTCCATTCTTATTTTAGTAATAGTCTTGGAAGATGAAGTTTTGTTGGTGTCATGGTGCTTGTATTCAAGGTAACCCTTACTTTGTGCATAGTGGCTCCAAAACACAAGACCAGTGATGTTAGAAATTCAAATGGACCAAAGAAAAGCTGTAAATATTAATGTTACTATCAATAACTATTGATCTACTTTATTGTGAGGGATTGTTAGTCTTGCTTTTTGTTTCATTTAGTTTCTAAGAACTAAGGATCAAACCTAGGGCCTTGCATGAGATAAGTTGTCTACCACTGAGCTCACACCCCAAGTACTGCTGTTAACACCATTGTGGGTTTGTTTTTTTGTTTTTTGAGAGAAAGGGAGAAAGGATATTGCTATGTAGCCCAGGCTGGCCTCAAACTCTTAATCCTTCTACTGCAGATTCCCAAGTGCTGAGATTATTGATGTGTGCCACTACTCTTTTAATGTGTCTGACCTACAAGTAAAACTTTATATTAGGTACGTATGTATAGGAGAAAAAAAAGCCCTAGATATAAAATTTGTTACTGTCCCCAGTTTCAGGCCTCCATGTTGAAGTTTAGAATGTTTTGTTCCCAAATGAGAGATACTGCTGTATTTCCTTAGGTGTCTGAGTTCCTGTTCTAATTTAGTCCATAACATTTGTACAGAAGTATGAGAACACATTATTCTGTTTTCTAGTAGTATTGCAGGTGAGGGATTGTTTTATTATAATTCTTTATTTTTACTGACATCATAGTTTCCCAAGGAGGTCTCATTGTATCAAGTCCATTTAGTTGTAATCATCCCATTATTACTCTTCTTCCCTGCTGGTGAGGAGTGTAATGCCAATTTCAGTTTAAGTTTTCTCTAACTCTTTCTTGTTTTGTTGGTACAGGGGTTTGAACTTAAAGCCCTTTGCTTGCTGAGCAGGTGCTCTACCACTCGAGTCATGCCCTAGCTCTTTCTATTTTAGTTATTTTTTAGATAGAATTTCATGTTTTTGGTCCTGGGAGGAACTCTCCTACCTCTGCTTCCCACACGGAATTACAGATGTTTTTCCACCACTCCCAGCCCCTGTTAGTTTTCTCTTAATGCTTTTTATCTTTGTTGATTTTTGTAGTGTTAATTCCATAAAGATGGTCTGACAGTAAGAATCATATGCTTTGCTTCATATTTAATCTTAGATATTATTATTATTTGTATTTCTGAACATTTTCTTCTATTATTGCTTTAACAATTAATATGTAATTTACGTGCTTTAATATTGCTTTTTGAAATGTACAATGGAATGATTTTTAAAAATTTGTTAAGATGGGATAAGCATCACCATCCAATTTCAGAAGGATTTTATCAGCCCTCAGCCCATTCCCTAGCTCCCAACCACCAATCATCTGCTCTCTGCCCAATATGAATGGTTTGTATAAATAGAATCCTACGAAGTATGATGTTTTATGTCTTGCTTCTTTCTCTTAGCATAATGTTTTCAAGGTCTATCCATTCACGGAAACGTCTTTCCTTTCCATGGCTGCATACTATTTTATTATGTGCATACACTACCTTTTACTTATTCATTCTTCAATAATTATCGTAAAACTTTTTCTCAGTTCTCCCCTTCTAGCATTTCTGCTACATAGATGTAAGATTCTATTGATGTTCTGTGATCTTAACTCTTTTTTCATATATGTTTATATAAATATATGTAAATATCTGGTGTATGTGAGCACGTGTGCATGCACACACACACACATGGTACCAGTGATTGGACTTGAACTCAGAGCCTGGGCGCTGCCTCTTAGCTTTTGTACCTAAGCCTAGCACTCTACCACTTGAGCCACAGATCTACTTCCAGCTTTTTGTTGGTTAGTTGGACTCACAGTCTTTCTTGCATGGGCTGTCTGTGAACCACAATCCTCAGATCTGAGCCTTCTGAGTAGAAAGGATTACAGGTATGAGCAACTGGGCCAGGTTGTTTCATATTTTTGATTTTTTTTGTTTTGTTCATCATTTTGGTAGATTTCCCTGATCTTAGGTTTCAGACTCTTGTTACAGACAGAATTATTTGCAGCAGACTATACTTGTAATTTCAGTTAATTCTTACTTTCTGGAATTCCTTTTGTAAGTTTTCAACATATGGAGCTTGCTTTATTATTTGTTTTACTTCTATTTCTAGGACATTTAGCCCACATGTACTGAACCCTATTTAGATGTGTTAGGACACCCCCGAAGGTGCTACCCAGGGAGATGAGGGCTGTCTACACCGTACTGTGAATTAAATACAATAAGCACCTTTGGATGCCTGGACCTGGTTCACCTCCAGACCCTTTCTCTCGCCGCCTCTGAGACATTCAGGTTTGACAAACAATCGCTGTCAGAAGAGCAGGCTCAGGGCTAGGGGCATGGCTGGAAGGTGGACAGCTGGCCTGGCCAGTGTAAGATCCAAAGTTCAAACCCCAGTACAGAGAGAGAGAGAGAGACAGCCAGCCAGCCAGACAGACAGAGGGAGGGAGGGAGATAGGGAGGGAGGGAGGGAGGGAAGGAGGGAGGGAGGGAGGGAAAAGACAAGAAGATCAGACTCCCCAGAAGTAGGGCAGACAAAGATCCAATATAAGCTGGGCACTGGTGGCTCAAGCCTATAATCCTAGGTACTTAGGAGGCTGAGATATGAGGATCTCGGTTCAAAGCCAGCCAGGGCAGGAAAGACCGTGGGACTCCTATCTCCAATAAACCACTAGAAAACTGGAAGTGGTGCTGTAGCTCAAGTGGTAGAGCGCTCGCCTTGAGCTGAAGAGCTGAGGGACAGTGCTCAGGCCCAGAGTTCAAGCCCCATGACTGACCAAAAAAAAAAAAAAATCAGAAATCAACCTTGGCCTTTTTCCCTCTCACAGTTTGTGTTTTGGAGGTCAGGTTTATGGAGGTATAATTTATAGGCAGTAAAATGTACACGTTTAAGGAGTCCGGTTTGGTGATGGTAGATGAATGCATAGGGTGAGGTCTGACCCTGACAATCAAGGTGGAGAGCAGGTTTGTCAGCCCCCAGGGTTCCCTTGATTCCTTCCCCATAATTTCCCGTGCTCAGGGCCTCCCTGTGCAATGCAAGATCTGCCCTGTGGACAGCATGCGGTCTCCGTGCTGTGTGTCCTCCGCTAGGCACCCTGGTGTCCATCCTGGAGGGTAGAGCACAAGAGTTCTGGCTGTGAGCTTCCTCAGTGGGACAGGCTTTTCCCCAGCGGGCTGGGCGCGGCGTACGAAAGCAGGTACTGGACAGGCCAAATTCCACAGTCTCTGATTGCTGTGACACAGGCCAAAGGAATGCCGGGGGAAGGGCTACCTGGAGCAGGTATTGCGTAGTAAACAGTTCTGTTTATTGCGTTAATGACTCCTCTCCAGCCGACTCAGTTTTGCCTCCTGCATCTACAGATGTGAGTTTTCTAAGGCTCCACCATCGAGAATGGCTCTCACCGGTGCCTTGCTGCCCTCCTGCCTGCTTCTTCACGCTAAGAGCCCTGTGACTGGGTGTGGGAGGCGTGGACACGCGAGCTCCGCGCTGGGCCACTGTGAGGCGTGTCCCCTAGGACACGTGTCCTAAGAATCTCTGTGTCATCCGGGGGCCACGCCGCTTGCTGTCTTCTCACAGGAAACATTTCTTCAGGTGAAAGAAGTGCGATTTCTTTGTCGTACGTTCCTGACCCGTACCTAACATAAACAGCTTAAAGCTCGATTTGTTTTGGCTGATGGTTTAAGGCCATAGTCAGCTCGAGCCATTGCTGAGGGTCTGTGGTGAGACATCATCATGGGGACAGGAGGGTGACCTGCAGCTGTTTCCCTCATGGTGGCCAGCAGCAGCAGCAGGAGGAGGAGGAGGAGGAGGAGGAGGAGGAGGAGGAAGAGGAGGAGTTGTTAGGCAGGCAGAAATGCAGAAAGAGACAAGAACGTGCACACATAGAGACAGAGACACAGAGATATAGGCACAGGAAGAGAGACAGCAGGACAGAGACAGACAGACAGACACACAGACACACAGACACACACAGACACACACACACAAGTGAGTGTATGCACCAGCAAGATGGAGGAGCTAGGGACAAGATACCTTTCAAAAGCCTGTTCCAATGGCCGCTTTCTCCAGGCCCTGACCCTAGTTCACCACCATCTCAGCTACGCTAGTAAATTATGAACCCATCAATGGATGAATCCATGGATGAAGGCAGGGTCTTCATGGTAAGGCGCTTCTCAATAGTGCCACCAGCTGGAGGTCTAGCTTGTGACACCTGAGCCTTTTTTTGGTGGTGGGGGCTGGGGGGGGGCAGGGAGCACCTCTTATCTAAACCATGACACTGCTATACTTTGGCTCTCTGCGTTGAGATTATTCAGTTGGGTTTTTTTTAAGTAAAATAAAAAAAAAATCTTTAGCTAAGGGCCAAAAAAAAAAAAGTAAAAATCAAATAAAGTCCAAAATAAAGGGTTTCTCACAGGTAATCTCAAAGACACAAACGTCTTAGGGAAGGTTAGCTTGTCATCTGTAAAGGTGACTCCTCTACCTAGCATCCGTTATGCAGGTGGGGGCTGTGGTTGCATGTTTACCAGGGGGGCCCTGAAGCAGGGCAGCTTGGTGGAGGCGATAGAGAAGTGTGAAAGGGAGTCAAAGCATTCTGAGCGTCTCCAGTGCAGCCCAGCTGGGCGGTGGCCCTGGCTGGACCTCGCTGCCCAGTCTTCGCACCACCTGTTTGCCGCGCTGCCGTAACTACAGGAGGACTCCAGGCTGATCAGCTCCTAAGACGAACACTGAATACTGCTGCTCATCTTCCCCAGAGAACTTCCTAAAAGAGGAAATACTCACAACCCACCCACAGCGTGAAGAGACGTGGGACAGACTTGACACCCAACAGAATCTAGGCTGATGTGTGGGCCAGGAGGTATGCGGGGTTTGTCAGTGAATACTTTTACAAGTTTAACTTCTCTGTGTACAGAAGATAATATTTGGTAAATATTTGAAAATGGGCAAATCAATTATACAGCATAGACATGAACGCTATTCTTATAACAAGAGGTCAATTAAATCACATGTAAGTTCTTGTCAGGTGTTTAAGATAAAATTTCTTTTTTTGGGGGGGATGTTGGTTGTGGAGCTTGAACTCAGGGCCTAGGTGTTGTCCCTGAGCTCTTTCACTCAAGGCTAGTGCTCTACCACGTTGCGCCACTTTGCCACTTCCATTTTTATGTTAGTTAATAGGAGATAAGAGTCTCACAGACTTTCCTGTCTGGCTTTGAACCATGATCCTCAGATTTCAGCCTCCTGAGTATCTAAGATTACAAGCATGTGCTACTGGTGCCTGGCTGAAATTTCTTCTCCTCAGTTTTTCTCTTAATGTAAGAGTCTGCTTCTTGACTTTAACTTACTTTTGTTAAGCTTGTATGTTAGTGTTAGTATGGTGGTACCAGCTTCAGCTCTTAGGAAGCTGAGGCAGAAGATGATGAATTGGAGGCCATCAAGGGCTATGTAGAGAGATCTACCAACCAATAAGCTAGTCAGCCAACCAACCACACGCCTAAAATCCAAAACAAAACAAAGAAACAACAACCTTACACACACACACAAACTTCTATTCTATATCGCCTTTATGCTAACAATAAAAAAAGTTTGGAAAAACTGTTGAAGTTATTAAAATATAGAATACACAATGGCTCAACTTGACTCACATTAACTCTTTTGAAAGAAATTCTTAAGGAGAAATTGCTCAACAATGGAAGTTTGACACCTGTTTCTCATTCAAAACCATAGATAGCCAGGGAGATAACTTGCACATTTGCGCACTTCCTTCTCTTCTCTAAGGGGAAGCTGGGCACGCAGTCAGTGTATGCCTGTAATACTAGGCCTTGGGAGGCTGAAGAAGGAGGATCATGAATTGGAGGTCATAAACCTAGGCTACCTAGTGAGACTGTCTCCAAAAGACAATTTAAGTGCAGAAGAGTTGGAGTTGCAACAAGAGGAGCTTGGTGGGAACAGGTAGGCCTGTGTCACGGCTGTGATAAATTCCCTGTAAGCTCTTGCAGTTTAAATCCATTTTCTGGCAGTAAGGACTCCCTCCATTGAGGCGGGTATGCGGGAAGATATCATGGTTTCAAACACACAGACTCTTGGGTATGAGGCAGCCCACAGATCCCCCAGCCTTTTGCTTCTCTTGGGTCTTACCTGGGCTTTTTTTTTTTCTTTTCCTCGCATCCCCCTGTAACACTTGGCTGGACTGAAAGACCACAGAAAGCTCTCCAATTTTATCTGAGGTGGTGAATAATCTGACTTCCATCTTGCTGAACTCGAAGATGATTGTATACAGGTCAGGGCTCATCGGGGGCAAAGCTTTTACCCTTTTGGATTCCAGCTGGGCTCTGCCATTCACGTCTGACTGAACCAGGCTGCTAGCCCTGCCTTCCAGCTGAAGCTCAGCACTCTGTGCGGGTGAAGGCTGTTGTATTTCCTTCACCCTGGCTCTGGCCCTGCCCCCTGACAACCAGCCGCTCCTGTTCTTTCTGTGACCCACGGTGGCACCTTGGGCACTAGGCGGTGGACTCTGTAGGTCACTGATAGGCGGCCTGCCTGCCTGTGGCCCTGGGCCTGGCAGGCATTCGGCTGTCCAGGACCTGGCCTGCCTCTTACTGCACCTGCCCGAGCCACTTCCTCCAGCCAGGGCGGGGAAGCCAAGGCCCAGCCCTGGGTGGAGAAGGGAGGAAGAGGCTAGCAGGTCAGCAGGATTCTCGGGGAGGGGCCCGCAGGTGAGCGGGAGGGGCGGGGCTGCCCGAGGACTCACCTGGGGAATCCAAGCTGTGGGTGTGGAGGACGGACGTGCCACAGGCCGAGGGAAGGGGGGCGGCAGACAGCCACTCCCTCGAGCCCCGGGATCCAGCAGGGAGGCACAGAACGCGGTGGCTTACCGCTCCCTCCTCGGTTGATTTTTTCCGCCTCAACTAGGTTGGAAGGGTTTGGGAGGCAAGGCGTGGGTCTGGGAGGGCGGAGGGCCTTGCGCTGCCGTCTAGCTGCCAGAGCAGGAACTACAGCCAGGGAGATTGGAAAATTACCTTTCTGGGGGAGAATTCTCTCTCTCTCTCTCTAGTTTTACTGTAAAGGTGATGTACAGAGGGCTTACATTTACATAGGCAGGTAATGAGTATATTTCTTTTTGGACAGTGTTACTCCCTTATTTTTTTCTCCCGCTCCCCCCACCACACTCCCTTCTAAGTTGTAAAGTTCATGGGAAATTCTCTCAATTGGCATTTTTATTCCTGAAAAAAAAAACAAAACGAGATGAGGGAAAAATATATGCCTCAAAGAAATGGATTATTCTTTACTGAACCTTATTTAGGGTATTTCCACGTGGTGTGGGCAGCAGATAGTACCTGAATGAAGATTTCAAGGCTAGGCCTTACTCTGGACACTCACGGGGCCTCTACTATTTACAAGCCTATGAGCCTTGAACATAATAATTAGGCTTCAGGAACCTCAAGAACAGGTTCCAGGTTCTGTTCATTTCGTGTTCTAGCATCCTGGATACCATGATACCTACTATATTGGATACATGGGAAATAAAAATCATCGTCTTCAGTGTGAACAGGAGATGTTCAATAACTTTTTTGAAAAGTGGATAAAGTGGAGGAACAGATGGGAGATTTGGATACTAAGCACTACAGGGTAAGTATCTCATAAGAAATGCAGTACTTGGACATGTAGAGGAAGAAATGACTTTATCAGTGGCATCAGGCCTCCCAATCGCTTATGAAGAGAAAGTATTTGAGAAAACATTGCCACTTATTACTGAATGAGTGAAGGCATTTTGCCAAAGGACTGAAAATTTGATATGTCAGGGTGGCTCAGGGAATAAGCATCATGCAGGAGAGAAAAGCCAAATTTTTGGACCTCACTGGTGTTAGGCAACACTTTCCTCTGAGCTGCCATCCTATTTGCTGGAGGCAAATTTAATGTCATTTGAAGGACATTCTAACCCTTTTCAGTACCTCACAGGTGCTTCTGTTTTCTTAACACAAATTAGGACTTTCTCTCAATTTTGACTCAACATGGCGGTCCTAACAGTCCAAATCCAGACCATTGGCTGCTCTGTTCTCTGGGGGCTTCAGGCAGGTCCAGACCATTGGCTGCTCTGTTCTCTGGGGGCTTCAGGCAGGAGTTGGAGCCAGGCTCCTGATGCTATAGAGTTTTCTCTTCTTCTTTTGCAGCCCTGCTTCTGTCTCCCCTCCTCCAGCTTTATCCACTCTGTGAGCCCAGTCACCAGGCAGGGATGGATGGGGGAGCCTGTTTATGTTCTTCCCACTGACTTCCCTGGCTTGAGACAGCAATTAGCTTGGCTCCTTGCTTGAAATAGAAGAAAATGCAAGAAATACAGAATTCAAATGAATAGTGCAGTAAATGAATTTGCCATAGGCTTAACTGGATAAGCAATGAGAAAGCCCTGAATGTTAATAGTACTCACACTTCCTTACTTTATTCTTCCATTAGGTGAAGGATGAATGGACAGATGAAAAGCAAAATGGAAGCATGCTGGAATTTAGACACGGTAAGCATTGACTCACCAGCACTCATTTATCATGGCCTCTCATCCGGCTGGGTTTTTTTGTTTGGCCTGGCTTAGTTTAATCAAGTCTTGATGCCAGTGGCCCTGTCTTGGAAGATTTCTTGTCGCATCTTTAACTTGGAGGGCTATGGTTATGGTGTAAATCTAAAAATGTCTTCTGTGGCTCATGTGCTTGGTTGTCAGCTGATATGGTTTTGAGAGGTGATCACAAGCGCTCTCGCGTCACCAGTGAAAGAATCCATCCTTGAGTTCGGAGCTGTTGGGCTATGGTTGCGGGGTCTGGCTGGAGGAAGTGAGGAAACGTGTATCTTGTCCTTGGCCCCTTGCTCTCTGTCTCTCCTTCCCCAGTGATATAAGTCAAGGAGCTCTGCCCATTCTACCTGTTCATCATGGACCCACAGACACAGAGCCAGCTGATCATGGATTGAAACCTGTAACTGGGAGCCATTTCCTCACATTAAATCATTTACCTCAGGAAGTCTGTCATCACAATGAAAAAGGTAACTAGAATAGCTATTTACAGGGATTTTTAAAAATGCAACACTATTTTCAAATAGAGCCCCTATGTTGGTAGCGATTCACCAGATCTCAAGTAGTAGAAATCCCTCCAAAATTTTCTTTTATCTCTAGAATTACAAAGTACAGGGCTTCCATTGAGCTTTATGTAATTCCTCGTATCCTCCTATATTTCTATTCAGTGGAGCCACATCTTCAATTCTGGCTTTTTGGTTAATTTGGTCTCAATGGCTTTTCTGCCAGACTGACTTCAAACTGCAGTCCTCAGATCTTACCCTCCTGGGTAGATGGAGTTACAGGCTGAGCCACAGACTCCCCATGCTATTCAGGAATTCTTACTGTGATTTTGGGGTCTCGAGATCTCAGTATCTCTGAATCATCTCACAAATGTTTTCTAGGGCAAGAGCCAAGGAGCCAGTCAGTCCTGAAAGTTCATGCCCCTGTTTAGGAGCTGTCTCAGAAGTTTCATTCATTCTTTTGCCTGTATTGTATTGGCAGAACTGTGTCACCTGAATGAATGCACAAGTGCAAAGCAGGCTAGGAAATTGCATTTGCAGTGGAATACACTGCCACTCTGAGAAAAACTAAGGTTCTGGCAGTAAAGAATAGAGAGTAGATACTGAGCAGCAGCTAGCAGCATTCCATGCCATTTCGCCCTTCTATCCAAGATACTGTGCCTTATGGGAGAGCAAACCCATTTTGTCAAACAGAAAAAAAAACTTTGATAAACTCTTCTCTCCTCTGCAATGCACAAACCCGCATATGATTTTGGGTGTATTTCATGCTTTATGCATTTTAACTTCCCTCCATTAGTATAGATCAACCTGAATTTTTTGCATCTGTGGATAGTGTGTATTTATTAGTACAGCGCCTCTAGTGGCCATCCTCAGTAAGCATCCTTTAGAGCTCTGACCCCCAAATCTTTGTATCTGAGTCAGCCCCCCACTCATGAGTTGGGGACATCCAACTCTATTCACAACACTAAGTTTCAGGGCTGCCTTAAATTATGCATGTCCAAATGGACTTAATATCTTTCCCTCCACAACTTTGATCTCCTCCGAATTTGCTAACCTTAGGGAATATAGAAGCTCAGGTCAGGAACCTAGAAACTGCTCCTGAATCCTTCCTCACACTCCTTTCTCCTTGAAACAATTTGATGTTTAAAGTTTGGCCCAGAGAGTGTGATGAATATTCTCAAATACGTTCCATTCTCTCTAATCCAGTGCCACCTCTTGGGTTCAACCTAGCTTGGAGTAGCTGCTACTAGCTAAGCTGTTACTACAGGAATGAATATCTGTTAGAATATTTTCCCCCAATAATCACTTCTAATTCAGGATCTTATGCTCTTAGTGGCATTTTAAAAATTATTGTTTACATTTGGGTTATATTAAAAAATGTAAGCAAATGTATAGCCTGAGTTACTGTCTTAATACTTGAGTACTGACAGTTGATTTCAGTGCAGGACATACACTTATGCAACAATTGTACCTTTGATTATTGCTATAATTATTAATAACTTATAAAAAAGAAAGTAGGCAGACCCTCAAATGAGCTACTTCCGATAAAGTGACTTCAGGAAGTCATTGTTTTTTGTTTTATTTTTCTACTTCAAATAGGCAAATCCATCATAGAATCTAAGAGTCATAAGTTACTGAATAATCAAAAAACGTCCTGTGTTATGATTGTCAATCCAAAATTAAGAGTGAGAATTTCTTTCCATGCAAATGATATAATGTGTTTCATTGAATTGATTACCCTTAATTAAAACTATCCATTTAAATGTTATCTTAAATTTAGTAAGTAATTTTTTAGAAATACAGAAATAGGTATGAGCAGAAGGTGCTTATCTATGGCTGTAAGTTTGTGTATACTTAGAGAACATATGCTAAAAATATCTAAGTGGAATTTAGAGCTATGAGAATAGATCCGTAATATTGGACACATCCCATTGTTAAGGTTACTGTTTATTTGGTAAATGTAAGTGGAGGTAGTCTAATCATTGTCATACATTTTATTTATCCTCTGGGTAGTTTGTTTTTGTTGTCCTGGGAAAATTGAACCTAAGGCTTTGTGCATATTAGGTAAGCACTCTACCATGCAAGCTTACAGCCCCAGCCCTGGTCATACAGTTGTTAAGATTAAACTCTGCAGGTGCTTCTTAGTGATGGAGCATTTGTATAGCATGCTGACACCCAGGATTTGATTTTCCAGAACCACAGAAGAAGAAGAAAAAAATCAAATTCTTCTGCCCTAAGTAGTTCAAATTAAATGATATTCACTGGGCTGTGAATGTGGCTTTGTGGTAGTATGCATGCCTTACATGCACGAGACCCTCGGTTCGATCCCTTGGTACAAAAAAAATACTTAAATGACACTGATGATTTAATGCAATCATCTGGCATTTTATGATACAGTGTTCTATTTTTTAAGCAGGATCAACATTTCAGACACTGCTTTTTATAGCAAAGACCCAGGGTCCTCCTCTAGTTACCAAAGGGGGTTTGGTGGTACCTCACTGAAGACATTGGCAACAATATCTCATGGAGCGCTTGTGCTACAGCAGTATTGCGCATGTCACTCACAGTCACACAGATCCTTATCAGCAGGATCAAGATGAGCTCCCTGGAGGTCTGGCTCTGGAGGCCCTGTGCTGAATGTGCTCACGGGACTCTAATTCCCCACTGTGCCAATCTCTCATAACTGTGGCACTATATTTCTTTCCTACCACTGTCTGAGTTGTGATCTATACCCTCCTTTTCTGAATAATACCAATAAAGCTTTGTCTATATAAATGACCTGCATAAATGTCTCTTGGCATTAACAATGGCTCTGGAGGAAATAGAAATTATATTTTGCAGTTCTTGTCTGGTTTCCTTTGTAATGGATTATGTCCACAGGATGTGAATTCAATCCGTTGAAAAAGTGAAAGAATCCCCATTAATAATGATCCAACTGACAGCATACGGCTCTTGACATGACACGCAGGGAAAGATACAACATCACCTTGTGATAGTACGGCTGAAATGTTCCATCTGAACCTAATGTTGGGGAAACAATCAGACACCTCAAAACACATCTTCAGAGCACCGGCACTATCGTGAGGCTGGTGAGCTCTTCATCCCTGATGGAGAATTAAAAAACAGGACAATAAACGCAGTGCATTAGGACATTTTAATACATAGCCTCATAAATAAGGAAAATGAGAGAAGGAAGAGGCTGGTAGGTGTGGGTGAGAATGTTGAAAGATTGACATTAATCAAGACATACTGTAGTCATAAACTGCTCTGTCGAATGGCAGTTCCTTTGTACAACTACTTAAAGATGATAAAAAGTAGTTTAAAAATAAAAGAATTCAATGCATAAAAATAATTCAAGTGGTGGTTCTGAATCAAATGTAAAAGATGTCTATAAAAGATGTGGGGAGGGCTGGGAAGGTGGCTCAGTGGTAGAGTGCTTGCCTTGCATGCATAAAGCCCTGGGTTCGATTCCTCTACACCATATAAGGAGAAAAAGCTGGAAGTGGTGCTGTGGCTCAAGTGGTAGAGTGCTAGCCTTCAGCTAAAGAGCTGAGGGACCGTGCTCAGGCCCCACGACCGATCAAAAAAAAAAAAAAAGATATGTGGGCCAAATGTAAAACATTGGATATGTACTGAAGATTATGTAATGTTAAATGTTTGGAATGATAATTATATAATGCTTCTTAATAGGAAAATTACCTTTTTAAGAATGAATAATCCATGCACACTTGCATGTGTATTCTATGCAATACAGGGTTTTGAAATGTTGACAATGAATCTAGGTAAATCACAAATGAGCAATTACTGTATTGTTTTCACAACTTTTCTGAGTTGAGATTGCACAATATAAAAATATGTATGGGAACAGAGATATGAGTGAGCAAACAGACCAAAGAGAAGATGAGTGTTCACAGGGTGTGGAGGAGAATAATGGAAGGGGTGATACTAACAGGATCTGTTGAACCACAGACTTATATGTCGAATTGAAAACCCTTCGTACAACCATTTAAGATAACAACAACAACAAAAAGATTAACTTGTATTTAGTCACTGCTGAAGCTTGATGCTCAGCACATATGGATGCTTCATATTCTTTCTTTTTTAGATGGTTGGGATTTTTCCCAGTAAAAAGTTTTTAAAAGAGAATGATTCAGTTAAATTTCCTGATGCTGAGTCTCAGCGAAGGTTTGAAAAGAATGAATTGCATCGACCGATCACCTTCTGGCCTGTACCTTAACATCTGCTCATCCTAACCAATGCTTCCCCTTGCCTGGACCCTGCTCTAGTCCCAATGTATCATTTAGCTGGAAGTCAAAGTCATTTCCTAAAACTGACTGGTCATTCCAGGTCCTGCCTAAAACCCTGTTGTGTGTAGACATGAGCTAGGTGGAAATTTCCTACCACCTACGCTCAGCCCGGGACTACTTCCCTCTCTAGATGATGGTTTTACTGCTTCTGCCAATTTACATCTTCCCTACATTTATGAAGAAGCTTGTCCTTCTGCCAAGTATTGGCTCTGCCATTTACTGAGGTAATGCTTCATTCATTCTTGGAATATCACATTCTTCCCTGGTCTATCTACTTGAAACAATCCCTTCCCTGTACCTCCCTCCCTCCCCCGCCCCATGAACCTCTATGATCCATTGCTTCAGTCACACCCCGGTGGGAATTCTGTGATAGAATTATTGCTTTCTTTCTTTTCTTACTAGGGTGCTGTCTGGTGGACCTATTCTGCTCATCATCACTATTTTTATTGTGGGTTTTTTTCACATTGATACATATTTTAATACATGTTTCTTAAGAATTTGTTGCACTAAAAATGTTCAGAGAATGTCTTCAGAGAGTTGCATTGTTAGCAAGGATAGGACATTGTCTCCCGAAGCTTACTTTTGTTCCTAAGTCGATCCTGTTCTTCTACAACCTAGGATCCTTGTTGTTATAATGCTCCTTGAAAAATGGGTGAAGTTGCTTGGCTTCTATTTCTCCTCACAACGGATACGACTTCATGCAAAGTAATGCAGCTGCTCCTATCGTTCCTCCAACCCTGAGCAGAGAAATACTGTTTTCCAAAATGAAAATGTGAGTGGGCTCATAGGAAGATGTTGTCAAACAAAGGAAGAGTCATCACTTATAGGACACTGCCAAATTTTTGATAAGTTTAATTTCTCTAACTGGATCTGACTTGAATGAGGAGTAATGGGATTTAATAACAACATAAAATGGGCTCATTTAGCTTCCTGGTCCTAGACATTGGGCAGATGTCTTCTGCTTAATACGTTGTTCTGAGATGGAAAAGTTTGTTTCTTCTTCAGACTTGCTTCTTTTCATTTTTTTTACTTGTGGATTTGAGAGTAATCTCTTCAGTCATGTGTCATTACATCGCTCATTTGCTATAGTGGTCATGGTTAGAAATCCAAGGGTTTTGTTGTTTCAAGTTCTGGGGGCAATAATAGTTATCCAGTAAAATTTTGTAATTAGTCGTATATTAGTCAAAAGCATTTCAGTTGTTAGTGACGTAACTCAAACTGACTTAAGCAAAAAAGAAGAATTTCCTGGCACTGGAGACAGGAGAAACTAAATGTGGATACTGATCCCCTCCCTTTCCCCTCCCCTCCCCTCCCCCATCTCCTGACTTGCCTCTTCTCAGGTGAGCTCTCCTCTTACACAGGTAACAAGGGAATGCTCATCAAGCAGCTGGTCGGTTATTCATAGACAGGATGACTTTCAGATGTTTGCTAAGGGGGCAGGGATTTCTCCTGAATGGGGATTTAGAATACACCTGGGTGTCTGTCTGTGTGATTCGCTTGTTGTTTTTGTGTGTTGTCCAGGTTGTTTTGTTTTTTGGTTTCGTTTTGGTCTTTGGCTTAAGGAGCAATGTTTTTAACAAGGCACCTGGCAAGTAGCAAGGTAGGAAACACTTGCTTGGTCCATTTGCTTTTCACATGTCCCAGAGACTTAGGGTTGAGCCTGTGTGAGAAGTAGGGCCACAATGGGGGGAGATGGTGGTTTTTCTTGTGAAGAGTGTCATCCCTGGTGAAGGAAAAGTAGCATGGCTTCTGTGCACTAACTGTGTGGCTGCTTTGAACTGTTGAGAGGAAATACAAGTGTAAGACAAGACAGCAAAATGGGAGTGCAGAGGGGTTAGTTCCATTTCCGGTTTGGTTTTGTTCCTTTCGTTTTTCTTTTTCTTTTAGAGGATCTCTTACAATTAGCTGGCCCTCCGATTGAGATCCTCCTCCTTCAGTCTCCTGAGTGCTGCGGAAGTCCTGTGCGCTACCACCTCCTGTTTGCATGGCTCCATTCTCTGACACTCTCCGGAGACTTCAGGGCTACTTACCTCCCTGGAGCTCAAAGCAAAAGGAGTACATTATGGGAACAGCATGGGATGTGCTGTCATGGTGTAATTTCTTGGAACAACAAACTTACAGTTTAACAAATGAACACCAGGAGGCTGGAACTTGTGTTGTTGGGAGGAAGGGGGAGGTCAGGACAAGAAATGGAGAGAGGAAGGGTGGTGAACGCAGCTATATGATGCGATGCCCCTATGTACACATGGAGCTAGGTAAACTGAGGGCCTGGGTGGATTTGAGAGATATGGGGAGAATGGTACCGACCAACATGCGTTGTACTTGCAAAGTGACATGTTGAATGGAAACCTCTTAAAGATTAAAAAAACAAGCAGTAGATTGCATCCCTTTCTATGGGGGGTGTTTCTCACGAGGTTAGCAGGTGGCATTCTTGCAAGATGCCTCTCCTTCACAGCCTAGGAGCAAGCCATGCCATGATTTTCTGTGGGCTTCCACAAACAGAACCAGCGCGTGAGGTTATTTCAGACCTTGCAAATAACTGAACAACATTAAGATGCTTCATCAGGAGCATGCTCTTCTCATATAAACTCTTCTCTGGTTAAAAGCAGTTAAGAATTTAAAAACATAGATAAAATAGGATTGCTGGGACTTACAAATTCCAATTAGTCATGTTGTCTTAAATGAAACTATAAGTTATGTAAGTAAAAACCTTTTATGCTTTTGTCTGCACAAGCTCAGCTCCCAAATAAAACTGCTGCTAGCAGACTGCTCATTAAAATGGCTTTAAATTCTAAATGAAAAGTTATTGATTTCACAAAGGGCAAATATAGCTAAGCTCTCAAAGTCATCTGAAGTTATTAAATTACCAAGTTATCTACTGTTATTCTTGTAACATTTGGTTTGTTTGTTAACTAAACTCTGTAACGCATAAAAGATTTGAAATGAAATTGAAGGCTATCAGCCAATAGTTTCTTTCCATGGATACTTAAAATGTAATGATCTGTTGCAAAAGAAGTGATGGATTTTGATCTGATTTGTCCCTGAATTCTTGGCCCTCTTAAAAATGTAGCCTACTTCCTGGCCTTGTAAAGGAAGGATTAGGACGGAGGTTAGATGATCAATTTATAGACACTTGTATCTGGCCAAAAAAAATCTAACTCAGTCCTATCCATTTTCTATGTATATTTATGTTCTGCACTATTTGGGTGTTATAATAAATTTTTTATTTGTCCCTGGAGGCAAAATTGAGTTATATATTTCAATGGTATTTTCTTTGTTTTCCGCTTAGGTATGCATGTAATGTGGTAGCATAATATATATTCCACACTTGTTCATTCCTGCAGAGAGATAATATTTTTGCAGCTGACAGTGTAAAGACATCCTGTGCTTTCAGAAGAAGAGAGAACACATTGGCAGGATAAAATACAGATGTTCTCAATTTTTTTCCTCCCTCATGGTTATTTTCGACTGAGATCTACTTTCCTGGGCCTATTCCCTGTCCTTGTCTGGACCACAGAATTCCACAGCAAATTCAAGGTTGTAAAAAAATAGTTTCAAAGGAAGTAGTCCAAAATGCTTTTAGGGGGAGGAAAGGAACTTCAAAATCCACCTTCCTCTCAAAAATCTCTTTTCACAGGAATGTGGAAATCAAAATGAATTCCTTACATCTAGGACGGAAGCTAAAGCACATTCAAGGTATCTTTTAAGCACTTTTATGTTTCAAAAGTAAATACACAATTTTTCTTACTACAGTCTAGGGAAAATAAATGGAAATGCTGTTCTCTAAATAGCATTCTAATCACGTTTTAAGAATTCCTCATTTTTATTCCAGGAAAAAAACCCCAACAATCCAAGGAATGTAAAAAATTGTGTAACAAGGTCATTTGTGGGTTGATTGTTAGAAACTTCACACACACAAACACATACACCCCTCTATCTATGTATCTATGTATCTATCTATCTCCACCATGCTGAGGTGTGAGAGTTGGAGATAGCAAGGAAGGTCCTATAAATTGCTGCTCATGTTGGAAAAATGAATTTTTCCTCTGTAATGGTAAGAAAAAATTGCCAGATAAAGTTAAGAAATTCAGTTGGTTCAAATGAGGTGAATCAAATGTGTGCACTGAGGTTAAACCACCTCCATTAAACAGAGGTGATGTGGAATAAAAACTTGGGGAAGAAGTTAATTTTCTTAGATTCAAATGGATCATATATTAATTTTTAAAAAAAATTTTAGTCAGTTGCGGGCCTTGAACTCCAGGCACTATTCCTGAGTTCTTTTGCTCGAGGCAAGTGGTCTACCACTTTGAGCCACAGTGCCACTTCTGGTGGTTAATTGGACATAAGAGTCTCATGGACTTTCCTGCCTGGGATGGCTTCAAATTGCGATCCTCAGATCAAAGCCTCCTGAATAGTTGGGATTATAAGCATATAGTTGGGATTATATTATAGTGACCAGCCATATATTAATTTTTTTATTTTGGTTGGTCATAGAGCTTGAACTCTGGGCCTAGGTGCTGTCCCTGAGTTCTTCAGCTCAAGGCTAGTGCTCTACCACTTGAGCCACAGCACCACTTCCCATTTTCTGGTGGTTTATTGAAGATAAGAGTCTCATGGATTTTCTTGCTCAGGCTGGCTTTCAACTGCAAAACCTCAGATCTCAGCATCCTGAGTAGCTAAGATTACAGGTATGAACCACCGGTGCCCACCCCATATATTAATTTTTTTTGGATTCTTTTTTTTATTGTGAAAATACTGTACAGAGGGGTTACAATTACACGGGAAAGATAATGAGTACATTTCCTATCAAGCATTGTAGCCTCCACCTTTGTTTCCCCTTCCCATCCCTTCCCATCCTCCCCCCCACCCAACCCTCCTCCCCCCCCACCAAAGTTGTAAAGTTCCTTTTCGACATAATGACTTGTACATCTCATTGTTGCAATGGGTCCACCTGTATCCCTATTTAAACTATTTGTTCCCCCCCCTCCACAAATTATACTGACATCAAATACAGTGAAAGCAGGGGTTATACCGTGGGGGAGGGACATACAAAGCAACAAAGAAATAATCTTATAAATGTGTTAGAAACAATTGCATGAAAGAAAAAAACATTTGAATACGTATCTTAGGGTTCATTTCCCTAACATCAGCTTATCTGACCTTTTCTGCTTGACTCTGACATATACTAGTCCATATATTAATTTTTAAGTGTATATTTCTATCAAATGTAAAAAGTCTAGAAACCAAAAACACAGATCTTGGAAAAATTTTTTAAAAGACTGTAGAGACTTTTTCCAGAATCCTCCAACAGTTGGAAACTGGTAAGTTAGGAATTGGAAACAATGTAAGAAGAAGCAATATTGTCAATATGGGAGCTCCAAAAGAAGAAAATATAGAAATGACTAAGGCAGCAATCAAAGAAAGAAATCTGAGCTGAAGGATTCAGCCTTCACCTAGAGAAGGTTTACCAAAGGTCAGGCAGGTACAAAGAAATACTATTCAGTGTAGTGCCAAACTCAGGATGAAGAATACGTGCTAGAAGCAGCCAACTGGACAGAAAGGACACACACAGGTACAAAGTGTAGGATGGTGTCAGACTTCTCATTTGTAAACGTAATGCTAGAAAACCTCAGAGGAAAAAGCTATCTTCTAAGAATTATTGACTAGGTTGATCTGTTACCTAAAATGCAAAGGCAAACACAAGCCAAATTCAGATTTGTAAGAATCTAGATATAGTATGATCCATCAATGCAATTTGACAAATGTAACTTAAAATATACCTTCAGGAAAAAAAAACTAATCAAAATAAAGTATTTAAGAAAGGTAAGGGGCTGGGAAGGTGGCTCAGTGGTAGAGCACTTGTCTTGCATGCCAGAGGCCCTGGGTTCGATTCCTCAGCACCACATAAGCAAAAAGAAAAAAAAGCCGGAAGTGGCGCTGTGGCTCAAGTGGTAGAGTGCTAGCCTTGAGCTGAAGAGCTGAGGGACAGCGCCCAGGCCTAGAGTTCAGACCCCATGACCGGACCCCCCCAAAAAAAAAGAAAAAAAAAGAAAGGTAAAAACATGTTTTAGTAAAACAGCAATGAGTAATACAGATTTTTCTTAAAAGAAAAACAAATTTATTTTAAAAATGAAAGTCTTAGCTAGGTGCTGGTGGCTCATGCCTGTAATTCTAGCTACTCAGGAGGCTGAGATCTAAGGATCATGGTTCAAAGCCTCAGGAAAGTCTGTGAGACTCATCTCCAGTCAACCACCAAAAAACTGGAAGTGGAGCTGTGGCTCAAAGTGGTACAGCAATAATCTTGAGCACAAAATTTCATGGACAGCACCCAGGCCCTGAGTTCAAGCCCCAGAACCAACCAAAAAAGAAAGAAAGAAAGACACACAAGTGTACCTACTATCCATACACAACATGTGATTATTTTGCATATCTATTTTACATTTTAAAGTAAAATTAAATTTTTATGTACAGATAAACATCATTAAATGTCAACATTATTGTGGCCTTTTTCATTGATATGAAACAGCAATATATTAATATTTTCTTTGCCTTAGAACTTTCTGCAACATTATGTTTATCACTGAAAGTTATATATTATGATTTGCTTATAGATACATACTCACGCTTTTTTGTAATGGAACAATAGATTGTATTGTTAGAAATACATCTTTATTGACTTACTGCTATATCATTTCTGGTTTTAAGTAATTTTGAATAGTACTTAGAGTTCTAATTTCAAGACTTAATTGTAATATAGTACCAAATAGAATGCAATTTATACGAAATTAATGTATCTGTTTATGTATCAATCTAGCTATTTATCTACTATCCTGAGGTTCTTCAGAGGTGTTGAATAAGGAGAGAGAGGGATGAAAGTAAGTAAGTAAGATAAAAAAAATTTAACTCGGGGCTGGGAAGGTGGCTCAGTGGTAGAGCGCTTGCCTTGTATGCTCAAGGCCCTGGGTTCGATTCCTCAGCACCCCATAAGCAAAAAGAAAAAAGCCAGAAGTGGTGCTGTGGCTCAAGTGGTAGAGCGCTAGCTTTGAGCTGAAGAGCTGAGGGACAGCGCCCAGGCCCAGAGTTCAGGCCCCAGGACTGGACCCCCCAAAAAAAATTTAACTCAAAGTAACAGGGTCCATGTTTGTAACTGAATTCTTGCTATTAGTGAGGAAAATAATTGGTAGAAATTAGTGGAGAATAAAATTTTTTATAAAATTTTACAAAACTAATTTTAAATGTGAGTATAGTAGAAGTAAGAAAAAGAAATCATTATTTTTCTAAAGATTGGTAGTCTGTGTGTGTGTGTGTGTGTGTGTGTGTGTGTGTGTGTGTATGTATGTAGGATTCAACAAGAAAATATAATAGGGAATCCATTTGTAAGATAGAAAGAATAAGAGGAAATGTATCACTTATTACAATTTCACTTCCAGGCCATAATAAAGTAACTGCTATTGAATTTATGCTCCTACTCTAAAATTAAACAAAACATGCTGAGATGACTATGTTTAGCCATTGGGACATAGCAGTGTCTTGGAAAGATAAGGTATTCATCAGAGGGGCATTGGTGGTCACACTTGTAATCTTAGCTGCTCAAGAAGCTGAGCAATGGAAGGTCACAGCTTGAAGCCAACCCTGGCAGAAAGTTTGCTAGACTCTGTGTCCAAAATAACTAGCCAAAAAGCAAGGCTGAAGACATGGCTCAAATGGAAGAGTACCATCCCAGCAATCAAGCAGAGCAAATTTGAAACCCTCTGTCCAAAAACTCCAGAGAGAGAGAGAGAGAGAGAGACAGACAGAGAGGCAGACAGACAGACAGAGACAGAGCCAGAGAGCCAGAGAGAGAATTAAGGAAAGGGTATATATGAGGTGAATGATGTATTCAACCTTTCTTTGGGGGGGAAGGGGCTGCCCTCCTGTAGCACTGGGAAGTGGAATCTAAGGGGAGATCATCAGTCTTACTGAACTGACAAGGCAGGAACTGTGAAGGCCCCTGCAATGTGCAGGACAGCCATCCAGGGAGAAAGGAGCAGACAGAAGAGGCCCTTGGCTATTCGATTGAGAGCCAGTCCTGGCTTTGCATGTGCAGATTAAGGTTTGCAAACTCTCAACACTCTGCAAGACTTCAGGATCAAAGGACTAAAACGGATGTATGTCTTGTCCTTTGAAGACACAAATGAGAACACTGGAGGTTTGCAGTGTTAAGAGATACTGGAATCGTGGGACGGCCAGGCAGGAATGAGAAAACAAAGTACACCAAACATTCCATTGAAACCTCAGAAAGGACTCTGTTTAGGAACAAGGAGTAAGACCTATCTTAAGATTCAGGCAAACATATCGAAGCAGACTAAACACAGCATAAAATGAAGCCTCAAGGATCAAGAACAAGCCAACAGTGTGGTTGCTAGTTGCCCAGAATAAAACACTACATTTCTGAAAGAGACATAACACAACCCATCACACAACATGAAACCTACAATGAAATTCATAGCTGTGATGACAAACGGATATGTGTTGAAATGATGTAAGACCCATGATTGTTAATATTCAGAAGATATAAAGAGCGCCAAAAATTAAGCACTCAAATATGAAACAATCCAATTAATAAATGGGCAGATGAACTGAGCAATTTTCAAAAGAGGAAGTACAAATGGTCAACACATGCATGAAAGCAATGTTTAACATCCTTAGCTATGACAGGAAATCAGAACAGCATTGAGATTCCATCTCACGCCAGTCTGAACTGTAATCCCCAAGAAAACAAAGAGCAAATGCTGGCAAGGCTGCTGGGGTCCTGGGAGAAACCCTCATACACGATGGACAGGAATGTAAACTATTGAAGTCACTGTATGGAAATCAATACAAGATTTCTCAAAAAAACACAAATCGAACTACCATCTGATCCTACTATACCACTCCCAGATACACAACCAAGGGTTTGTAAGTCAGTATATAATAGAGACACCTGTACAACCAAGTTCATGATAGCTACACTTTTCATAATAGCTAACAATGGATTCAGAATAGATGCCCATCACTGATGAATGGCTACAGAAACTGTTGGGCATACACTCGAGGGAGTTATAGTTTCTTATAATAACAAGTCAGTCTTGCACATCACAGATAATAAAGGTCAGGGAAACATAATAAAAATTTCTTCTGGAGAAACTGAAGCAGCATCAGAAAGCAAGTTGTTTTTTTGGCAAATCCTCTTCACTTTATAGTGACAGCCTATGACACTAAAACTACTGCAAAGTCATGAAACGCAATATTCTAAATTAGTCAGTACGGCTGACAGGATCCTGAAATGAAGTCTGACAAAGATGATGCATAAATAAAGCTACAATTCATACTCAAAAGCACCATCTAAACATTTGCAACAAATCACTAGGAAATCCAGTCCATAATGAAGGAATATTTATTCCAAAAAAGGCAAAAGTTGTTTAGCCCATAACAAATGCTTTCCATAAGTTAAAAGAGACAAAGAGTTGGCACCACTGGCCCATGTTGGTAATCCTGAATTCTCAGAAGACTGAGATCTGAAGACCATGATTGGAAGCCAGCTCAGGCATGAAAGTCTGTCATTAGCCACCCAAAAGCCACAAGTGGAGCTGAAATTCAAGTGGTAGAGCATCAGCCTGGAGTGACAAAGCTAAGGGACAGTGCCTATTCCCTGAGTTCAAGCTCCAATACACACACACACACACACACCCCGGTGGGAAGGAAGGGGGGGAGAGAAAAATAGAAGCAAAGCCCCTGAAATTAGTGTCCTTTTTACCCACTGATCCATGATCCAACTTATTTTACTGAGTCATTGATTATTCTTAGTTCTGATATAAATCCAAAATAATGATAAGGTACAGAAGTATTTAGATAATAAAAGTGCTAGATGTGGTAGAAGTGGTTGAACAATGGAAAATTCATGTTGGAGAAAAGCAAGAGGATTCTCATTCAAGCAGGAACAATGGAGCAAGTTATTCCCCTTGGTAAATTGATGTTTAATGGGTATCGACCAAAGCACTGGAGAAGGAGTGAACAATCTGTATTGGAAAGGGAAATTAAACAAATTGCTATTCTTAGTATGTCTATGTGATTGTCTACCTAGAAAATGGAAGATAATCAATTGAAAAAGATGATAATTCATTTGAAAGAATATGGAGAGTTCCTGTGTACCAGCAACAATCAGTTATACAAGGGATGTCACCATCGTAGCAAAAAATATGGTGATATCTTTAACAGATATTACTGATTGAAAATGTGTAGGAAAATGGTAAAAACTCTACTTGAGGATAGAGACTATGCTTCTAGAGGGAGAGATTTAGGTTTCTAAAGATGCCAATTTTCCCTAAATTATATTTTTCTGGACTTAATACAATTCTAATAAAACAGCAATTCATTTGTATAACTAATTAATAATACATTTTTTAAAAATTTTGAAAAAATAACCCAGTAGTGTAGTCATGGGGAGGGATTTTGAAGTAATTCTTCTTTGATTCTTTTTTAATTTTTAAGTAAACTTTTAAATTAAGAGGTACATCCTTCTAGGGCACAGACAACATCTAACACATTTTGCATTGTGTTTTGATAACCCATGACCTTTATTCTTTTTTTAAATTTTATTTTCTTGTAAAGATGCTATACAGACAGGCTACACTTAATGAGTAAGGTAATGAGTACATTTCTTGTCGGGCATTGTTACCCCCTCCTTTATTGTTTTCCCATCATCCCTTCCTTCCCCCATCTCCCCACTCCCCCCCTCCCCTGCAAAGTTGTAAGGTTCATTTCCAACATAGTCTCTTGTGAGTATCATTGTTGCAATGGGTCATCCCGTGTCCTTGTTTCAGCATTTTGGACATTTACATCAGTCTTTTGGCTAAACATTTATTCAAGCATTTATTGTTACTTTGTGATGGGAAAATTACACATAAATAGGCTAAGTTCTGCTAGCTTATACCAAGGGTACTCTATTTGTTCCTTCCTAGGAAGCTTCTGATTCGTACTCCCAAAGTCAACAATGTCTAACATTTGAAGTAGTTTTCGCTGGTATTAAATCCATATTTTCTTTGGCTATGTAAATTTTGTTTTTCTTTTTTTTCAGATATTTATCTTTTAAATAGAGAAGACAGGATTTAATTTTTTTTTTGTCGGTCATGGGCCCTGGGCGCTGTCCCTCAGCTCTTCAGCTCAAGGCTAGCACTCTACCACTTGAGCCACAGCACCACTTCTGGCTTTTTCTGCTTATGTGGTGCTGAAGAATCGAACCCAGAGCCTCATGCGTGCAAGGCAAACACTCTACCACTGAGCCACCTTCCCAGCCCAAGATTTGCTTTTTCAATCCTCTCTTCAAATCCCAACCAGTCTTCTTCCTCCCACTGGCATGCATGTCACACACCACAAATAAGCATTCGGCCCTCTCTTAATCCTGGTTGTATTTTGGTTCTGGCAATATCCAATGTTAAAATCTGACTGTCTATATGAATATTATTCATAGTATATTTCACAGTATCCTACAATCTTTTTCATCTATAACTTGCTTTGCAAGAGTTATAATTCATTTCTTTTAGTTGATGCATAATAATTGTATATACTTACAGGATACAAATGGTAACTCTATATATAATCAGGATAATTGAGATAGCTATCTTGCACATTTATGGTTTTATTGTTATAAGACAATTCAAAAACTTCTTTCTAGGCATTTCCCTTGTTATTTGTGTGTGTGTAAGAGAGAGAGGGAGAGAGAGAAAGAGAGAGAATAAAAGAACCTCTCAATATAGTCAAGCACTTTAGAAAATTGAATGAAAAATAATTTGGTTTTGCCACAATGTAGCCCGTCCCATATTACCACTCCACAGGGACTGGTTCCTCTCTAGATTTTTCTGTCTCTGCGTGTTTCAGGACTTTCCTTCATTCTCATTCTGGGGATCTAATCCTTCCTTCCTTCCTTCCTTCCTTCCTTCCTTCCTTCCTTCCTTCCTT